>NW_028318050.1:20000-367500 GCF_062004578.1 Staurois parvus
TGTCAGTGGGAGGAATAGTGCCCCATCATTGGTGTCAGTGGGAGGAATAGTGTCCCATCATTGGTGTCAGTGGGAGGAATCGTGTCCCATCATTGGTGTCAGTGGGAGGAATAGTGCCCCATCATTGGTGTCAATGGGAGGAATAGTGCCCCATCATTGGTGTCAATGGGAGGAATAGTGCCCCATCATTGGTGTCAGTGGGAGGAATAGTGCCCCAGCATTGGTGTCAATGAGAGGAATAGTGCTCCATCATTGGTGTCAGTGAGAGGAATAGTGCCCCGTCATTGGTATCAGTGGGAGGAATAGTGCCCCGTCATTGGTGTCAGTGGGAGGAATAGTGCCCCGTCATTGGTGTCAGTGGGAGGAATAGTGCCCCATCATTGGTATCAGTGGGAGGAATAGTGCCCCGTCATTGGTGTCAGTGGGAGGAATAGTGCCCCGTCATTGGTGTCAGTGGGAGGAATAGTGCCCCATCATTGGTGTCAATGGGAGGAATAGTGCCCCATCATTGGTGTCAATGGGAGGAATAGTGCCCCATCATTGGTGTCAGTGGGAGGAATAGTGTCCCATCATTGGTGTCAGTGGGAGGAATAGTGCCCCAGCATTGGTGTCAATGGGAGGAATAGTGCTCCGTCATTGGTGTCAGTGAGAGGAATAGTGCCCCATCATTGGTATCAGTGGGAGGAATAGTGCCCCATCATTGGTGTCAGTGGGAGGAATAGTGCCCCGTCATTGGTGTCAGTGGGAGGAATAGTGCCTCGTCATTGGTGTCAGTGGGAGGAATAGTGCCCCATCATTGGTGTCAGTGAGAGGAATAGTACCCCATCATTGGTGTCAGTGGGAGGAATAGTGCCCCGTCATTGGTGTCAGTGGGAGGAATAGTGCCCCATCATTGGTGTCAGTGGGAGGAATAGTGCCCCATCATTGGTGTCAGTGGGAGGAATAGTGCCCCATCATTGGTATCAGTGGGAGGAATAGTGCCCCATCATTGGTGTCAGTGGGAGGAATAGTGCCCCATCATTGGTATCAGTGGGAGGGATAGTGCTCCATCATTGGTGTCAGTGGGAGGAATAGTGCCCCATCATTGGTGTCAGTGGGAGGAATAGTGCCCCATCATTGGTGTCAGTGGGAGGAATAGTGCCCCATCATTGGTGTCAGTGGGAGGAATAGTGCCCCGTCATTGGTGTCAGTGGGAGGAATAGTGCCACAAGGGCCGGACAAAGGCAGGTAAAGGGCCACATCTGGCCCCTGGGCCACAGTTTGAAGAACACTGCTCTAAAGCATTTCCCCAGCAATCCGCAGATTTCTGGTGTCATGCATGTCTCCTGCAGACCTGTCAATACATCTGCTGACCTGTGCGGGATGTAAGAGCAATCAGATCTACTGACAGGAAGAACCAATGAACTACCACGGCATTCCACATCTCCGCGGTACTTCATTGAGAACTACAAGCCGACAGCCGCAAACGCTGCTGGGACTTGTAGTTCATTCATTGACAGAACGCCATGAATGAATGACACAGCTGGGTGGGCGGAGCCCTGCAAGGCAGTTTTTTAAAAATTGAGACAGCTAGAAAAAAGAAGATCCCCCCACTAGCTGTGACAACGGGGAGCGGGGAGGAGCTGGGGGCCGGTCCGTTCACAACATGTTACATGTCACACCCAGAGTATGAGAGTAACATGTAACATGTTATGAAAGGTGAACTCATCCATTAAAGGCCAGCCGTGTAGTTTGTAGTTTGATCCTTTTCTGCAGTTCTTTTTGCGGTGCGTTTTTGCGTGTGTTTTTGATGCGTTTTGCGGGGGGGTCCAATTTGTTGCTGGGAAGATGAAAAAAACGCATAAAAAACGCACTACATGCTTTTCTGCAGCGTCTCCATTGGAGTCTATAGAACTAAAAAAAACACGCAACTTTTTGAATTTAAAAAAGTCCCCAACCCGTTCCAAAAACTGCCCCGGGTGAAAACGCAGACAGGAACCCGCCCCATAGAAAAAAGATAAATGGACCGCAAAACGCATAAACCTAGACGAAGGGTTAACTGTACTTACATTTGTCTGAAGTGTGTCTTAGCGCACAGTCGATGTACCGCCAGGCAGGAGACATGGGCTCATATGAAGCTGGTCATCACTGAAGCAGACAGCGAGATGCGATGTGCTGGAGACTCTCGTGGTTCCTGTCCTCTATGCTACAAACCGGCCCTCGGGATGGCACCACCATGGGGCCCCTGCATGTCTACGGGGCAGAAACGGTTAACACAGTAGAGTGGTCAGGTCCAGGCAGAAGACATGGGCTCATATGAAGTTGGTCATCACCGAAGCAGATAGTGAAAGACGATGGGCTGGAGACCCTTGTGGTTCCTGTCTTCTTTGCTGCAAACCGGCCCTCGGGAGGACCCCACCAAGGGGCCCCTGCACAGCTACGGTACAGAGACGGTTCACACAGGAGAGTGGTCAGGTCCAGGCAGGAGACATGGGCTCATATGAAGTTGGTCCTCACCGAAGCACCCAGCGAGAGGCGATGGACTGAAACCCTCGTGGTTCCTATCATCTTTGCTACAAACCGGCCCTCGGGAGGACTCCACCAAGGGGCCCCTGCATGTCTACGGGGCAGAAAAGGTTCACACAGGAGAGTGGTCAGGTCCAGGCAGAAGATATGGGCTCATATGAAGTTGGTCCTCACCGAAGCACCCAGCGAGAGGCGATGAGCTGAAATCAGTCATTGCAATGGCTGCTGAGCCCACCGAGCTAACGGTTTCCCAAGGCAGTTACATTCAAGGCGTGCGGATTGATAACGGTCACATGACTGGCCTGGATCTCAACCCAACTGTCAAACCATCCAGCGGCCGGTGTCATAACTGACCACATGACCAGCACCATGGAAACCGGAGGCCAATGCAGGCCAAACACGAGTCAAATTCCGAACAAATTTTCTTTAGCAAATCCTAAATCTTGTGCGTTTTGTAATCCGATTCAAAAGTCGACCAACCGAGCCTTATGATGCTGCAGAAAAGGATTTTCATGGCCATGAATTTTCATTTTTTTCCAGGTCGCAGCTCATTCCTTTCTCAATGACATTTCTCGCATCACTGGTTAGAAATTCGTTCATTCTTCAAAAAGTTTCCAACATGGCAAAAATGGCGGATTACCCATTATAATAAATGACCTCTACCTGTTACTAAACCCCGCATTCACTATCCCCTCTCCCCGGACCCCGCATTCACTATATCCGCTCTCCCCGGACCCCGCATTCACTATATCCGCTCTCCCCGGACCCCGCATTCACTATATCCGCTCTCCCCGGACCCCGCATTCACTATATCCGCTCTCCCCGGACCCCGCATTCCCTATATCCCCTCTCCCCGGACCCCGCATTCACTATATCCGCTCTCCCCGGACCCCGCATTCACTATATCCGCTCTCCCCGGACCCCGCATTCACTATATCCGCTCTCCCCGGACCCCGCATTCACTATATCCGGTCTCACCGGACCCCTCATTCACTATATCCGCTCTCACCGGACCCCGCATTCACTAGATCCGCTCTCCCCGGACCCTGCATTCACTATATCCGCTCTCCCCGGACCCTGCATTCACTAGATCCGCTCTCCCCGGACCCCGCATTCACTAGATCCGCTCTCACCGGACCCCGCATTCACTAGATCCGCTCTCACCGGACCCCGCATTCACTAGATCCGCTCTCCCCGGACCCCGCATTCACTAGATCCGCTCTCCCCGGACCCCGCATTCACTAGATCCGCTCTCCCCGGACCCCGCATTCACTATATCCGCTCTCACCGGACCCGGCATTCACTATATCCGCTCTCACCGGACCCCGCATTCACTATATCCGCTCTCACCGGACCCCGCATTCACTAGATCCGCTCTCCCCGGACCCCGCATTCACTATATCCGCTCTCACCGGACCCCGCATTCACTATATCCGCTCTCCCCGGACCCCGCATTCACTATATCCGCTCTCACCGGACCCCGCATTCACTATATCCGCTCTCACCGGACCCCGCATTCACCATATCCGCTCTCCCCGGACCCCGCATTCACTAGATCCGCTCTCCCCGGACCCCGCATTCACTATATCCGCTCTCCCCGGACCCCGCATTCACTAGATCCGCTCTCCCCAGACCCCGCATTCACTATATCCGCTCTCCCCGGACCCCTCATTCACTATATCCGCTCTCCCCGGACCCCGCATTCACTATATCCGCTCTCCCCGGACCCCGCATTCACTATATCCGCTCTCCCCGGACCCCGCATTCACTGTATCCGCTCTCCCCGGACCCCGCATTCACTATATCCGCTCTCCCCGGACCCCGCATTCACTATATCTGGTCTCCCCGGACCCTGCATTCACTATATCCGCTCTCCCCGGACCCCGCATTCACTATATCCGCTCTCCCCGGACCCCGCATTCACTATATCTGGTCTCCCCGGACCCCGCATTCACTATATCCCCTCTCTCCGGATCCCGCATTCACTATATCCGCTCTCCCCGGACCCCGCATTCACTATATCCCCTCTCTCCGGATCCCGCATTCACTATATCCGCTCTCCCCGGACCCCGCATTCACTATATCCGCTCTCCCCGGACCCCGCATTCACTATATCCGCTCTCCCCGGACCCCGCATTCACTATATCTGGTCTCCCCGGACCCCGCATTCACTATATCCCCTCTCTCCGGATCCCGCATTCACTATATCCGCTCTCCCACAGTACACACAACATGGAAATGCAATTATTTTAGTATACAGGCAGTCCCCGGGTTACGTACAAGATAGGGACTGTAGGTTTGTTCATAAGTCGAATTTGTTCATAAGTTGAATCAGGCACTTTTATAAGCACTAACTACTAACCAAACGACAGGATATTAGATTACGTTTTTGTAATAAGGTTACAGAAAGCAGTAAAACCTCAAGAGGCTCTAAACTGGTGTTTTGCATAAGAACTGCAGCTTGGACACATGTTTGCCTTAACATATTTAACTTTTATGTGCATGTAAATGTTTTATTGCATTATTGCAGGGTAAAAATACACTGTACTGTAATGTACTGTATGAGAGAACTCTGCTCTCCTTTACACAGCACACGCTGCCCCCTCCCCCCTGCACAGACGGAGGATCACTTCAGTGAGCAGCCTGACAGCCTCTCCTTTCCTCTCCCCGGAGGTGCAGACAGACAGTCTTAAATCACTTTGGAGATAGTGGGCAGACACTGCTAGCCCCACAAGTAATGAGCAATGGATGTCTCTGTCTCTTATGTCTCTCTGATGTCTCTTATCAGCTAGTCTCTTATCAGCTTGCTGCACAAGAATGCTGACAGCTTGACTTCCGGTCCCGAGGGAAGTGTACGTAAGTATGAGTATTACGTAAGCCGAATGTACTTAACTCGGGGACTGCCTGTATATAAACTGCTAAATACCTTTTCTCACCAGCAGTATATAGCAGTCTTATATCAGGATCCAGCACTAATTAATCTTGTAGGAGTTTTCATTCTCCTCTGACTGTCCTATGAGGCTGCATAGGGGTCCTGACCCTCTAGCTGGTCAGTGCTAATTGGCTCTGTGCTGATCACATGCACCCTCCCAAAAAAAACAAAAAACTCTCTAGCAATACACACCAAACTGAGCATATGCAGAGTGTCTCCTAGGGCTCTGTACTTTCAGCAGATGGATTGGGGACAGTAGAAGGGGAGGATCAGAGAAGACAGGATCCAACATCCTTTTCCCCACAATATGGAGGATTAACCCCTTAGGTCCCACAGTGAGTATAACCAGCACGCTTTCCTGCATATACAGACTGATTGTACTGTTGGGGGTTTAATGTAAAGCTGGTCATACATTATACAATTTTCCTTTAGATTTACCTTCAAGGTTTTTTCAAATCCCGGAGGGGATCGGCACGATTCGAAACTGTGTTGTCAAAGTGTGAAAACGCGCGATCGCGAACGGCACCTGAAAATCGCAGGATGTTTTTCCTGCGATCATTGCGTGTTTTTCCAGCCGCAATCGTGCAAACGAAATGGCGGGACGCGCGACGCCCAAAAAAAGCCTCCAGCTGCAGCTGCTGATCGACAAAAAGCTTTCCAGCAATCCCGTTTTGGTGGCAGTCGGTGTGACAACCGGCCATAGACAGGTCAAAGTTCACCAGCTGAATTCCAATCTATGGGCAGCCGGGCACAGATGGATCGAATTGCAGCCGATTCAGCAGGATCTGAATGAGAATTGATCCATCTATGGACAGGCTGGTTGTACCCATCTGTTAATCGATTTACGTACAACCGGCCCGTTGAGAGTTTTTACATGCGATTTCTGCCGCCAGTTATAGCCGCCAGCAGTGATCATGGTGTTCTGCCGGGTGGGAGGGCTCCCCTGCGCTTCGGGAGGGATTCCCCACAATCCCCACTGGCTGTATTGGTGGGGGAATCGAGCGATTTTTCTTTCCTTTCACTCATGGAAGGAAATAAAATCGCATATTCTATGGGCTGCTTTATTGGCGACCGTGATCTCCGGACAGAATGGGGGTCATTTACTAAAACTGGAGAGCGCAGAATCTGGTGCACAGAAACCAATCAGCTTCCGGGTTTTATCGCCAAAGCTTCATTGAAGAGGCTGAAGCTAGAAGCTGATTGGCTGCCATGTACAGCCGCACCAGATCCTGGGGGCTCCAGTTTTAGTACATCTCCCCCCCATTAGTTAACAACTTCCCACCCGGCCCATGTATATAAACGGCCGGACGGTGGCAGTGCAAGAGCGGGGTGCCGTTCATAAACGGTGCACACCATTTTGGATTGTGCGCGCTCCCTGGGAGCGCGTGGCACCGCGAACCGGTGGAACACCGATCACTGTACGGGACCTCTGTGTGAGGTCCCAATCATGTGATCACTGATTGGCCAATCAGTGATCACATGAATAGTAGTAAGCAAGATGTCACTTCTGCCATCATTGCTTACTACGTGTGAAAATTGTGAATGATTACAGAGATCACATGGTACAGGGCCATTCACAACAGCCTTGTATCATGTGACAAGCTGTGACCAATCACAGCTCTCACAGTATTTCTCAATGGCTGCAGGAATGCAGCCAGAGGGAAGGAGAAATAATCGCTTTTCCAGCCTTTATGGGTGTAAAAGCAATCAGTGTAAAAAAAAAAAAAAAAAATCTTCATCACCCCCCACAAGTAGTACAGTGTCACCATGGTGACACTACTGCTAGGGTGACAGTATGTAAAAAACAATAATAATAAATAAATATTAATATAAAAATGTAAAAAAAAATGTTTTTGAAAAATTATAATTTTTGGTTATAAACTAATTTGGGTTATTTTTTTTTTACTAAAAAGATAACGGAGTAAATTTTGGCGAAGATTTATGATGAAATATTATTCATTTGCAAAATTTTATAAGAAAAACACTTTTTTTCTAAATATTTGGACTATTTCATTTATATAGCAAACAAAAAAAAAATCCCAGCGGTGAATAAATACCACCAAAATAAAGCTTTATCTGTCTCAAAAAAATGCTAAAAAGTTCATATGGGTACAGTGTTGCATGACCGCGCAATTGTCATTCAAAGTGTGATAGCGCCGAAAGCTGAAAATTGGCCTGGGGGGGAAGGGGGGGGGGGAAGTGCCCGGACTGGAAGGGGGGGAAAGTGTCCGGACTGGAAGGGGGGGAAAGTGTCCGGACTGGAAGGGGGGAAAGTGTCCGGACTGGAAGGGGGGGAAAGTGTCCAGACTGGAAGGGGGGAAAGTGTCCGGACTGGAAGGGGGGGAAAGTGTCCGGACTGGAAGGGGGGGGAAGTGTCCGGACTGGAAGGGGGGGAAAGTGTCCGGACTGGAAGGGGGGGGAAGTGTCCGGACTGGAAGGGGGGGAAAGTGTCCGGACTGGAAGGGGGGAAAGTGTCCGGACTGGAAGGGGGGGAAGTGTCCAGACTGGAAGGGGGGGAAAGTGTCCGGACTGGAAGGGGGGGAAAGTGTCCGGACTGGAAGGGGGGGAAAGTGTCCGGACTGGAAGGGGGGGAAAGTGTCCGGACTGGAAGGGGGGGAAAGTGTCCGGACTGGAAGGGGGGAAAGTGTCCGGACTGGAAGGGGGGGAAAGTGTCCGGACTGGAAGGGGGGGGAAGTGTCTGGACTGGAAGGGGGGGAAAGTGTCTGGACTGGAAGGGGGGGAAAGTGTCTGGACTGGAAGGGGGGGAAAGTGTCCGGACTGGAAGGGGGGGAAAGTGTCCGGACTGGAAGGGGGGGAAAGTGTCCGGACTGGAAGGGGGGGAAAGTGTCCGGACTGGAAGGGGGGGAAAGTGTCCGGACTGGAAGGGGGGGAAGTGTCCGGACTGGAAGGGGGGGAAAGTGTCCGGACTGGAAGGGGGGGAAGTGTCCGGACTGGAAGTGGTTAAAGTCACACATTATACAGTCACCATGGCAGATGGTCATAGATGCATTGTTTGTTTTTTTTTCCGATCAGCCAGAGGTCTGATTGAAAAAAAAAAAAAAAAAGGCTCCTCCCATTAACACAATCATGGTGGACGGAGGGATCCTCCCCGCTGTGCTATCCTATCCTGACAGCAGGACCCCCCTCCCCCCCACCGTCCAAATACATTGATCAGGAGTTGCAGCCGATTAGGTGCAGCTGCTGATAGCCAAAAGTTTCCCAACAGAAAAGTTCTACAGAAGTTGAATAGACGGATCGAACTTCTGCTGCTGAGCCACCAGAAATTCGATGCATCGATGGGCAGATGAATGCCTTTACTACGGCTATCCATCCCCTGTAAAGTTCTGTTTTTCTGTTCTCCTTCAAGGTGCCGTACTTTAAGGAATCTGGACAGGAAGGAGAACCTGTACCCACATTTGTATTACCCGGAACTCTACCTACTGAAGGGAGGTTACAAGGAGTTCTATGAAAACTTTCAGGTATGTGTTCCTGTAAGGCTCTGTTCACACTGCCGCAACTTGTGACACTTAAAGTCGCATAACATGTGACATCCCGTCAGTCCACGAGAGCCGTCGTAACCACCTTCCGTCCGGCCCATGTACATAAACGGCTGCACGGGGGCAGTGCAGGAGCGGGATGCCGTTCATAAAAGCCGCCTGCACCGCGATCCGGTGACCACTGTGTCTGTGTGAGGTTCTGATCATGTGATCACTGATTGGCCATTCAGTGATCACATGAACAGTAGTAAGTAAGATGTCACTTCTGACATCATTGCTTACTACTTGTGAAATCTGTGAATGATCACATGGTACAGGGCTATTCACAACAGCCTTGTACCATGTGACAAGCTGCGACCAATCAAAGCTCTCACAGTATTTCTCAATGGCTTCAGGAATGTACACAGAGCCACACAAGCAGTGTGCAGGAGTTGACAGGGGAGAGATCTTTATTGTTTACATACAGGTCTCTCCCCCGTCAGAGATACTCGGTGATCACCAGGTGCTGGCAAGTAATCACTGGCTGTGACCCAGTGATTTACAGCCGAGGCCGCAAATGGTGGTGCGGGAAGGGCCCCGCCCAGGACTGCTAAATCACGTGTGCGTGTGTATATACATATATATATATATATGCGGCACAGTGGCTTAGTGGTTAGCACTTGTGCCGTGCAGTAATTGGGTCATGGGTTCAATTCCCAACCATGGTGCCTCCTGCATGGAGTTTGCATGTTCTCCCTGTGTTCGCGTGGGTTTCCTCCGGGTACTCCAGTTTCCTCCCACACTCCAAAGACATGCTGGTAGGTGAATTGGCTCCTGTCTAAATTGTCCTAGTTTCATCCCAGGCCATATGGGATCTCCTCCATGGTGGGGGTTGGGGAAAGACCTGGCAACCTACCCTGTAAAATAACTGCTAAGAGAATTCATGGAGAAAGTCGCTTACGAGTGACGATCCGTGCAATCACCAAGGGTGGGATACCACTGAATGGATATATATATATATCATCCTCATACACATCCATATATATATGGATGTGTATGAGATTTTGCGCACCCGTGCCGCCCTGTAGCAGTATTTCTGCTATAGTGCAGCACAGAACTGGTTAATGGAAGTAGCCTCCAAGTCGATCTTTATCTACCGTATTTTCTGGCATATAAGACGACCCCTCTTCCAACGCACACCAAATAAAAATTAAAAAACATCAGATTTGATTTCAATATGGTAGGTATTCCAATGATGGGGCAATATTCCTCCCACTGACACCAATGATGGGGCACTATTCCTCCCACTGATACCAATGATGGGGCACTATTCCTCCCACTGACACCAATGATGGGGCACTATTCCTCCCACTGACACCGATGATGGGACACTATTCCTCCCACTGACACCAATGATGGGGCACTATTCCTCCCACTGATACCAATGATGGGGCACTATTCCTCCCATTGACACCAATGATGGGGCACTATTCCTCCCACTGACACCAATGATGGGGCACTATTCCTCCCACTGACACCAATGATGGGGCACTATTCCTCCCACTGATACCAATGATGGGGCACTATTCCTCCCCCCACTGACACCAATGATGGGGCACTATTCCTCCCACTGATACCAATGATGGGGCACTATTCCTCCCACTGACACCAATGATGGGGCACTATTCCTGCCACTGACACCAATGATGGGACACTATTCCTCCCACTGACACCAATGATGGGACACTATTCCTCCCACTGACACCAATGATGGGGCACTATTCCTCCCACTGACACCAATGATGGGGCACTATTCCTCCCACTGACACCAATGATGGGGCACTATTCCTCCCACTGACACCAATGATGGGGCACTATTCCTCCCACTGATACCAATGATGGGGCACTATTCCTCCCACTGATACCAATGATGGGGCACTATTCCTCCCCCCACTGACACCAATGATGGGGCACTATTCCTCCCACTGATACCAATGATGGGGCACTATTCCTCCCACTGACACCAATGATGGGGCACTATTCCTGCCACTGACACCAATGATGGGACACTATTCCTCCCACTGACACCAATGATGGGACACTATTCCTCCCACTGACACCAATGATGGGGCACTATTCCTCCCACTGACACCAATGATGGGGCACTATTCCTCCCACTGACACCAATGATGGGGCACTATTCCTCCCACTGACACCAATGATGAGGCACTATTCCTCCCACTGACACCAATGATGGGGCACTATTCCTCCCACTGACACCAATGATGGGGCACTATTCCTCCCACTGACACCAATGATGGGGCACTATTCCTCCCACTGACACCAATGATGGGGCACTATTCCTCCCACTGACACCAATGATGGGGCACTATTCCTCCCACTGACACCAATGATGGGGCACTATTCCTCCCACTGACACCAATGATGGGGCACTATTCCTCCCACTGACACCAATGATGGGGCACTATTCCTCCCACTGACACCAATGATGGGGCACTATTCCTCCCACTGATACCAATGATGGGGCACTATTCCTCCCACTGACACCAATGATGGGGCACTATTCCTCCCACTGACACCAATGATGGGGCACTATTCCTCCCACTGACACCAATGATGGGGCACTATTCCTCCCACTGACACCAATGATGGGGCACTATTCCTCCCACTGATACCAATGATGGGGCACTATTCCTCCCACTGACACCAATGATGGGGCACTATTCCTCCCACTGACACCAATGATGGGGCACTATTCCTCCCACTGACACCAATGATGGGGCACTATTCCTCCCACTGACACCAATGATGGGGCGCTATTCCTCCCACTGACACCAATGATGGGGCGCTATTCCTCCCACTGACACCAATGATGGGGCGCTATTCCTCCCACTGACACCAATCATGGGGCGCTATTCCTTCCACTGACACCAATGATGGGGCGCTATTCCTCCCACTGACACCAATGATGGGGCGCTATTCCTCCCACTGACACCAATGATGGGGCGCTATTCCTCCCACTGACACCAATGATGGGGCGCTATTCCCCCCACTGACACCAATGATGGGGCGCTATTCCTCCCACTGACACCAATGATGGGGCGCTATTCCTCCCACTGACACCAATGATGGGACACTATTCCTCCCACTGACACCAATAATGGGGCACTATTCCTCCCACTGACACCAATGATGGGGCACTATTCCCCCCACTGACACCAATGACGGGGCACTATTCCTCCCACTGACACCAATGACGGGGCACTATTCCTCCCACTGACACCAATAATGGGGCACTATTCCTCCCACTGACACCAATGATGGGGCACTATTCCTCCCACTGACACCAATGATGGGACACTATTCCTCCCACTGACACCAATAATGGGGCGCTATTCCTCCCACTGACACCAATGATGGGGCGCTATTCCTCCCACTGACACCAATGATGGGGCGCTATTCCTCCCACTGACACCAATGATGGGGTGCTATTCCCCCCACTGACACCAATGATGGGGCGCTATTCCTCCCATTGACACCAATGATGGGGCGCTATTCCTCCCACTGACACCAATGATGGGACACTATTCCTCCCACTGACACCAATAATGGGGCACTATTCCTCCCACTGACACCAATGATGGGGCACTATTCCCCCCACTGACACCAATGATGGGGCGCTTTTCCTCCCACTGATACCAATGATGGGGCACTATTCCTCCCACTGAGGGAAGGCTCATTGATGGAGGTGAGGAGGGAAGGCTCTTTGATGGAGGTGAGCAGGGAAGGCTCTTTGATGGAGGTGAGGAGGGAAGGCTCATTGATGGAGGTGGGGAGGGAAGGCTCATTGATGGAGGTGGGGAGGGAAGGCTCATTGATGGAGGTGAGCAGGGAAGGCTCTTTGATGGAGGTGAGCAGGGAAGGCTCTTTGATGGAGGTGGGGAGGGAAGGCTCATTGATGGAGGTGGGGAGGGAAGGCTCATTGATGGGAGGTGGGAAGGCTCACTGATGGTGGTAGAGAGGGAAGGCTCATTGATGGAGGTGGGAAGGGAAGGCTCATTGATGGAGGTGAGCAGGAAAGGCTCATTGATGGAGGTGGGGAGGGAAGGCTCATTGATGGAGGTGGGGAGGGAAGGCTCATTGATGGAGGTGGGGAGGGAAGGCTCATTGATGGAGGTAGGAAGGCTCATTGATGGAGGTGGGGGAGGGAGGGCTCATTGATGGAGGTGGGAAGGGAAGGCTGACTGATAGAGGTGGGGAGGGAAGGCTGACTGATAGAGGTGGGGAGGGAAGGCTGACTGATAGAGGTGGGGAGGGAAGGCTTTCCTGTGTAGTCTGATCCAATAGAAAAGCTCCTGGATCTCCCATTGCTGAAGAAGTTCATTCTGATAGAAAGGTGTCAGAACACACAGAGCACCGCAGTTTGTTGTGTATGGGGCTGTGTAGCTGCAGACCGGTCAGGGTGTCCATGCTGACCCGTGTCCACAGCCAAAAGTGCCTACAATGGGCACATGAGCCTCACAACTAAGCCAGGGAGCAATGGAAGAAGGCAACCTGGTCTGATCAATTCAAGAATGTCTGAGGAACACAACAATGGGTTTTAGGTGTGGACTTGGTCACCAGATTCTCTAGATATCAATCCAATCGAGCATCTGTGAGATGTGTTGGAAAAACAAGTCCGATCCATGGAGACCCCAGAAACCTACAGAACGTAAAGGATCTGCTCCTGACGGCTTGATCCCGGATACCACAGCGTACCTTCAGAGGTCTAGTGGAGTCCATGCCTGGACAGGTTATGGTGGGTGGTCATAATCTTATGGCTGATCAGTGTGTGCCAACCTTGAATTTCTCCAGTCTGTGATAAGTTTACTTTGACCATCTTCTCCTCTCGCTTTTATATTCTTTTGATTTTTTTTCAGGATCTTTGTGAGCCCCAGGGTTATGTGAGCATGCTTCACGGTGACTTCACCGATCAGCTGAGGAAATACCATAAAAAGAAGAAGCCCCCCTCAGGACAAAGGGTGCGCAAGGAGCTCTTCAAACCCCCCAACTCCAACAAAGGCTTCAGTCCTGTAACCACACAAAGTTTATTAAAACTCTGAATCAACAAACACCATTAAAAACATCTGTCCATAAAACAGCACCAAGCTTACAAAAACACCAGGAAAATTATAAGCAACCCCCATTCCAAAAAAACAAAAAACTTTACAGTGAAAATCCAGAAAACTTGTTGCATCCCAAGTTACCAAGATAAGAAGAGAAAAGTAGTCTACACCACTGAAGGAAGAAGAAGACTTTGCCGTCGGAGGAAGAAGACTTCGCCGTCGGAGGAAGAAGACTCCGCCGTCGGAGGAAGAAGACTCCGCCGTCGGAGGAAGAAGACTCCGCCGTCGGAGGAAGAAGACTCCGCCGTCGGAGGAAGAAGACTCCGCCGTCGGAGGAAGAAGTTCTACCATTTTAGGTAGAAGTGTCCACCATTGGAGCTAGAAGTGTCCACCATTGGAGCTAGAAGTGTCCACCACTGGAGCTAGAAGTGTCCACCACTGGAGCTAGAAGTGTCCACCACTGGAGCTAGAAGTGTCCACCACTGGAGCTAGAAGTGTCCACCACTGGAGCTAGAAGTGTCCACCACTGGAAGAAGAAGTGTCCACAATTGGAATTAGAAGTCTCCACCATTGGAATTAGAAATGTCCTCCATTGAAGGAAGAAGTGTCCACCATTGGAGGAAGAAGTGTCCACCATTGGAGGAAGAAGTGTCCACCATTGGAGGAAGAAGTGTCCACCATTGGAGGAAGAAGTCTTCACCACTGGAGGTAGAAGTGTCCACTATTGAAGAAAGAAGTGTCCACCATTGGAGGTAGAAATGTCCACCATTGAAGGAAGAAGTCTTCACCACTGGAGGTAGAAGTGTCCACTATTGAAGAAAGAAGTGTCCACCATTGGAGGTAGAAATGTCCACCATTGGAGGAAGAAGTCTTCACCACTGGAGGTAGAAGTGTCCACTATTGAAGAAAGAAGTGTCCACCATTGGAGGTAGAAATGTCCACCATTGAAGGAAGAAGTCTCCACCATTGGAGGATGCAGACAACCTGTTCCTACTTTATCTGAAACTAAATAAAAAAAAAAACAAACAAATGAGATGGAGTTCCTTTAGAAATCTTAGGGGACAACATGGTACTTGTCTTGTATTGAGAGGTGATGAGGGAGGGCTAGAGCAGTGCTTACCTTGTCCAATGTCTGTCACTTCTGTTAGCGGTGGGTTATGAAATGAGTCCATGAAATGAACTTCCTCTCATCCCGTTCCTCTTACACAATTTCAGGTTTTTTTTCATTGGGAAAAGTACCTTTTTTTCATTATTTAAGCCACTTTCTGAATCCTCACCTAGTTGAGAATGGCGTAGGGTTGGTCACCTGCTGCCTACTGGGACACCCATATTGCACATCCTAGGAGGCAGTATTTCAGCGCGGGATCTCATGCATACGTCCCAAATACCTGGCAGAAACCCAAGATTCTGCGCATGTGCATTCATATACAGGACCAAGCAGGGACCAGTACAGCATTACAGCCACGTCTGTGCATGAGATCTCCATTGGACGGGAGTTTCAAGATGGCGGCACAAGGTAGACAATGTTGGACTCACATTTTTGGTCTCGTAGGGCGGGATCAGCGACACTAGTTTTTAGTAAACCAGCAAGAACTTTTGCCAGCCAAAGCTAAAAGTGACATTGTTTCTGGGTAGCCGCTGGATACGAAAGCAAGTTGGGGCATTTGAAGTGGAAGATGGCCGCATATTTACTTCTTTTAAACATCCCAGGAGTCCTCAGGAGGGGAGGAGGAGTTTTCACAGCTAAGCACACCCTCCTGTCTGCTTGCCTGAGCTAAGGGCAGATGGATTCCAGAAGCCAGGAAGTAAATTCTACAGGCATCATCTGCCCCTACTTAAGATGGCCACAGCCCCTACTTAAGATGGCCGCATATTTACTTCTTTTAAACATCCCAGGAGTCCCCAGGAGGGGAGGAAGAGTTTTTACAGCTAAGCACACCCTCCTGTCTGCTTGCCTGAGCTAAGAGCTGATGGATTCCAGATGCCAGGACAAAATTCTACAGGAATCGTCTGCCCCTACTTAAGATGTCATACATCCCAGGAGTCCTCAGAAGGGGAGGAGGAGGTTTCACAGCTAAGCACCCCCTCCTGTCTGCATGCCTGAGCTAAGGGCTGATGGATTCCAGATGCCAGGAAATAAATTCTACAGGAATCATCTGCCCCTACTTAAGATGGACGCATATTTACTTCTTTTAAACATCCCAGGAGTCCTCAGGAGGGAAGGAGGGGTTTTTACAGCTAAGCACACCCTCCTGTCTGCATGCCTGAGCTAAGGGCAGATGGATTCCAGAAGCCAGGAAATAAATTCTACAGAAATCATCTGCCCCTAGTTAAGATGGCCACAGCCCCTACTTAAGATGGCCACAAATGATGTCATACATCCCAGGAGTCCTCAGAAGGGGAGAAAGGGTTTTCACAGCTAAGCACCCCCTCCTGTCTGCATGCCTGAGCTTAGGGCTGACGGCTTCCAGAAGCCAGGAAGTAAATTCTGCAGACATCATCTGCCCCTACTTAAGATGGCCGCATATTTACTTCTTTTAAACATCCAGGAGTCCTCAGAAGGGGAGAAAGCGTTTTCACAGCTAAGCTCCCCCCCTACCTGCATGCCTGAGCTAAGGGCAGATGGATTCCAGACGCCAGGAAATACATTCTACAGGAATCATCTGCCCCTACTTAAGATGGCCGCAGCTAAAAATGCTAGGGGGTGATAAAGCATGGAGACATACAGCGATGCCCAGCTATCCAGTAAGGGGAGTATGGGCATGGCAGCAATTCTAACTGGGCAGCATAGTGGCTAGGCGATTAACATTTCTGTTTTGCAGCACCGGGGTCCTCAGTTTGTATCTCAACCAGGACGCTTATCTGCATGGAGTTTGCATGTTCTCCCACACTCAAAAGTGTTAACTGCCTCCTGTGTAAAACTGGCCCCAGTATTGGTACATACGAGGTATTATCAAAAAGATTCAAGGCTAGTTTTGTAACGCGCCAACAGATGGCAGCACAAGGCTGCACACACAGTCACAGTGATCACTGTCATCCATAAGTCAGTGTGCCAAAAGACATTGTCCTGTGTACATCGGGAGCTGTGCAACTGATTCTGACTATGTGAGTTACCATGACTGCTATTTCATCACGGGCAGCAAGTTAGAGCAAAGAGCAAACGTGAAATTCTGCGTGATCCCGGGCAAATCTGCCACAGAGACGCCTGACATGATTCGGCGAGTTTACGGCGATGCTGCAATGAGGCGTTCGAGGCGTTTTGAGTGGCACGAGCATAACAACATCACTGGAAGACGAGAAATCAGAAAGACCTTCTACGAGCTCAACCGCCCAAAAATGCCCTCTTCCCGAAAATCCAAATCAAAGGTCGCCGTTTTGACAATATTGCGGAGATCCAGCGATTTGCCCGGATTCACGCAGAATTTCACGTTCGCTCTTTGCTCCAACTTGCTGCCCGTAATCAAATCGCAGACGTGGTAACGCCCGTGGTCAGAACAGCACCAGTGGCACAGCTCCCGATGCACACAGGACAAGGTCTATTGACACACTGACTTACTGTATGAAGGTCGGTGCTCCCTGTGACTGGGTGCTGTCTTTTTGATACCACCTAGTATGTGAGACAGGGATCTTGGATTGTAAGCTCCTCGAGGGCGGGGACTGATGTGACCGTACAATATGTAAAGCTCTGTGTCAACTGTCAGCGATATTTAAATACCTGTAAATAAATAAATAAATGTGCCCGTTACCGGCTGGTCGGCCATGATTATGACTCCGCTAATTGACTCCACCGGTAATGCAAACATGTCACTCGTGTCGTCTGCAGAACTACAAGGGGCGGGGGGGGGGGGGGGGTCACACGACAAGATGGGGCAAGAAATGGATATAGTCTGATGGCGGCCAGAGATGGGCTAGAACCTTTCAATCAAGATTACACACACTATATTGCCAGTAGTATTGTCCCCGCCCTCCATATCATGTGATTCAGGCGTTCCAATCCCCTCCATATCACGTGATTCAGGTGTTCCAATCCCCTCCCAATCACGTGATTCAGGTGTTCCAATCCCCTCCATATCATGTGATTCAGGTGTTCCAATCCCCTCCCAATCACGTGATTCAGGTGTTCCAATCCCCTCCATATCATGTGATTTAGGTGTTCAAATCCCCTCCCCATCATGTGATTCAGGTGTTCCAATCCCCTCCACATCATGAGATTCAGGCGTTCCAATCCCCTCCACATCATGTGATTCAGGCGTTCCAATCCCCTCCCAATCATGTGACTCAGGCATTCAAATCCCCTCCCAATCATGGGATTCAGGAGTTCCAATCTCCTCCATATCATGTGATTCAGGTGTTCCAATCCCCTCCAAATCATGTGATTCAGGCGTTCCAATCCCCTCCAAATCATGTGACTCAGGCGTTCCAATCCCCTCCCAATCATGTGACTCAGGTATTCCAATCCCCTCCCAATCATGGGATTCAGGAGTTCCAATCTCCTCCATATCATGTGATTCAGGTGTTCCAATCCCCTCCAAATCATGTGATTCAAGTGTTCCAATCCCCTCCACATCATGTGATTCCGGTGCTGCAATCCCCTCCATATCATGTGATTCAGATGTTCCTATGCCCTCCATATCATGCGATTCAGGTGTTCCAATCCCCTCCATATCATGTGATTCAGGTGTTCCAATCCCCTCCATATCACGTGATTCTGGTGTTCCAATCCCCTCCCAATCATGTGATTCAGGTGTTCCAATCCCCTCCATATCATGTGATTCAGGTGTTCCAATCCCCTCCCAATCATGTGATTCAGGTGTTCCAATCCCCTCCATATCATGTGATTCGGGTGTTCCAATCCCCTCCATATCATGTGATTCAGGTGTTCCAATCCCCTCCATATCATGTGATTCGGGTGTTCCAATCCCCTCCATATCATGTGATTCAGGTGTTCCAATCCCCTCCATATCATGTGATTCGGGTGTTCCAATCCCCTCCATATCATGTGATTCGGGTGTTCCAATCCCCTCCATATCATGTGATTCAGGTGCTCCAATCCCCTCCCAATCATGTGATTCAGGTGGTCCAATCCCCTCCATGGACACAGGTGTATACAATCCATCCCCTAGGCATGCAGACGGCTTCTACAAACATTGGTGAAAGAATGGGTCGCTCTCAGGAGCTCAGTGACTCCAAGCGTGGTCCCGTGATAGGTGGCCACCTGGGCAATAAGTCCATCCGTGACATTTCCTGGCTACTAAATATTCCACGCTCAGCTGTTAGTGGGATTATAACAAAGTGGAAGCCACTGGGAACAACAGCCACTCAGCCACCAAGTGGTAGGCCACGTCACATGACAGGGCGGGGTCAGCGCATGCTGAAGCGCACAGTGCGCAGAAGTCACCAACTGTCTGCAGAGTCAATAGCTAAAGACCTCCAAACTTGGGGGCGGGGTAGTTGAGGAGGTCCATCAGTTGGGGGCGGGGTAGTTAGGGGTGGGGCTCCGTCATTTGTGGGGGGGGGAACTGTTCGATAGAAGTGATGGCGTAAGATGGCGCCGCTGTCCTCGGTGAGGTGAATTGGGGGTGCAGCGGGAACCCCACTTTCTCACAGTCGGGACACTCAGCTCCATACTAAAGACAATCTCTATGGTAACGATCCTCAGCCACGGAACACCCAGACTCCGCCCCTCTGCTTACCTCCGCGGCTCCCGCATGCGGCTCCACAAGGCGGGTCCGGTGACGTCGTCACCAAGCGCATGCGCCGGGAAAAGGAACCCGGGGGAGGGGTACACTTCATAAGGTTCCACAACATCCCGGGGATTGGTGGGGAGGACAGCCGGGGGGAGTTAGTGTGTGTGTCCGTCAGTGGGGGTGGGGCTATTGTTGGGGGTGGGAAAGTCCATTAGTGGGGAGCATTATTTGGGAAGGGTCTATCAATGGGGGGCGGTAGTTGGGGGGAGTTTTGTCTGGTGGGGGGCAGGTGGCGGTAGTTGGGGGGGGTCTGTCATTGGTGGGGGCAGGTGGTGGTAGTTGGGGGGGTCTGTCATTGGTGGGGGGCAGGTGGTGGTAGTTGGGGGTGTCTATCAGTGGTGGGGGGCAGGTGGCGGTAGTTGGGGGTTTCTGTCAGTGGTGGGGGGCAGGAGGTGGTAGGTGGGTGAGAGTCTATCAGTGGGGGGCAGGGGGTGGTAGTTGGAGGGGGGTGAGGGTCTGTCAGTGGGGGGCAGTTGGGGGGGTGAGGGTCTGTCAGTGGGGGGCAGGAGGCGGTAGTTGGGGGGGTGAGGGTCTGTCAGTGGGGGGCAGGAGGCGGTAGTTGGGGGGGTGAGGGTCTGTCAGTGGGGGGCAGGAGGTGGTAGTTGGGGGGGTGTGAGGGTCTGTCAGTGGGGGGCAGGGGGTGGTAGTTGGGGGGGGGGGTGAGGGTCTGTCAGTGGGGGGCAGGGGGTGGTAGTTGGGGGGGGTGAGGGTCTGTCAGTGGGGGGCAGGAGGCGGTAGTTGGGGGGGTGAGGGTCTGTCAGTGGGGGGCAGGAGGCGGTAGTTGGGGGTGTGTGAGGGTCTGTCAGTGGGGGGCAGTAGTTGGGGGTGTGAGGGTCTGTCAGTGGGGGACAGGGGGCGGTAGTTGGGGGGGGTGTGAGGGTCTGTCAGTGGGGGGCAGGAGGCGGTAGTTGGGGGTGTGTGAGGGTCTGTCAGTGGGGGGCAGGAGGCGGTAGTTGGGGGTGTGTGAGGGTCTGTCAGTGGGGGGCAGTAGTTGGGGGTGTGAGGGTCTGTCAGTGGGGGGCAGGGGGCGGTAGTTGGAGGGGGGTGAGGGTCTATCAGTGGGGGGCAGGGGTTGGTAGTTGGAGGAGGTGAGGGTATGTCAGTGGCGGGCGGTAGTTGGGGGGGTGTGAGGGTCTATCAGTTTATCGTAGGCCTGCCATGTTTGATATCGATTTACTCCGCACAACCTCGTCCTTTCAGTTTCACCAGCACCCTGGGTGTGGTACGATGTGAGCTCTGTGGTACGACGGGTGTGAGCGCTGTCACGGATATGGATGTGAGCTCTGTGGTACAACAGGTGTGAGCGCTGTCACGGATCTGGATGTGAGCGCTTTGGTACGCCGGAGATTGAGCGCTGTCACGGATCTGGATGTGAGCGCTGTGGTATGAAGGGTGTGAGCGCTGTCACGGATCTGGATGTGAGTGCTGTGATATGAAGGGTGTGAGCGCTGTCACGGATCTCGATGTGTGCGTTGTGATATGAAGGGTGTGAGCGCCGTCACGGATCGGGGTGTGAGCGCCGTCACGGATCGGGGTGTGAGCGCCCTCATGGATCTGGATGTGTGCGTTGTGATATGAAGGGTGTGTGCGCTGTGGTACGACGGGTGTGTGCGCTGTGGTACGACGGGTGTGTGCGCTGTGGTACGACGGGTGTGTGCGCTGTGATATGAAGGGTGTGTGCGCTGTGGTACGACGGGTGTGAGCGCTATCACGGATCTGGATGTGAGCGCTGTGGTACGAGGGGTGTGAGCACCGTCACGGATCTGGATGTGAGCGCTATCACGGATCTGGATGTGAGCGCTATCACGGATCTGGATGTGAGCGCTGTGGTACGAGGGGTGTGAGCACCGTCACGGATCGCGGTGTGAGCGCCGTCACGGATCGGGGTGAATTCTACACTGAGAATGCACGATTGATCATCAGTTGCACTAACATCCTCTGAAAATAAAGACAATGAAAGGGTTGAAGTGTTGTGTTTAGGATGGGCTCTCATTGGTGCACTTTATTGTAACACACTCTACTGATTTCACATTGGAACACAGCTAGGGGCCCCTCACACAGGGCGAGGTGACTCCCAAGGGCCCCTCACACCTCAGTCACCTCACACACAAAGCTGCACTGTACACTTCCCCCCACCAGCAGGCGCTCGCACCCCGCTCCCTGTGAAGGTCACGTCGCCCTCGTCCTGACACGTGCGCTACGTGCACCAGCGCCCAGGGGGCAGGGTTAAGACATCTGGAGGATGCAGTCCGCGGCCATGTTTGAAAAGGGCATCTTTGCCAATTCACCGGCCTTGAAATGCTTCATAGCCTAATAGGGAGATGGAGTTTCGCGGTTGAATTAGATGACAGAATTAGTTGGTAACATTGCAGTTCACTTTTTAAAACACACGTATCTGCAAATCATTGCCAGATTACCGAGAAGCCTGTTACCGTTTGCGATAAAAAGAAAGAAATCCTGTCAAAGCGCTTTGCGCATGCTCGTTAGCCGTCCAAGACGGGGAGGGCTGAGTGAGTGCCTTACGCCCCCTCGTTTCCACGCCCTCTCCTCGGGGTCTGTCAGCGCATGCGCGGAGCCCGCTGTCTTCTGCAGTGTGACATCCCGGCCAGGAGAGAAGAGATGGCAGCTTATAAGATCGTGCTGATCCGCCATGGGGAGAGCACCTGGAACCAGGAGAACCGCTTCTGTGGGTGGTTCGATGCCGACCTCAGCGACACCGGGATGGAGGAGGCCAAGAGGGGCGGACAGGCTCTGAGAGGTGAGGGGGGGAGGGGTGATTGATCTCCCCATCGTGTATAAGAGGGTATCAAATAATACATTCATTAATGTGTATATGTGGTGTACAAATAGTGTCAGCTGATATATATATATATAGTACAATGAAAAATATACTGAAAAAAATCCAATTTAATATATATTTATATAGTATAATATAGTCCTATAAGCATATATATGACAAAAATTGAATCTAAAAAACGTAAATGTGCATATATGTAATAACAAAAAATATATATATTTTTTAATATCTAAATTATATTTCCATTAAAAAAAGTAAAATATTTATAGAAATAATACTAATAATATATTTTACATTACACCATAACATACAAAGTGTAATTAAAAACAAAGTGATAAAATAAAAGAAAAATTATATATAAAAAAATACTAATAGTTTAAAAGAAAAAAATATGTGTGTGTGTGTATGTATGTGTATATATATATACTGTATATATATATCTCACCAAAATATAACATATATAGTATTATAATAATATATGCCTCTAAAAGTGTGTGTATAATAAATATATATGTGTGTGTGTCTGTCTGTGTGTGTGTATAATAAAAAAAAAATATATATATATATTTTTTTTTTATTATACACACACACAGACAGACACAAACACATATATATTTATTATACACACACTTTTAGAGGCATATATTATTATAATACTATATATGTTATATTTTGGTGAGATATATATATAAAACGTGTGTACACATATACAGTTAGGTCCATATATATGTGGACACAGGCACAATTTTAGTTTTTTTCAGATATTTACCAAAACATATTCAAGCTAGAGTTATATAATGGATATCAGCTGACAGTGCGCACTCTTGGGTTTAATTTGAGGGTCAATACCTGGAAAAAAAACTAAATTTGTGTCTGTGTCCAAATATATATGGACCGAACTGTGTGTGTGTATATATATATATGTATGTGTGTGTGTGTATATGTGTGTATATATATATATATATATATATATATGTATGTGTATATATATAATCTCCAAAAACATTTTTATAAAAAAAAATAGAAAGATATAAAAAATGTGTAATAGAGAAATCCTATACTTAAATGTGTGTATATATAATCAAAGAATAAATATTTAAAAAAAGAAAAAAAAAAAAAAAATTATATATTTTTTTTTTATTTTTTTTTTAATATATATAAATATATATATATTCTCTCAAAAAAACATTTTTATAAAAAAAATAGAATGACATAAAAAATGTGTAATAAAGAGAGAAATCTATACTTAAATGTGTGTGTATATATAATCAAAAAATAAATATTTTAAAAAAAGAAAAAAAAAAAAAAAAAAAAAAATATATATATATATATATATATATATATATATATATATATATATATAATTAATTTTTTTAGATTGTGTTTGTATATGTTCTCTCTTCCTATACTCTGTATGGTGGGTGCAGGCGATGTGTGTGGTGATGACGTAGTCATGGCAGCACCTCATAGAACAACGCTCTGCAATGTCCTATAATCCCAAAACCAACAAACAATAAAGCCGACCTTCACTCATCTTAAACCGTTTTATTTCCTCCACAATCCTCCCCTCCTCTGCAATATGCAAAAGATTTTTTTTTTTTTCACCTTTTAATTTACCCCACCCCCACCAGGTGAGAATGACACGCTCGGCTGGTTGGGTCCCCCTGGGATACGCATATTCTATATCCCTGGAGGTATTGACTTGTACACAGCAGCCGGAGGAGGAGGGCGGACCTGGTGGTTCATCATCGAGCGGGCTGCCTGAACCTGGAAGTGAAAGCCAATTACTGTTGGCGTCAGAAATGAAGGTGGCAGCGTGGGACGTGGCGTGCAGCATTGGACCACAGCAGGGCAACGCCGGATTCACTTTTTTTTTTTTTTTGTAGATAACCCAGCAAAATAGATGAGAGGATATCCATGGGTGGGGGGAGTTCCCCTTTAATATGAGATCATTATCCCTGGGTGGGGGAGAGTTCCCCTTTAATATGAGATCATTATCCCCGGATGGGGGGGGAGAGTTCTTCTTTAATATGAGATCATTATCCCCGGATGGGGGGGGAGAGTTCTTCTTTAATATGAGATCATTATCCCCGGATGGGGGGGAGAGTTCTTCTTTAATATGAGATCATTATCCCTGGATGGGGGGGAGAGTTCTTCTTTAATATGAGATTATTATCCCCGGGGGGGGGGGGGGAGAATTCCCCTTTAATATGAGATCATTATCTCCACATCGGTCCCCGTTGTAATTTGCACTAACAATGAATGATACAACTAGATTTTGGCTTCGTTTGCAATTGCGGTGCTCTCTGAAGAGCGATCTGCGTTTGGATCGCTCTTCAGAGAGCATTTGACAGGCGGTGAGGAGGTGTCGTATCACCTCCTAAATGCTGGACTACCATGTCCATTGCATTTCGTGTGGTCGCAGTGCAGTTGCGGTGAGGTCCCCATTCACTTGAATAGGTCGCGTTCAGCAGGTGGTAGCGCCCGCCGAATGTTAAAGGTGATAGAATTCCTGCCATGAAGCAGAGCATCGCAGCATCAAGATCTGATCCCCCGACCCCTGCCCCCGAGGATCTGATCAACAACCCCCCTTCACCCCCCCGAGGATCTGACCGCCCTATGAATATCTATGCAAGAAAGCGAATGTATTTCCACGAGCCCAGACTACACCGTTGCAAATCCGTCGTCTTCCAGCGCACCAAAACGACCCAAAAATTGGACATTTCACCACGTTTTTGCAGCATTGCAGTATACGAGTCGCTTTACTGCATCCGGTGCTATTCAGAATGAACGTCACGGCAGTGTGTCGGCTCCCGGAACGCCTGTTGCCATGGCACATCGATGTCATGTGGCCCTTAGACCGATATCTGGTGGTGGTTGGATTAGGACGATCGTAGATTGCTGTTTCTCTCCACTTTCTGCTCTGAGGCTCCTGAGATGCCGAATCAATATTCGGTTTCAGTAGATGGTGTTCTGGGCCTCAGGAGGGGGGGATAATTGTCTTTTCTTGGCCCAGTTGAAGGTCGTTTTGTCGCTTTTATTTACAGCCCTCCCCTCCTCCCCCCCCCCCCCTTCTGAAATTGCATCAGGAGTCGTTTCTCTCCAATTTCTTCACGTTATGAGTGTCTATTGTCATCCCGGAAAGGAGTGAGTCATTTCCACGTCTTGCTCACTAGAATTTCCAGCGACCTTCTAGATTCAGAATGAATCACCGAGTATCGTATATGTGTCTGGGGGCAGCTGGAGCAGCATCGTGTTCTAATGTGTGAACAGATTGCCGTACCCAGATCCTGGAAATGCTGTACCCGGGCCCCGGAAATGCCAACTGCCGTACCTAGGCCCCGGAAATGCCAACTGCCGTACCTAGGCCCCAGAAATAGATTGTCATACTTAGGACCCAGCAATACCAACTGGTATACCCAGATCCTGGAGATGCCATACTTAGACCCCAGAAATAACAGTTGTTGTACCTAGAATCCAGAAATTATTGTACCTAGGCCCCAGAAATGCCAGCTGCCGTACCTAGACCCCAGAAGTAAAGATTGTCATACCCAAGACCCAGAAATACCAACTGGTATGCTCAGACCCCGGAGATGCCTTCCATAGACCCGCAGAAAAAACAATTGTACCTAGGACCCAGAAATACCAACTGGTATACCCAGACCCTGGAGATGCCATACTTAGACCTCAGAAATAACAGTTGTCGTACCCAGAATCCAGAAATTATTGTACCTAGGCCACAGAAATGCCAACTGCTATACCTAGACCCCAGATATAACATATGTCATACCTAGGACCCAGAAATGGCTTGCCGTACCTAGGACCCAGAAATGGCTTGCCGTACCTAGGACCCAGAAATGGCGATTGTCGTACCGAGGCCCCAGAAATGCCAGTTGGTATACCCAGACCCTGAAGATGCCATACTTAGACCCAAGAAATAACAATGGTCATACCCAGGACCTAGAAATGCCAACTGGCATACCTAGACACTAGAAATACTGACTGCTGTGCCTAGGCCCCAGAAATATCAGCTAACCTATCTAGGCCCCAAAATACTGACTGGCATACCTGGACCCCAGAAATAACAAAAATGCCAGCTGGTATACCCAGACTCCAGAGACGCCATACTTCGACCCCAGAAATAAAGATTGTCGTACCTAGGCCCCAGAAATGCCGACTGGCATACCTAGACCCTGGAAATACTGACTGCCTTATCTAGACTCCAGAAATAACAGCTGGCCTATTTAGGCCCCAAAAATGCCCTATCTAAGCACCTGAAATACCGACTACCACACCTAGTCCCTAGAAATACCAGCTGGCATACCTAGGGCACCAAAAAATAACAGCGGCCATACCTTGACCCCAGGAATGCTGTACCTAGACCCCAGAAGTACCAACTGCCATACCTAGACCATGGAAATGCTATAACTTGACTCCAGAAATACAAACTGGCATACCTTAAAGCCAAAGGTACCAACTGGTATACCTAGACCCAGAAATGCCAAATGACACACCTACTCCCAGGAAATACCATACCTAGACCCCAGAAGTGACAACTGGCATACCGAGACACTGGAGATGCCATCCCTAGACCCCAAAGATACCAACTGCCATCCCTAGACCGCAGAAGTACTGACTGCCATACCTAGACCCTGCAAATGCTGTACCTAGGCCCCAGAAATGCCAGCTGCCATACCTAGACCCAAGAAATACCAAACTTATACACCAGAGATAACAACTGCCGTCCCTAGACTGCAGAATTACTGACTGGCGTACCTAGACCCCGGGACGGCGAGTGGCGTACCCAGACCCCGGGACGGCGAGTGGCGTACCCAGACCCCGGGACGGCGAGTGGCGTACCCAGACCCCGGGACGGCGAGTGGCGTACCCAGACCCCGGTACGGCGAGTGGCGTACCCAGACCCCGGGACGGCGAGTGGCGTACCCAGACCCCGGGACGGCGAGTGGCGTACCCAGACCCCGGGACGGCGAGTGGCGTACCCAGACCCGGGGACGGCGAGTGGCGTACCTAGACCCTAGAAATACCAAGTGCCATGCATAGACCTTGGAAATGCTATACCCAGACCTAAAACAATTGGATCCTGGAAATGCAGATTGCTATACCTAGACCCCAGAAATAATGATTGCCCCATCTAGACCCTGGAAATGCCGACCGGCATACATAAACCTCAGGAATACTGACTTCATTACCTAGACAATGGAATAAACAGACTGGTGCACCTAGACCCCATAAATGCCCGCTGATGTTGGTGGCCTGGATGGGACATTTGGCATTTGGCGGTTCTCCCACCATGTTGTTGTTATATTTGAGGTTTCTGATGAACCATCTTCCAGTAGAAGCTCCTAAAAGAACACAGCTGAGTGCCTTTTATACTCCTGGTCTATATAATGAGAATGGGAAGTGCCATCTACATGGTTGGCGGAGAATGTTTGACCTTTGTCTTGTTCTGTGGCTGTTTTTTGAGCCTTTGCCCTACAACAGTCGAAAACACCTTCCAGGGATGAATGTCGGGTAACCAGAAATGTGAGAGAAAACGTCCCCTAAATGTGACATTGCCGATGGCAGAATGGGATTTTGGCCCTTGCACCCTTCGCAGTCAGTCACATGACTTCTGTGCGATTTTTCTGTGTGTATTTTTACTTTTTAGTTGTAGAAAATGTAAGAATGGGAACACCTTTCTGACAATGTCCAGGGTGCTGATTAGTCTGTTGGGGCGTATGTACATCTTTGTAATGCGTTAAAATCGGTCATCGCCCCTTTATTCCAACCACAGCGCAACTACTGCATGCTGCAACCCCAGGTGTGACTTGCTGCGTTGGGGTGCCGTTCATAATGGATTACAGTGTATGTTAGACATGTTACGGCGCTTTGCATTCCCTATATCCGCTCTCCCCGGACCCGGCGTTCGCTGTGTCGGCTCTCCCCGGACCCGGCGTTCGCTGTGTCGGCTCTCCCCGGACCCGGCGTTCGCTGTGTCGGCTCTCCCCGGACCCGGCGTTCGCTGTGTCGGCTCTCCCCGGACCCGGCGTTCGCTGTGTCGGCTCTCCCCGGACCCGGCGTTCGCTGTGTCGGCTCTCCCCGGACCCGGCGTTCGCTGTGTCGGCTCTCCCCGGACCCGGCGTTCGCTGTGTCGGCTCTCCCCCAGTCCAAAGAATATGGAAATGCAATTATTTTAGTAAATATAAACTGCTAAATACCTTTTCTCATCAGGAGTTGGAGCAGTCTTGTGACTTCTATCAGTGTCCAGCAGAGCACTGGTTAAAGCTTGCAGGAGGAGTTTTCTTTCTGCTCCTAGGAGGATGCAGATGCCCTGACCTCTGTCTGGACAGTGCTGATTGGCCCTGTGCTGATCACATGCGCTCTGCCAAGGTAAAAAAAAAAAAAAAACCTCTAGCAATACACACCAAACTGAGCATGTGCACAGTGACTCCACATGATATGTCTTATCAGAAGATGAGGGGGGGGCACTGGAAGAAGGGGAGGAACAGAGAAGACAGCCTTTTTACACAATGCAGAGGATTAACCCCTCAGGCTCAACAGTGAGTATAACAAGCATGCTTTCCTGCATCTACAGCCTGATTGTACAGTTGGGGGTTCAGGAACACTTTATTACCTGACATTGTATAGTAGGACCTCCCATGGAGGACGGAAGTGGATGGTCCGTATGCTGAGTTTAGTCAGTCAGCCCTGTATAAATGAATAGTATGAAGGTCTGATATCCATCCAGCGGTGGTGTATGTCTTCCATCGGGGCTAAGCATCCTCGGCACTCCCGCTGTTGTGGAACTACAAGTCCCATGGGGCATTGAATGACTCCCAACAGGCATGGCACCAAGTGCCAGGGCCATGATGGGATTTGTAGTCTCATCACTGCCCGAGCGCCCACCCCCCGTGTTAGATGGACCTTTCCTTAAAATGTTCCCCTTTTTCTGCCCCGCAGATGCCGGCTACCAGTTTGACATTTGCTACACGTCTGTCCTGAAGAGGGCCATTCGCACCCTATGGCTGGCGATGGACGCCACCGACCAGATGTGGACGCCGGTCATCAGGACCTGGAGGCTGAACGAGAGGCACTATGGCGGGCTGACAGGCCTGAACAAGGCGGAGACGGCCGCCAAACACGGAGAGGCGCAGGTGAAGATCTGGAGGCGATCTTTCGATATTCCTCCTCCCACCATGGACCTGGATCATAGTTATTACCCCGTCATCACCAAGGTAATCGCCCTCCACCGCAGATGTGGTGAGCAAATCGCGTGATCGCCATTTTGCCGATAAGAAAAAGGATACCAGTAATGAGCGCTGAAAACTCGCAATTTTGCCCGTCATTTTACCACGTTTTAGGGTGCGTTTCTCATAGGTCACGCAACTAAAAAAAAAAAAAACGCATCAAAATGCAACACTTTTTTCTTTTTTTTTTATAGCTTTTAAGTGCATTTTGAGCCTGGTTGACACCAATGCAGTTTACGTTTTGTTCGTTTTTGGTGCATTTTTTTATGCATTTTGGGGTTTTTCTTTCTTTTCTTTTTTTTTTTTTTTTTTTTGTGGCCAACTTGTTGCTGGGCAGGTTAAAAATGCAAAACGCATAAAAAATGCAACACGTGCATTTCAGGCCTGTTTCACACCAATAGATTTGGTGTTTTGCAGTGCGTTTTTTTTTGTTTTGTTTGTTTTTTTCCCCCACGCGTATTTGACGCATTTTTTGAATGTTTGGCGTTTTGGGGTTTTTTTGGCCAGTTTGTTGGGCAGATTGAAAACGCAAGATGTGTGCGTTTTCGATGCATTTTTTTTATACGATTTCAATGCATATTTATACATTTTCAATGCATTTTTTTATACGTTTTCAATGCCTGGTTCACACCGATGCAGTGTACATTGCATTGTAAAACGCAGTGTACGTTGCATTTTTTGCACACGTGTTTGATGCTTTTTTTACTGTGTTTTGTGTGGGGTTTTTTTGTTTTTGTTTTTTTTAATGTTTTGGGGTTTTTTATGGCCAATTTTGTTGCTGGGCAGATCAAAAACACAAAACGCGTGATAACCACACGCACTACATGCAATTTCTGCAGCATCTTCATTGAAGTCTGTTGAACCAAAAATGCAACATTTTTGCGTTTAAGTCCCTGACCCTTTCTAAAAACGCACTGGCTCAAAAAAGCATAGATGTGAACCATGGAGAACCATGTCAAAGCGGAGCTCCACCTAAAAGGGGAAGTTCCGCTTTAAGGACTGCTCCCCCGTGCCCCATTAAGGATTGGCACCTTTGGGGGGGGCGGGTACCCGAATTTGACAGGTACCCGTTCCCACTTTCGGTCTGATCACCTAGGCCAGGGGTAGGCAACCTGAGAGCCGCAGGACTACAAGTTCCATGATGCCTCTGCAAGTCGTAGCTGTAACTGTCAGTTTTGTAATGTTGCAATGCCTCATGGGAAATGTAGTTCCACAACAGCTGGAGAGTCACAGGTTGCCTACCCCTGATCTAGGTGATTGGAAACGGAAGGTGTCCTCCCTCCCTCCCTGTAGTCTTTTGGGAGACGTGAAAGGTCCCAGAAGACTACGGGGACCATTCATGAAGCGCAGCGCTACTCGTGCATGCGCAGTGGGCACCCGGCTGTGAAGCCGCAAACTATCACAGCCAGGTGCCCACACTGAAGATGCCGGTGCCTGGAATCCAGGACGGGCTACAGGGACACACCACAGGACCGAGGGACAGGTAAGTGGCTGTTTTTTAAAAGTCAGAAGTTACAGTTTTTGTAGCTGCTGACTTTTATTTTTTTGACAGGGTGAGTGGAATTCCGCTTTAAGTTCCTGCCTCCTTCCTCTGTGTGAGTCACTTCTTACAAGTTTTCCTGACACCAAGAGAAAATGGTGACATGGGAAGGAACTCCAGCACACAGCCTGTGATTGACAGCCTCAGCTGTTACTGTGAGCTATGTGACTCTTATCTCCAATCAACTCTCAGAACTCTCCTCTCTGAGCTTTGCAGTGTGTAATTTCTGCTCCTTGCCGCCTTTATTCTGAGCTGCCAGCATGAGTGGAAGCCCACTTTAAATGGACTGTAGCACATTTCTGCAAAAAGCCCAAAAAAATGCATTGGTGTGAACCAGGCCTGAATGGGGAGGTGCGTTTTTTTTTTTTTTTCTCGCTAAATGTGCGGCAAGCTGAATTTTTAACACCGCAAGGGAAGCGCAATGGACCCGTGTGAAGACATCCATTGAATTTAAAGGGATGTGTTTTTCTTTAGCTTTTTTTGTATCTTGCGCAAAAGCGCTGCAAAAACTGCTCCGTGTGAAAGCAGCCTATTGGCTGAAAATAAATTCATATTCAATTAAATTCATCATATTAATTAAAAAGTCGAATATAATACAATCATTCATACAGTTGTGTTCAAAATAATAGCAGTCAGACATCACTAACCGGATCACTCACTGTTTTTGGTGGAAATGATATCTCTACATGGCAAATAATTTCCTAGCAGGTGTAGTAGAGTCATAGAAATCCAACAGACCCAACAGTCATGACATGCATGCTGCTGATTCTGTGTCATTGAATCACTCATTGAAAGGGGCGTGTTCAAAATAATAGCCGTGTGGAGTTCTATTAGTGAGGTCATTCATTCTTTGACAAACAGGTGGCAATTATTGCCCTTATTTAAGGAAGGAAGGCAGCAAATGTTGTACATGCTGGTTACAGTGCATTTCTCTCTGAAATTCTGAGGAAAATGGGTCGTTCCAGACATTGTTCAGAAGAACAGCGTACCTTGATTAAAAAGTTGATTGGAGGGGAAAACATATAAAGAAGTGCAGAAAATGATCGGCTGCTCAGCTAAAATGATCACAAATGCTTTAAAATGGCAACCAAAACCTGAAAGACGCGGAAGAAAGCGAAAAACTACCATTGGAATGGATAGAAGAATAGCCAAAATGGCGCGGACTCAGCCAACAATCGGCTCCAGGAAGATGAAAGAAGGTGTGACGTTCCCTGTGAGGACTCGGCCAACAATCGGCTCCAGGAAGATGAAAGAAGGTGTGACGTTCCCTGTGAGGACTGTTACAATTAGAAGACGCCTATGTGAAGCCAAGCTATCTGCAAGAAGTCCCCGCAAAGTCCCACTGTTGGGAAAAAGACGTGCTGAAGAGGTTACAATCTGCCAAAGAGCACATTGACCGGCCTAAAGAGAAATGGCGCAACATTTTGTGGACTGATGGAAGTAAGATTGTTCTTTTTGGGTCTAGTGGGCGGAGACAGTTTGTCAGACGACCCCCAAACACTGAATTCAAGCCACAGTACACTGTGAAGACCGTGAAGCATGGTGGTGCAAGCATCATGATATGGGGATGTTTCTCATACTACGGTGTTGGGCCTATTTATCGCATACCAGGGATCATGGATCAGTTTGAATACATCAGAATACTTGAAGAGGTGATGCTGCCTTACGCTGAAGAGGAAATGTCCTTGAAATGGGTGTTCCAACAAGACAACGACCCCAAACACACCAGTAAACGTGCAACATCTTGGTTCCAGACCAACAAGATGGACGTTATGGAGTGGCCAGCCCAATCCCCGGATCTTCATCCAATAGAAAACTTGTGGGGTGACATCAAAAATGCCATTTCTGAGGCAAAACCAAGAAATAGAGAAGAACTGTGGAATGTGGTCCAATCATCCTGGGCTGGAATACCTGATCACAGGGGCCAGAAGTTGGGGGACTCCATGCAACACAGATGTACAGCAGTTCTCAGAAACAGTGCGACTACAACCAAATATTCATGAAGTCATTCAAAGGAAAGCAAAATCTTCAAACATTTCTCAGTTTATATAGTGAATGTTGGAGTTTGTAAAGAAGAATACAAACACTGCCATTTTTTTTTTTTTTTTTGAACCGTCTAATATTCACTTTTCTTCCATTTTTTTAGAGGAACAACACAAATTTGATGTATTTTTCTTCATGTTGTGATTTGGAATAGAATGTGTCGTGTTCCCAATGCATTTGTGTGGATGGAAATAAAAGCTATTAGAAGGATTTTCAGCTTTATTCACTTTTTTCAACACACTGCGATTATTTTGAACACAACTGTATATATATATAATTATTTTTTTAAACTGTCCATTTCAGTTTCTCTCCAGAATTGTCATTTCTGTGCACTGTTGCAGGTTATGCATTTTAAGCAACATGGTTGTGTTTTTCGTGTCAGAAGCGGCCACTTCGTCTTTTGCCTTTTTAAAATGCGCGATATCGAATTCCTGCGGTCCAGCGACTCCGGATTAATTGCGTGATTTGCATGTGCTTGGAAAGTCTGTTCTCCTGTAGTGTTATTGGTTGTTAATAAATTATTAAAGAATTTCCTGAATATTTTACCAGCTTTGTACTCTGCTGTGTTTGTTCACCTTGTCGATTTTTTTTTTTTTTTTTCCTTTTTTTCCTTTTTCTTCTCTCCAGGATCGCCGTTACAGCGACCTGACGGAAGACCAGCTCCCGAGCTGCGAAAGCCTGAAGGACACCATTGCCAGAGCCCTGCCATTCTGGAACGACGAGATCGTTCCGAAGATTAAAGAAGGGAAGAGGGTCCTCATTGTCGCCCATGGCAACAGCCTTAGAGGGATCGTCAAGCACCTGGAAAGTACGTAATGCCAAACCGCGGGCGGGTCCAGTGGGAGGAGCTCCAAGTCGGGTTTTAAATTGGCTGAGCAAGTGGACGCCTGTCTGTGAAGCGTCTTTTATTGAAGATCAAAGCGGGAGATGAGCTTCGGTTGTTTTAGACAAATCCACAAAATCGCTTCGCTCAGGGATTTCCCCGAGCGTCTCCGAAAGTCAGAGATTTGGCTGACTAAGACCTCCGGAGAGGATGTTTGTGCGACATCACTGACCCACCACCAAAACGGTCATACTGAACCATGTTACAGGCAGCAGAACGTTCTCCACGGCTTCTCCAGACCCTTTCATGTCTGTCACATGTGCTCAGGGTGAACCTGCTCTCATCTGTGAAAATCACAGGGTGCCAGTGGTGGACCTGCCAATTCTGGGGTTCAATGGCAATTGCCAATCCAGCTCTATGGTGCCGGGCAGTGAGCACAGGGCCCACTAGAGGACATCGGGCACTCAGGCCACCCTCATGAAGTCTGTTGCTGATTGTTTGGTCAGAGACATTCACACCAGTGGCCTGCTGGAGGTCATTTTGTAGGGCTCTGGCAGGGCTCATCCTGTTCCTCCTTGCACAAAGGAGCAGATCCTGCTGATGAGTTAAGGACCTTCTACAGCCCTATCCAGCTCACCTACAGTAACTGCCTGTCTCCTGGAATCTCCTCCATGCTCTTGAGACTGTGCTGGGAGACACAGCAAACCTTCTGGCAATGATACGTATTGATGTGCCATCCTGGAGGATTTGGACTGCCTGTGCAACCTCTGTAGGGTCCAGGTATGGCCTCATGCTACCAGTAGTGACACTGACCCTAGCCAAATGCAAAACTAGTGAAAAACAGTCAGAAGAAGATGAGTAGGGGAAAAATGTCTGTGGCCTCCACCTGAAAAACTAATCCTGTTATGGGGGTCGTCTCATTGTTGCCCATCCAGTGTACCTGTTGTTAATCTCATAAACACCAAGCAGCTGAAACTGATGAACAACCCCCTCTGCTACCTACCTGACCAGATCCATATCCTAGAAGTTTAATTGACTTGATGCTAGACTCTGATTAAAACGTTTTCCTTTCATTTTTTGGAGCCGTGTACATACTGTATATATACAAGGTGATATGGATTGCACTTATTTTAAACATCTTATAAGTGGCATCTTTATTCCATTTAGAGGCAGAAGGAACACTCACAAATGACTGTAGTCAGGGCCATGGATAAGGCAGTACAACTGGTTCTCCTATACCGGGTCTGAGCCCCATCATCTCAGCAAGGGGGTCCGCGCAGCTTTATTGCCTAATCTGTGTGGTGCAACAGTTTTAAACAGATAAATCAGGCTATAAGGATTGCCAGGATTTACATTCCATATTCCTGTACCCCATAAGTTCAGAAGAGGGGCTCAGGTAGCAGGTGCAGAGAGGGGACTATTTTTTCATTTTCAGCACCCAGGAGGGTGAAGCAGGCATTGTGATCCAGACATTGTCGGCCGCTTGCTGCCTTTCCTAGGAAGAGTACTGTACCTTCTGTGCTGTGGAAATATGTGGGCGAGGATGTAGCCGAGCAGCAGGAGGTGGGGGGCAGTAAAACACAAAGCTGAGCCACATTTCTACTGTCCCCAACCACTCCCCCTTATGCTGCAAAGGCACTGCCACTATCATAGGTAGTACAGAGGTGGTGTTGGGGTTTTTTACACACACTCCCAGCAGATGCAGTCACAAGAAGTGTGTGTAACCCCCCCCAATGGTGGTGATCAGGAATGTTGTTGATGGCTGCACTACGCATTATTTTCCCTCCTGCCTAGACACACTGATGCTGACACTAACAATGGCACTGACACTAAAAGGAAAACCTTTTCTTCCTATTTTAAACACACTGACCCTAACACTGCCACTAATTGGCACTTACACTGACATTACACTGACACCAGCTGATACCCCTGACACTGATTGACACTAACATTATCACTAACTGACACTCACACTGACACCCACTGACACTGACACCAGCACTGACACTACCTGACATTTACACTGACATTCACTAATCTAGATCAAGCCCTAATCTAGTTCATATTTTATTATTTTTTTCCAAAAATACCTTTTTTTTTTTTTAATTTTCACAAAAGGAGAAACAGCACTTGAGTGGCTCATCATACTACTGATCACTGTGATTGGCTGATCACAGTAATCACATGATTCAGAGTTTGTTATCCCAGCACTCAGATAAAGGGACCTTTATCTAAATCTACACCTAAAATCATGCAAAGAAAGTAGTTTCTCAAGCAGTCAAAGTACATTTCAAGTTTTAAAGAGGAGCAGAAATTGAGACATTCTAACAACCAAATAAAGGAAAATTGGAACTTTATTTGAGAGATACTTTGCAAACATTACCAACACTATTTTTCTATGGACCAGGTCAATACAGAGCTTGTAAATGAGTGTAGCAGACCAAGCACATGTCCGTTTCCTTCAGGAATGGCCCGTCTGCTTAGTATCTCCTCACCCTAGGAAAAGAAAGTATTTTTAACATACACTCACCGCCCACTTTATTAGGCCCACTTGTTCAATTGCTTGGTAACACAAATTGCTAATCAGCCAATCACATGGCAGCAACTCAATGCATTTTGGAATCTCGATGTGGTGAAGACGACTTGCTGAAGTTCAAACCGAGCATCAGACTGGGGAAGAAAGAAGGTTTAAGTGACTTTGAACGTGGCATGGTTGTTGGTGCCAGACGGGTTGGTCTGAGTATTTAAAAAACTGCTGATCTACTGGGATTTTCACACACAACCATCTCTAGGGTTTACAGAGAATGGTCTGAAAAAGAGAAAATATCCAGTGAGTTGCATTCTTCTGGTTTCTGCAACATTCAGATGGTAGGTCAGAATTTGGCATAGACAACATGAAAGCATGGATCCATCCTGCCTTGTATCACCAGTTCAGGCTGCTGGTGGTGGTGGTGTCATGGTGTGGGGGATATTGTCATGGCACTAGCAAGGCATTCATAATAAAGTGGCCAGTGAGTGTAAATATTCCAATACAGTTACAATATTTTTTAACAAAAAATAATATTCAGATGATAATAAATGTATTTTGAACAAGTATAAGTTAGGCCTAGATTTAAAAAAATCAGTAGATCAATGAGATTGAGATAAGTTACAGTGGCTCCAGTAAGGCTGCTGTGAACAAAAGTGGGGTGTCACAAAATTGGGGAGCCTGGATTGGGGGGTTCACATGTACAAAGGGGGGTCCAATTCCTATTAAACGGACTTTATAGACACATCACGAGACAATAATATATAAAACAAAGTTACGTTTATTGTGAATACATCCTATTATTACTAAAACACAATAAAGACATACAGTTACTCAAAATCAAATCCTTCACAACTGCCCTCTACTGGACTGATGCCTCAGCTAGCCTGTATCTGTATGCACACTCCTATAGGATGTGAAGGATCTGATTGTAAGTAACTATATGTGTATATTGGGACAATAAATTATTGTGTTTTGTCTGTGCTGTATTTAGGGTTTGTGCTGCCCTAAGCAACACAAAAATCCCCCCCCCCCATGGAGAGACCCTGACACCAATATTTCCCCCCCACACACCCTAGAGAGCCTTCCACTACTACCGCCCCCCATACAATGGCAACCTTCCCGCACCCTGGCAAGAGAGAAGACACTCACCTTCACAGCTCCAGACATCCCTGGGAACAAGAGTCAGGCTCTGCGTACACCATCAAGCAGCCTGCAGCCTCTCTCAGATCTCACTGGTCCCTTCTTCCATCCCTTCTTTTGGAGGGCAGCACTGCCCCCCCTGAAAAATGCCGCCCTAGGCAAATGCCTTGTTTGCACTATTGGGGCTTTTCTCATTTTCTCTTATATGGTCATTTGGTCCAAGTGTGGAATATTTAAAGGAGGGGCAGGCTCGTGTGTTACTCTGAGTGCCTCTATTTTTGGATTCTCATTATTAACAAATCATTGTCAACCTTTTGTGGATAGGTAAATGTAAAGTTTGGAGGAGATGATTGATACTGGTACTGATTAATCTGTAAGCACACCAGGAGATATTGATTGAGCCTCTTTAGAGTGGGGGACAATATTTGCTGATGAGTGTATACCAAATAGGGTAAACAACATTTTTTGTCTTCACGTGGTGATTAATTTGAAGATTTGGAAGAATTTCTTGGTGGATAAGAAGCAGCTTTCAGACTTTCTCTGGACAACACACTCAAATTCCACTTTTTATGTTCACTATTTTTTCACTTCTATATTTATGCACTACTGGATCACTTCTTTTGAGTGTTCATTTATGTGTTTTGTATGTGTATATTGTGTTTTAGTAATAATAGGATGTATTCACAATAAACTTATCTTTGTTTTATATATTATTGTCTCTTGATGTGCCTTTAAAGTCTGATTAATAGGAGTGGGCGGGGACTCTCTCTTTCTCATTCAATATCCTTTTGTTTTAATATTTTGGATGTGGCACTCTGAAGGTCCATTAGCTTACAGAATGGTAGGAAAGTCCTCGATAGTGTATACAACAAATATACATTTTTTTAGTGTCTTTTGGTATGGTCACGGTATGTTGTCTTTGTCTCCCCATTTTGTAAACTTGAAGAGAGTGCAAAATCTGGTGGAGCTCTGCTGGTGTCCAGTTTCTCACTTCAGCTTGTTCAATTAGGCTTTAAAAAAACACAGAAGGTGATTGCTTTCTATGCAGAGGTGCACCAGGTTTTTCACTCTTCAGCTGTAGTAAATCTCCCCCTATGTACGTGTCATATTGTAGAAGCATATTAAGTAGTAATGTGAATAAAGAAAGAATGGAGGCGCCTGCCCTATTCACTTCAATACCTCAACTCAACAATCAGCTAAGAAATAAATGGTGTAACTGCCCCTTTAAGGCTTGGTTCACACCTATGCTTTCTGCTTTTGATCCGTTTTTTCATGCTTTTTTACATGCACATTTTTGCCACATTTTTACTGCATTTTGCGTCTTGTGTTTTATTCAGCATTTTTTTTTTTGTTAAAGTGGAAAATTTTTGGTTGCTAGGCAGAAAAAAAAAACGCAAAATGCAGCTTCTCCATTAAACTCTATTGTAGCAAAAATTCTGCTTTTTGCATTTAAAAAAGTTCCTGACCCTTTCCAAAAATGCATCAGCTCATAAAAGCATAAATGTGAACAAGTCCGATAGGAAAGCATGGTAAATAGATTGTAGTGCGTTTCTGCAAAAAGCACTCAAAAAACGCACTGGTGTGAGCCATGGACAAGTGTACAATGAATGCTTGTAAACCATAAAATAAATACAAAGTAAGGTACTTCACACAACAGTGAAAAATCAAAGCAAAAACTAAATACTTGTCTCGAATTAAAGCAAATCAAAAAAGTCCAAATATTGATAAAAATAAGTGTCCCAACACCATGAGAAACTTGTGACTCTTCTTCACTCCTCCTACCCAAGCATGGATATTTATGTCAGCACAAATTCACCACATTAAGAGGACCCCTTAGCATAAGAAGGTTAATAAGTGCATTATGGATTCTAGTAAGGGGGGTGTCATAAATGCCCAAGTTGTTGTAATTCTTCAGAAACATTAGGAGATAGATTTCCTTTCCACTTTCTAAGAATATTCAATCTGGCCCTAAAGAGAATATGCATACTCACGGGTCTGAACTCAGAAGGGAGACTATTCACATTCATGGGAAGCACAGTGGCTAAATGGTTATCACTTCCACCTGGCAGTACTCGGGTCATTGGTTCAAATCCCAACCATGACACCACCTGCCTGGAGTTTGCATGTTGTGCCTGTGTGGGTTTTCTCCAGGTTTCCTCACACGTTCCAAAGACATGCTGGTAGGTAAATTGGCTCCTGTCTAAGCATATTCAATCAGGTCCTAAAGAGTATATGCATGTTCATGGGTCTGAACTCAGACAGGAGACTGGTCACATCCATGGGCAGCACAGTGGCTAAATGGTTAGCACTTCTGCATGGGAGTAACAGGGTCATTGGTTCAAATCCCAACTATGGCACCAACTGCCTGGAGTTTGCATGTTCTCCCTGTGCCTGTGTGGGTTTCCTCTTACACTCCAAAGACATGCTGGTAGGTTTATTGGCTCCTGTCTAAGAATATTCAATTTGGCCCTAAAGAGAATATGCATACTCACTGGTCTGAACTCAGACGGGGGACTGCTCAAATCCACAGGCAGCACAGTGACTAAATGGTTAGCACTTCTGCCTGGCAATAACAGGGTCATTAGTTCAAATCCCAACCACGGCACCAATTACCTGGAGTTTGCATGTTGTGCCTATGTGGGTTTCCTCCAGGTACTCTGGTTTCCTCCCACACTCCAAAGACATGCTGGTAGGTTAGTTGGCTCCTGTCTGCATTGTCCCTAGTATGTGTATGTATGACTGTAAGTTAGGGACCTTAGATTGTACCAGGGGTGGACTGACCATTTGGAAACTAGGGCACTGCCCGAGGACCTGGGGTCAGTAGGGGGCCCTATGAGATGACCCTGGTACCTTTTTCATAGGCTTTTTTGAGTTTGGGCAAGGACACAGGGGCCCCATGATCCCCTATTGCCCAGGGGCCCCATGAGTTGTCAGTCCACCCCTGGATTGTACGCCCCTTGAAGGTTAGGGACTGATGTGAATGTACAATATATATATAAAGAGCTGCGTACATTGATGGCGCTATATAAGTACCTGAAATTAATAAATAAATCCATACTTAGGAGAGTCATGGCCAGGTTAGGCCTATGAATGCAGTGATAATAGACATGAGCCTGAATACTGCATTCCAGTAGCTTTTAATATGCGGGAAGCTCCATACTATGTGATACAGTGCGCCGTCCTGAGGGCTGCCTCTCCAGCACAGATTATTAACATAGAAACATAGAAAAGTGATGGCAGGAAAAGACCGAGTGGCCCATCGAGTCTTCCTGTTTGTTGGAGACTATTTGGTTATTTTATTGTTTCAGCCTCTTCCCAGGTTTTGCTCCTGATAACCCCAACAGAGATCAATGCCGATAGAAGAGCCATGGAGGAGAGTCTTCTTCAGTTCAGCCACAGCAGGTGGACAGATGTAGAGATATATAAAGTAGTATAACAATATATCAGTGAGACATTTTGAGTCACAATACAGTTTTATTTTCTCCGCACACATATATTTATAATACAGAAATGTCCCTTGTCATCTCCAGGGCAAACCGGAGCGTACATCTGCTCTGAATTCATCTGAGACTCATCTTCTATTCTGACTATTGAGTGCAAATTAATCTCTACAGAAAAAGAAGCCTTGTCTGAATTGTTGTATCTCTCCGCGACACACAAGACAGTCAATTTTAGAAATAAATTTATGCTACATTTTGATGATTATTATTATTATACAGTATTTATAAAGCGCCGATAGTTAGCTCAGCGCTGTACATTACAAAGGGGGACAGAACATGTGACAGAACAATACCAATACAATGCAAAACATGAGGGGATCGAGGGCCCTGCTCCTTGGAGCTTACAATCTAGGAGGGAGGGGATGGTGGCACAGGAGGAGATAGCTGTAGGGGGGATGGAGTGGTAGGAAGAGTGGAGGTCGTCGGCAAGTTAGCAGGGGGTGGGGTAGGCTTCCCTGAAGAGATGGGTTTTCAGGGTGCACCTAAAGGAGAGGAGAGTAGGTGATAATCTGATGGGTTGGGGCAGGGAGTTCCAGAGGATGGGTGACACCCTGGAGAAGTCCTGGAGGCGGTCATGGGAGGAGGAGACCAGGGAACTAGAGAGAAGGAGGTCTTGTGAGGAGCGGAGTGTGCGTGCTGGGTGGTACTTGGATATTAGGTCAGTGATGTAGTTCGGGGCAGTATGGTGGACAGCTTTGTACGTCAGTGTTAGGATTTTGAATTTGATCCGGCAATTGGAAGCCAGTGGAGGGATTGGCAGAGGGGGGTGGAGGACACTGGGTGGATGCCAGTGGAGGTATTGGCAGAGGGGGGTGGTGGAAATGGAGCGGTTGGAAAGGTGAATGAGTCTGGCAGCTGTATTCAGGATCGACTGAAGCGGGGATAGCCAGCGGCGAGGCAGGCCAGTGAGGAGGGAGTTGCAGTAGTCGAGTCGTGATAAATGATAAATGTTTCTGCAAAGTGGGAAAGGAAATGTGATGCTGAAGTGAAAATCAAATGGGTTAAAAGAGACCCATATATCAGAAAAAAAAAAGGTGCAATATCACTTTGGTCCTAATCCTTCCGGACTACAAATCTACATGCATAGCTGTACTCAAGAGTGCCCTGTGATTGCCTATTTAGAGGGGATGAGTATGAGGTGAGGGCAGTGGACAGGGTGACATTGCTGAGATCTTTCCCCATTTCCTGTACACTTGCTTCCTTCTCCCTCCTTACTACCCAATAACTCAACTTTCCCTCCCTTTTCATTCTTTTCCCCCTTCTACCCCCCCCCCCCCCCACAACCCCCCCCCTCTTTTTAATTTTTTTTTTATCCTTCCTACCTTCAGTTTTACTTTGGTTCTGATGTCTCAGCCGACCTTCTGCCCTTAATTCCAGCCGTCTCTTAATCAATATGACTTACCTTGGATGTCCATGCAGAGCTTACATCACCACCAAAGGGCGGAGTTCATTCCCGCTAATATGTGCCTCACCTATAGTTTCAGTAATAGATGCCTATGAGGTCTGCCCAGTATCTCTATGTATGATGTGCTATGACTTTGTACCATGTCCATTGTATGCTGCTTTATCACTTGTATGCAATCTTTCTTTTGGTAATTGTTCTTTTTTTTATGTACTACTTGTGCAATGACCTCAATACAACTTTCATAGAAAACATAGCGCAACAAAAAATAAACAGATTGCTGGAATTTCCAATGCAAAAAAAAACAAATTTACTATATATATCAATAATTCCTGGAGATATCGGGAAAATGTTTTTATTGCACATGAAAAGGCACTTTTATAAATAGAAATAATTATGACAATGGACTTCCTATGAATGTCAAGGTGAGATGACAAGATGAACCATTCTAAATGATCCTATTCCTAGTCGGGACAAGGTCATCCAGCACCCAGGGCAAACATGAGTGCATGGCTATGTAATATAAAGAGTGTAGGGATCAGGAGTTATAATGTACACAGAGTAGAGGTCAAGAGTATGTGCTAATCAGTACCCCAGGAGGTAATATACAGAAGCAGGAGTCAGGAGTGGGTAACATACAGAGTAATATAAAGAGTACAGGGGTCAGAAGTAGATCATGTACAAAGTGTAGGAGTAAACATAATAAACAGGAGTCAGTAATGGGTAACATACAGAGTGTAGGGGTCAGGAGTAAGCAACATACATGCAGGGGTCAAGAATGAGTAAAGTACAGAGTGTAGGGGGTCAGGAGTATATGCAACCTAGTGCAAAGCAGTACCTCCATGAGGCATTACAAAAATGTAAAATAAATTGAATAACTCAAGCGCTAACTATGGTGACATTAAAAAAAACAAAAACAAATAAATGCTGTAGCTGCTTGTGCACAGAACCCATGGTGCAGTGAGGTAAATTATACAATCATAGTGTGAAGTGAAAAAATTCTGCGCTATATGAAACAGTGGTACAAACCATTATATAACCAAAAAGCAAAGTGAAGAAATAAATATATATTCGAAGAAAAATAGTAGAAAAAATATTAATATGGAAATAAAAAAAAAAAAAAAATATATATATATATATATATATATATATATATATATAAAATATACACATATAAAAAACCACACAAAAAAATTAGAAATAAAGAATATATTAAGTATGAGTCAAATAAAACTCATTCAAAAAATCAAGTTCAATCAATAAAGTGTTCATTCAGTGAACCCTCCTTTAATAACAAAAAATATGTGTATCTGTCATCAATTCCCATGCAGAGACATCCTCCACCATATATCTGCTCACCTCACGCAGTGTGACCTCACAGTATACAATGTTACGGTCTATCTGAACTTTTGGTCCCATATGGGCTTGCTGAATGAAGACTCCAAAGTGAGCTCCCTCCTGATGAGCATCTTTGTATCGGCCATATTCCTCATAGAGCTTTATCCTTTTAAACGTTTATTCATCAATTAAAACACATGAAATATGTTCCGGAGCTGTACATTGCACCGTGTATGATGAACATCCAGTGATGTACTGATTAGACACTAGATGGCAGTATCATCTCAGCAGCAGAGTCCTGCACAAGCTCAAAACAATATTTTTTCTACTATTTTTTCTTCTAATATATATATATTTATTTCTTCACTTTTTTAGGGGTTATATAATGGTTTGTACCATTGTTTCATGTAGCGCAGCATTTTTTCACTTCACATTATGATTGCAAAAACACACCTACATACACACACCTACATACAGTACAAACAATGACATGCAGACATAGATACAGTACATAAACCCCACATTTCCTGAGTTGGCACCCCCCTGAGTCCTTGACAGCCAGTGCATAGTCAGTTGCTAAGGAGCTGGAAACCCCTGCGTTCTTAATGACCAGTGACTCATCTGCTGTCAGCGGGGTTTTTTAAATTAGTCCATGTAAAAAAACATGAAAAGATCAATATACAGAACCTTATTCCAATATCCCCCCTTATATATTTCTACATGGTGATTATATCCCGCTTATGTATTATAATTGATGATCATATCCCCCTTATGTATTATACATGGAGATCATATCCCCCTTACGTATTATACATGGAGATCATATCCCCCCTTATGTATTATACATGGAGATCATATCCCCCCTTATGTATTATACATGGAGATCATATCCCCCCTTATGTATTATACATGGAGATCATATCCCCCTTATGTATTATACATGGAGATCATATCCCCCCTTATGTATTATACATGGAGATCATATCCCCCTTATGTATTATACATGGAGATCATATCCCCCCTTATGTATTATACATGGAGATCATATCCCCCCTTATGTATTATACATGGAGATCATATCCCCCCTTATGTATTATACATGGAGATCATATCCCTCCTTATGTATTATACATGGAGATCATATCCCCCCTTATGTATTATACATGGAGATCATATCCCCCCTTATGTATTATACATGGAGATCATATCCCCCCTTATGTATTATACATGGAGATCATATCCCCCCTTATGTATTATACATGGAGATCATATCCCCCCTTATGTATTATACATGGAGATCATATCCCCCCTTATGTATTATACATGGAGATCATATCCCCCCTGTGTATTATACATGGAGATCATATCCCCCCTTATGTATTATACATGGAGATCATATCCCCCCCTTATGTAATATATATGGAGATCATATCCCCCCTTATGTATTATACATGGAGATCATATCCCCCGCTTATGTATTATAATTGATGATCATATCCCCCCTTATGTATTATACATGGAGATCATATCCCCCTTATGTATTATACATGGAGATCATATCCCCCCCTTATGTAATATATATGGAGATCATATCCCCCCTTATGTATTATACATGGTGATCATATCCCCCTTATGTATTATACATGGAGATCATATCACCCCTTATGTATTATACATGGTGATCATATCCCCCCCCCCCTTATGTATTATACATGGAGATCATATCCCCCTTATGTATTATACAAGGAGATCATATCCCCCCTTATGTATTATACATGGAGATCATATCCTCCCCTTATGTATTATACATGGCGATCATATCCTCCCCTTATGTATTATACAAGGAGATCAAATCCCCCCTTATGTATTATACAAGGAGATCATATCCCCCTTATGTATTATACATGGAGATCATATCCCCCCTTATGTATTATACATGGAGATCATATCCCCCCTTATGTATTATACATGGAGATCATATCCCCCTTATGTATTATACATGGAGATCATATCCTCCCCTTATGTATTATACATGGAGATTAGAGATGAGCGAATTTCTCAAAAATTCGATTCGGCTGATTCGGCGAATTCCAGTGTGAAATTCGATTCGATGCGAATTTCTTCGCTACGAAGATGACTTATAAAAAGGGTTTCTAGGCTTCAGAGAGCCTTTAAATTAGTGCAGAACACTGTACCTTTAATTTAAATGCCCTTGGAGATGAGGAAAGAGAAGGAGAAGGAGAAGGAGAAGGATGAGAAGAAGGAGAAGGATGAGAAGAAGGAGAAGGAGAAGGATGAGAAGAAGGAAAAGGAGAAGGATGAGAAGAAGGAGAAGGAGAAGGATGAGAAGAAGGAGAAGGATGAGAAGAAGGAGAAGGATGAGGAGAAGAAGGATGAGAAGAAGGAGAAGGAGAAGGATGAGAAGAAGGAGAAGGATGAGAAGAAAGAGAAGGATGAGAAGGAGAAGGATGAGAAGAAGGAGAAGGAGAAGGATGAGGAGAAGGAGAAGGAGAAGGATGAGAAGAAGGAGAAGGATGAGAAGAAGGATGAGAAGAAGGAGAAGGATGAGAAGAAGGAGAAGGAGAAGGATGAGAAGAAGGAGAAGGATGAGAAGAAGGAGAAGGATGAGAAGAAGGATGAGAAGAAGGAGAAGGATGAGAAGAAGGAGAAGGATGAGAAGAAGGAGAAGGAGAAGGATGAGAAGAAGGAGAAGGATGAGAAGAAGGAGAAGGATGAGAAGAAGGATGAGAAGAAGGAGAAGGATGAGAAGAAGGAGAAGGAGAAGGATGAGAAGAAGGAGAAGGATGAGAAGAAGGAGAAGGATGAGAAGAAGGATGAGAAGAAGGAGAAGGATGAGAAGAAGGAGAAGGATGAGAAGGAGAAGGATGAGAAGACGGAGAAGGAGAAGCAGAAGGAGAAGGATGAGAAGAAGGAAAAGGAGAAGGATGAGAAGATGGAGAAGGAGAAGGATGAGAAGAAGGAGAAGGATGAGAAGAAGGAGAAGGAGAAGGATGAGAAGAAGGAGAAGGAGAAGGATGAGAAGAAGGAGAAGGAGAAGGATGAGAAGAAGGAGAAGGATGAGAAGAAGGATGAGAAGAAGGAGAAGGATGAGAAGAAGGAGAAGGATGAGAAGAAGAAGGAGAAGGATGAGAAGAAGGAGAAGGATGAGAAGAAGGAGAAGGATGAGAAGAAGGAGAAGGAGAAGGATGAGAAGAAGGAGAAGGATGAGAAGAAGGAGAAGGATGAGAAGAAGGAGAAGGAGAAGGATGAGAAGAAGGAGAAGGAGAAGGATGAGAAGAAGGAGAAGGATGAGGAGAAGGAGAAGGATGAGAAGAAGGAGAAGGATGAGAAGAAGGAGAAGGAGAAGGATGAGAAGAAGGAGAAGGAGAAGGATGAGGAGAAGGAGAAGGATGAGAAGAAGGAGAAGGATGAGAAGAAGGAGAAGGAGAAGGATGAGAAGAAGGAGAAGGATGAGAAGAAGGAGAAGGAGAAGGATGAGAAGAAGGAGAAGGATGAGAAGAAGGAGAAGGAGAAGGATGAGAAGATGGAGAAGGAGAAGGATGAGAAGAAGGAGAAGGAGAAGGATGAGAAGAAGGAGAAGGAGAAGGATGAGAAGAAGGAGAAGGATGAGGAGAAGGAGAAGGATGAGAAGAAGGAGAAGGATGAGAAGAAGGAGAAGGATGAGAAGAAGGAGAAGGAGAAGGATGAGAAGAAGGAGAAGGATGAGAAGAAGGAGAAGGATGAGAAGAAGGAGAAGGAGAAGCAGAAGGAGAAGGATGAGAAGAAGGAAAAGGAGAAGGATGAGAAGATGGAGAAGGAGAAGGATGAGAAGAAGGAGAAGGAGAAGGATGAGAAGAAGGAGAAGGAGAAGGATGAGAAGATGGAGAAGGAGAAGGATGAGAAGAAGGAGAAGGATGAGAAGAAGGAGAAGGAGAAGGATGAGAAGAAGGAGAAGGATGAGAAGAAGGAGAAGGAGAAGGATGAGAAGAAGGAGAAGGATGAGAAGAAGGAGAAGGATGAGAAGAAGGAGAAGGAGAAGGATGAGAAGAAGGAGAAGGATGAGAAGAAGGAGAAGGATGAGAAGAAGGATGAGAAGAAGGATGAGAAGAAGGAGAAGGATGAGAAGAAGGACAGTTCTGTGACAGTTTCTGTCTATTTCTGACAGTTCTGGGACATTCACTCCATACAGCTGTTTCAACCGCTGTATGGAGGGAATGTCATGGAACTGTCAGAAATAGACTATTAATGACAGTTCTGGGACTGTCCTTCCATGCAGCGGTTGAAACATTGTATGTATTTGTTTCCATAAATGGATCCATTTATGGAAACAAATACATACAATGTTTCAACCGCTGTATGGAAGGACAGTCCCAGAACTGTCATTAATAGTCTATTTCTGACAGTTCCATGACATTCCCTCCATACAGCGGTTGAAACAGCTGTATGGAGTGATTGTCCCAGAACTGTCAGAAATAGAGGAACTCTGCACATACACTTTTTGCCGGCTTGGAATTATTCTTCTTTTCATCCTACTTCTTCTTCTTCTTCTTCATCCTCATCCTCATCCTCTTCTTCTGAGGATGAAGATGAAGAAGAAGAAGAAGTAGGATGAAAAGAAGAATAATTCCAAGCCGGCAAAAAGTGTATGTGCAGAGTTCCTCTATTTCTGACAGTTCTCTCACAGCTTCTTCACATGTACAGTGGTTGAAACATCTGTATCCTAAATGTAAACTAATAGATACAATGTTTCAACCGCTAAACATGTGTTCCTTCTGTCAGAGAACTGTCAGAAATAGCGGAGCTCACTGCAGGGACACTTTTGCCGGCTGATCGGGAAATGTTCGATTCGCGCACCCGAAGTAGGCAAAATTTCGGTTTCGCCGCGAATCGAATATTTCCTGAAATTCGACTCGAATTCCGGTTCGCCTGGTTCGATTCGCTCATCTCTAATGGAGATCATATCCCCCTTATGTATTATACAAGGAGATCAAATCCCCCCTTATGTATTATACAAGGAGATCATATCCCCCTTATGTATTATACATGGAGATCATATCCCCCCTTATGTATTATACATGGAGATCATATCCTCCCTTATGTATTATACATGGTGATCATATCCCCCTTATGTATTATACATGGAGATCATATCCCCCCTTATGTATTATACATGGAGATCATATCCCCCCTTATGTATTATACATGGAGATCATATCCCCCTTATGTATTATACATGGAGATCATATCCTCCTTATGTATTATACATGGAGATCATATCCTCCTTATGTATTATACATGGAGATCATATCCCCCCTGATGTATTATACATGGAGATCATATCCCCCCTTATGTATTATACATGGAGATCATATCCCCCTTATGTATTATACATGGTGATCATATCCCCCCTTATGTATTATACATGGAGATCATATCCCCCTTATGTATTATACATGGTGATCATATCCCCCCTTATGTATTATACATGGAGATCATATCCCCCCTTATGTATTATATATGGAGATCATATCCCCCTTATGTATTATATATGGAGATCATATCCCCCTTATGTATTATATATGGAGATCATATCCCCCTTATGTATTATACATGGAGATCATATCCCCCTTATGTAATATACATGGAGATCATATCCCCCTTATGTATTATACATGGTGATCATATCCCCCCTTATGTATTATACATGGAGATCATATCCCCCTTATGTAATATACATGGAGATCATATCCCCCCTTATGTATTATACATGGAGATCATATCCCCCTTATGTATTATACATGGAGATCATATCCCCCCTTATGTATTATACATGGAGATCATATCCCCCCTTATGTATTATACATGGAGATCATATCCCCCTTATGTATTATACATGGAGATCATATCCCCCCTTATGTATTAGACATGGAGATCATATCCCTCCGTATGTATTATACATGGAGATCATACCCCCCCTTATGTATTATACATGGAGATCATATCCCTCCTTATGTATTATACATGGTGATCATATCCCCCTTATGTATTATACATGGAGATCATATCCCCCTTATGTATAATACATGGAGATCATATCCCCCCTTATGTATTATACATGGAGATCATATCCCCCCCTTATGTATTATACATGGAGATCATATCCCCCCTTATGTATTATACATGGTGATCATATCCCCCTTATGTATTATACATGGTGATCATATCCCCCTTATGTATAATACATGGAGATCATATCCCCCCTTATGTATTATACATGGAGATCATATCCCCCCCTTATGTATTATACATGGAGATCATATCTCCCCTTATGTATTATACATGGAGATCATATCCCCCCTTATGTATTATACATGGAGATCATTTCCCCCTTATGTATTATACATGGAGATCATATCCCCCCTTATGTATTATACATGGTGATCAAATCCCCCCTTATGTATTATACATGGAGATCATATCCCCCCTTATGTATTATACATGGAGATCATATCCCCCCCTTATGTATTATACATGGAGATCATATCCCCCCTTATGTATTACACATGGAGATCATATCCCCCCTTATGTATTATACATGGAGATCATTTCCCCCTTATGTATTATACATGGTGATCATACCCCCTTATGCATTATACATGGAGATCATATCCCCCCTTATGTATTATACATGGAGATCATATCCCCCCTTATGTATTATACATGGAGATCATATCCCCCCTTATGTATTATACATGGAGATCATATCCCCCCTTATGTATTATACATGGTGATCAAATCCCCCCTTATGTATTATACATGGAGATCATATCCCCCCTTATGTATTATACATGGAGATCATATCCCCCCTAATGTATTATACATGGAGATCATATCCCCCTTATGTATTATACATGGTGATCATATCCCCCTTATGTATTATACATGGAGATCATATCCCCCCTTATGTATTATACATGGAGATCATATCCTCCTTATGTATTATACATGGAGATCATATCCCCCCCTTATGTATTATACATGGAGATCATATCCCCCCTTATGTATTATACATGGAGATCATATCCCTCCTTATGTATTATACATGGAGATCATATCGTCCCTTATGTATTATACATGGAGATCATATCCCCCCTTATGTATTATACATGGAGATCATTTCCCCCCTTATGTATTATACATGGTGATCATATCCCCCCCTTATGTATTATACATGGAGATCATATCCCCCCCTTATGTATTATACATGGAGATCATATCCACCCTTATGTATTATACATGGTGATTATATCCCCCCTTATGTATTATACATGGAGATCATATCCCCCCCTTATGTATTATACATGGAGATCATTTCCCCCCTTATGTATTATACATGGAGATCATATCCCCCTTATGTATTATACATGGAGATCATATCCCCCCTTATGTATTATACATGGAGATCATATCCCCCCTTATGTATTATACATGGAGATCATATCCCTCCTTATGTATTATACATGGAGATCATATCCCCCCCTTATGTATTATACATGGAGATCATATCCCCCCTTATGTATTATACATGGAGATCATATCCCTCCTTATGTATTATACATGGAGATCATATCCCCCTTATGTATTATACATGGTGATCATATCCCCCTTATGTATTATACATGGAGATCATATCCCCCCTTATGTATTATACATGGAGATCATATCCCCCCTTATGTATTATACATGGAGATCATATCCCTCCTTATGTATTATACATGGAGATCATATCCCCCTTATGTATTATACATGGAGATCATATCCCCCCTTATGTATTATACATGGAGATCATTTCCCCCCTTATGTATTATACATGGAGATCATATCCCCCTTATGTATTATACATGGAGATCATATCCCCCCTTATGTATTATACATGGAGATCATATCCCCCCTTATGTATTATACATGGAGATCATATCCCTCCTTATGTATTATACATGGTGATCATATCCCCCCTTATGTATTATACATGGAGATCATATCCCCCCTTATGTATTATACATGGAGATCATTTCCCCCTCTATTTCAGTTTCACATATTTTTAAATTTCCTTCTCAGCCTTCAAAATATTCTTTTTTCCAGATATGTCAAGAAATAAATTATATATTTTTTTGATGGAAATTCCATCAATCATTGACATTGATCTAAAGTTGATAAGTAACTGATTGATAAGTAAATGATTATCCTTAAGTCAGAGGTCAGCTGGAGAATCAATTTTCATCAAATGGCTTTCATTTTTGTTACTTTTTTTCACTTTTTGACATTTACTGTACTTATAACTTATTTAATTGCACTTCAGCATTACATCTTTTCCTTCAGAAACAATTGAGTCCTGTCCGTGATACTTTTTTTTATTTGCACTAACATACAAATTTGAGGACAAGCTTTTGGGGAATGTCCCCTTCTTCAAGGTCCAAGCAGTACTACTCACAAAGTTCTAGCAGAATGTTAGAAGAAATGAAAAAAAAAAGAGTCTAGAGATAAGACACAGCAAAAGCAAAGGGGGGGGGGGGGGACAACACTCACAGAGGGAGTCATGCTTGAGGTGATAGTCATAATAGTGATAATTCTATGTGACACAAGAGATAACGGCCTGAATGTGGACATGGGATTCCTCAATCATTATCCAACAGTTTTATGACTATCACCTCAAGCATGACTCCCTCTGTGTGAGTGTTGTCTCCCCCCCCCCCTTTGCTTTTGCTGTGTCTTATCTCTAGACTCTTTTTTTTTTTTTATCTTTTCTAACATTCTGCTAATACTTTGTGATTAGTACTGCTTGGACCTGAAGAAGGGGACATTCCCCGAAAGCTTGTCCTCAAAATTGCATGTTAGTGCAAATAAAAAAAGTTTCACGTCAGTACTCAATTGTTTCTATAGCAAATGCACTAATACGGCTACAATCACCTCAAGAACCTTTTCCTTCCATACTTTGGAGAACCATATACATTCCACAAAATGTGGTCATACAAAAAACTAGGATTTATTTATAAACTGTGCATGTCCCTGGGGGGTTCAATCTTCCAGGCAGCTCTGAGTTTTCTGTAGGGATTCATTTTACTCAGGAGCCAGATTTGATTTAGTCTCAGATGAACTCAGACAATTTACACTTGTATGTGCTCCAGAGATGTCAGGGGAAACGTATCTATTATAAATATATGTGTGTGAGGCCAATGCAACTGCACTGTGACCAGAAATGTCACACATGTAACACATCTCCACATCAGACCTGCCCCCACTGAATTGCCTCTTCCAGTGGAGAATTCCCCCACCCCTATTGCATCAGCATTTACATCTGCTTGGGGTATCAGAAATGTTGAAAGTTATAGGGAATTTGTGTGAGGGGAAGTGTGTTTCAAAAATATAATTAGACTGTATATACCTTTATATTGGCAGGGAATCCTATAGCTGATATCATACATTTTATGCTATCTAGGTCTATGTTGTGATGAAGTTCCTGACCAGTTGGACATGTGATAAGACTGCTTTCAGGATTATAGAGAGACCTCAGTCATATGCTGATTTTGTCTATGTTGTGATGACCTTCCTGACCAGTTGGACATGTGATAAGGCTGCTTCATGGTCACAAAGGCAGCTTCGTCATATGCCAATTAGGTCTATATTGTGATGAAACTCCCGACCAGGTAGGTTTTTGATAATAATGTTTTGGGGGTCAAAAAGACACCTAAGTCATATGATAATTAGGTCTATGTTGTGATGAAGTTCCTTACTATTGGACATGTGATAAGGCTGCTTTCATGATTATAGAGACACCTCAGTCATATGATAATTAGGTCTATGTTGTGATGAAGTTCCTTGATATTGGACATGTGATAAGGCTGCTTTCATGATTCTAGAAACACCTCAGTCACATGCTAATTAGGTCTATGTTGTGATGTAGTTCCTGACCAGGAGGGCCTTTGCTAAGACTGTTTGAGGGTCAGAAAGACACCTAAGCCATATGCTAACACTATGTTGTGGTGAATTTCCTGACCAGTTGGACATGTGCTATGACTGTTTTAGGGTCATAATAGCACCTCAGTCACATGCTACTTAGGTCTATGTGGTGATTAAAAATTCTTGACCAGGTAGGTCTTTGATAATAAAGTTTTAGAGGTCAGAAAGACACCTAAGTCATATGCTAATTAGGTCTATTTTCTGATGAAGTTTCTGACCAGTTTGGCCTTTGATAAGACTGTTTCAGGGTCCCAAAGACAGTTCAGTCATACACTAATTAGGTCCAAGTTGTGGTGACCTTCCTCATCTGTTGGACATGTAATATGACTGTTTTAGGGTCATAAAGGCAGCTCAGTCATATTCTACTTAGGTCTATGTTGTGGTGAAGTTCCTGACAAGTTTGGCCTTCAATAAAACTTTTCAGTTCATAAAGCATTGTCTGATTGGACACAATGGAACCAGCTATAGAGAATGTGTATGAAAAGAAATGTGTTTAGCTATTATTATATAGAAGACGCACACAAGCCCCCCAATGCTAGCTACTGACAGAAAACTGCCCATGAAGAGATAGTATATTTGTACACATGGAAGACATACAGGTGCATCTATAGATTGGACATATGTTGGGTGTATGGAGAATCTGTATCTTTGCCTAAATCATGAAAGAGCGTAGAATTTTGTAGGGACTTACGGGATATTTTTTATTAATATATTATATATATTATTTTGTATATTCTCTCTTGGGCTTGTCACTAGTCTATGGGACATGTTACAGTTTTTAGAAAGGACATGAAGATCATTAACTCTGGACATATGAACTGAATAATATTTTAAATAGTGCTCCGAACACAATATTACAAGGAACAAAATGTTAGAGGAGGCTGTAACAAGAAACAAGAAAGCAACAAAAATGTATTTACTTTTACTACTGAGGTAGTGTATCTTGTAAATATCATAAACAGTTAGAAATATCAGCTCAGCCCAATATATATATATATATATATATATATATATATATATATATATTTGTGTGTGCGCCTTACATTTTGTTAGGATGGAAAATATATATGCCTGTTTACAGGGTTTGCATGTATTTTACAAATATTTACAGTAGCACCATCGTTGTTCTATTTAAAAGCAGCAGCAACACTCACAATTTACTGTAATAAGGCTTCACTTTCTGACAGTCTTTGCAGCTATCTGAGTTCTGTGTAGAAATTTGAGAAAAGTTATGAAGCACTTACCGCCTGTCCACAGTATACTTACTGTGGGTGGCACAGGCAGGCCAGGCAATGTACTGGTAGGTCGCTCAGCACATGTGTATTAGTGCGCCCCCTGGGGTGCATTGCAGTTTGATCCTGTGACCTCTGTGTTCGGTGGACACAACGGATCGCAGTGCTCAGTACCCGGCCGCTATGAGTGGCCTGGGTATCATGTGATTGCTATGACCAATTATAGAGATCACATAATATTATGTAATCAAAATGTCCTGAATGGATTTCCATTCAGGACAGCTTGATTACTGTTGTGATGCTGTGATTAGCCCACAGCTATCATATGGCATCTGATTACCTGTATCGTGTGATTAGCTGTAGCCAATTGCAGCAAGTCAACAATAAGCAAAGTGTCATGAATGGAAAGCCATTCATGACAGCTAAAACTATTGCTTATAGCAGCGATCATCGCTGTCATAAGCAATAACTGTGTAAAAAAAAAATCCCTGATCACATCATGTCACCACTCAGTGTCCCTGATCACATTATGTCACCACTCAGTGTCCCTGATCACATTATGTCACCACTCAGTATCCCTGATCACCTCCACACCAGTCATGTGATGGTGCTGTACTGCACTAGTGGCAAGATGTAAAAAAGAGTGTGCAAAAAATATTTAATTTCTTCAATTTACAAAAAAAGTAAAACTTCAGAAAACTTGCCATGCCTCTTACTAAATACCTCAAACTGCCTACTTTCCAAAAAGGGGCCTTTTGGGCAGTAATTGTACTGTCTTGGCATTGCAGGGCCTCAAGAAATGAGATTGGCCATCAGTACATCAGGACTCATCAATTTTCAAATAAATATCCCATAGATTGTAGACTCTATAACTTTCACACAGACTAAATAAAATACACTGGTGGAGTATGTTACCTAAGGAATTTAGTAGAATACATTTTGGCCTAAATTTATAATGAAAGAACTTTTATTTGAAAAATGTTATAACAAAAACTAAAGAAACTAAAAAAAAATGTATTTTTTTTCAAAATGTTTGGTATTTTCTGTTTATAAAGCAAACAATAAAAACTCCAGTGGGGATTAAATACCACCAAGAGAAAGCTCTATTTATGTGAAAAAACTGATAAAAATTTAATTTGGGTACAGCATTACATGGATGCACAATTGCCAGTCAAAGTAGTGCAGTGCTGAATAGCAAAAATGGTCTGGTCATGAAGAGGGTGAAACCTTCCATTAAGTGGTTAATCTCCCTTTCTGGGAACCTAATTTGGGGTCCTGGTCTACAGGTTTGGCTCCACAGATTCCATAAGAATCTATACTATATTACTTAGGGAAAAACTCAAACTTTAATTAAATAGATTTTTTGGAAGGATGCAGAAATAGCAGTCACCTTTTTTTCACTGTTTTCCATGACCCAAAAGATACAGTAAGTAAGGCTCGGATCCTTTCTTTTTCCAAAGGAGAAAACATGCTAATCTTTCAGAGAAAATCATTGGCATTAAATTAAAAAGTGCTGGTCAATGTCTGGGGGTGGGATTTGGGGTCCTGGTCTACAGGTTAAGCTCCCTGAATTGCATATAGAAAAAACGACAGAGAAATTCTTCAAAGTAAATAATCTTTTTGGAAAGACGCATCGATAGCTGTGATTTTATTTTTATTTATTTTTTTTAATTAGAAAAAAAATATTTAAAGTAAGACTTTGACCCTTCTCCTTCAGGTAGTACATTGGATGTGTCTGTTCAACATATGAGATTCTTGAAAAATAATTTTGGATTTGCTATTGTTTACTTTGAATTGTAGATCTATTTAAAATCACTTAGAAAAATCAATTGCAAATGTGTTTTATGATTTCAGTGTTTGATGTGAATTATAATAAGTCAATGTGTTCCATGAAATGTAGCAAAAAAGTGAATTGTACATCATTGTTGTACTTGTTTTTCTAAATGTTTATATATAATATATACATATAAGTTATATTGTTGCAATGAGGAATCAGACAATATTTAATGAATTATTTCTTGTTGGACTGTCTGACCTTCCCACTCTTCAGCTTCCTCTGTTTATCTTCTTCCTTCTCATCTACCTTCTGACATTAATCTGGAATTTGCTGATCATTGTCCTCATAGTCACCGACTCTCACCTCCACATTCCTATGTATTTCTTCCTGGGGAACCTGGCCGGTTTGGACCTTTGCAGTTCCTCAGTCATCGTCCCACGAATGTTATTTGACCTTCACACTACAAAAAGAAAGATTACAACAACGGCTTGTATGACCCAAGTCTTCTTCTTTGTATTTTGCATTGCCTCTGAGGCTTTTCTGTTGTCCGTCATGTCCTATGACCGATACATTGCTATTTGTAAGCCATTGCATTACATAGAGATCATGAGTTGGAAAGCGTGTGTAGAGTTGGTGTTCAGTGTGTGGTGTCTCAGTTTCCTTTATTCTTCAATCCACACATTTTATGCTTTTAAATTAACATTTTGTGAATCAGATACTGTAGAAAGTTTCTTCTGTGACCTTCCACAATTGTTTCATATCTCTTGCAGTGAAACCTACATCAACATTCTGCTCATTGTTTTCTTGGGTGGCCTTCTTGGAGTTTGGACTCTAATTATGATTTTCTTTCCTTATGTCTACATATTCAAAACTGTTCAAAAAATAGAAGTGAAGGGCAATAGGAGTAAAGTGTTCTCTACCTGTACCCCTCACCTCACAGTGGTGTTTATATATTATGGCTCTAGTTTTTTTAATTATTTACAGCTAAATGCAAGTCATCAGTTTGCTGGTAACAAAGTGGTGTCCATGTTTTACACCGTGATACTTCCTCTCCTCAATCCTCTGATTTATAGTTTAAGGAACCAGGATTTCAAAACAGCATTCCGAGATGTTTTAAGGAAGATCATCCCCAATGTGATACAGAATTTACCTAAACTAAACCATTACAGCTAAATTTTAAAAAGAGTGGCTGTGTGCGCATGCTCACATCAGAGGCTTTGAAGAAGTGTTTGTGCACACCTCTGGCACAGAGCACAGCCCTTATTTATTTATTTATTTCAGGTACTTATATAGGGCTGTCAATATACGCAGCACTTTACATATATATTGTACATTCACATCAGTCCCTGACCCTCAAGGGGAGTACAATCTAAGGTCCCTAACTCACATTCATACATACACATACTAGGGACAATATAGACAGGAGCCAGTTAACCTCCCAGCATGTCTTTGGAGTCAGGCTATTCCACGATATCACATGCCAGCCGCCCATCCAAGGGCATGCATGTGCCTCGGGATCCTTTTGTAAGTCTCCCCGCTGTTAGAATAAAATAGATTAGCAGGTGATTCCCCATCAACACCAAGTGTGTTCATGGGGGGAATACAAACTTTTTCTTTGTTCAAAATATATATAATTTTTGTCCAAAAAAAATATCTATAGCCTTCCTTAATCTACTATCCCAGATAGACTTCATTAGGATACATAGTTTCTCTTTCCTTCACTTATTTATAAAGTGCTTCCAGGTAATTCCTCTGATCATTTTTGCCATATATCAACAAAGAGAAAAATAAAATCTAGTTTCCAGATAACACATAAGGCCTTGTCGTTTGTACTGGAAATTCAAACCATAGTTAACACTGTCATTTATTATTTTTGAATAAGTACAGCTGGAAAATCAGCCTTCATCAACAAGTCATTCAAATTTCACTTTTAATTCTGATGTTTTTTATTTTTACTGCAGTTTTGTTTTATATTTTTTGATAACTGCTCCACTTTTAACAATTTTTTTCATCTTTAATTCAGCACCAAAACTTTTTAATTAAAACTCCAATAATTGTATGAAATAATAAAACAGAAAAACATATATTTGTAAAATACTATTTTAAATTGCATTAAAATAATAGCAGTTGTTTTGCTGATCATTATGTATAGGCCCAATGTGAGTGCTTTTCAAAGATTCATTAATTTAAATAATGCTTCATTTTCTGTAGAGATTAATTGTCCAGGGGAGCCATGTTTTAGATTGATCTCAGATGGATACAGAGCCAATATACACTTCTGTGTGCTTTGGAGACGCCAGGGGAAATTTCTGTATTATAAATACCGTATTTGCTGGCGTATAAGACGATTGGGCGTATAAGACGACCCCCCTACTTTTCCTGCTAAAATGTAGTGTTTGGGCTATACTTGCCGTATAAGACTACCCCTCTTCCAATGCACACCAGTGGGAGGAATAGTGCCCCATCATTGATGTCAGTGGGAGGAATAGTGCCCCATCATTGGTATCAGTGGGAGGAATAGTGCCCCATCATTGGTATCAGTGGGAGGAATAGTGCCCCATCATTGGCATTAGTGGCAGGAATAGTGCCCCATCATTGGTGTCAGTGGGAGGAATAGTGCCCCATCATTGGCATTAGTGGAGGAATAGTGCCCCATCATTGGTATCAGTGGCAGGAATAGTGCCCCATCATTGGTGTCAGTGGGAGGAATAGTGCCCCATCATTGATGTCAGTGGGAGGAATGGTGTCCCATCATTGGTGTCAGTGAGGGGTGGAATAGTGCCCCATCGTTGGTGTCAGTGGGGGGGAGGAATAGTGCCCCATCATTGATGTCAGTGGGAGGAATAGTGCCCCATCATTGGTGTCAGTGGAGGAATAGTGCCCCATCATTGGTGCCAGTGGGAGGAATAGTGCCCTATCATTAGTATCAGTGGAGGAATAGTGCTCCATCATTGGTGTCAGTGGGAGGAATAGTGCCCCATCATTGGTATCAGTGGCAGGAATAGTGCCCCATCATTGGTATCAGTGGGAGGAATAGTGCCCCATCATTGGTATCAGTGGGAGGAATAGTGCCCCATCATTGGTATCAGTGGGGGGAATAGGTGCCCCATCATTGGTATCAGTGGCAGGAATGGTGCCCCATCATTGGTATCAGTGGCAGGAATAGTGCCCCATCATTGGTATCAGTGGGGGGAATAGGTGCCCCATCATTGGTGTCAGTGGAGGAATAGTGCCCCATCATTGGTATCAGTGGCAGGAATAGTGCCCCATCATTGGTGTCAGTGGGAGGAATAGTGCCCCATCATTGATGTCAGTGGGAGGAATGGTGTCCCATCATTGGTGTCAGTGAGGGGTGGAATAGTGCCCCATCGTTGGTGTCAGTGGGGGGGAGGAATAGTGCCCCATCATTGATGTCAGTGGGAGGAATAGTGCCCCATCGTTGGTGTCAGTGGGGGGGAGGAATAGTGCCCCATCGTTGGTGTCAGTGGGAGGAATAGTGCCCCATCATTGGTATCAGTGACACCAATGATGGGGCACTATTGAGAAGATTTTCAAGGGTCAAAAAGTCGTCTTATACGCCGGCAAATACGGTATATATAAATGAATCACATACAAATACATTGTGATACAACACGCAGTACAGTTTTCTTCTATGTTACTGTAACTGCAATCTTTTCCCCATCATGTCAGCTTCCACTGGACTGACCCTTGAAATTGGGTGTCGTTATCCAAGGATATTAGAAGCATTTTACCAGATTGTCATTTCTTTCAGTTGACTTTTCCCATATATATGCTATATATTTCTTTTTAGATTTATTTTACAGTTATTGTACCTTGCAGACATTATTATTTGTGTGTTTTTATTTTTTACTGCTTATCAGATTTTGTTTTATAAACATATCCCATATAAGATCATACAATATAGGCACATACATTTCAAGTTTTTGCATATTATAGTTTTTTTTTTTAACTGATATTTTTAATCTATACAGCTGTATTATACAGAAACATATGTGCTGCACTATTCCAAATAAATCTAGATATCAGTGTATGGTATATGGTGATATATAATGCAAAAAATATTAACCCCTTGGTGCCGGCGCCTGCCAGCAAGTGGTTAATACAAGTTTTTGGAAATGTAATCTGACACATTTTTAAATGAGGTCCAAGCTGATAAATATTAAAACAGGGCTTCTTTTACACATAGTTAAGCTTACATGTAAGGTATTAAATTAAATATAAATATGTTGTGCTTCCCCCTTCCAATGTACAATCAATAATATGAATGCATAAAACATTAAAAGTGTACAATTTAAAGAAGTGACAAAGGGAATCAAAACAAAGTGACATGTAGTATCCTTGATGGGAATCACATGGGGGAGTCTATATGCAGTATAAGATATATCTCTAATTTCATCTTCAGTATTTTGGTATTTGGATACTTGTGAGTGCAGTTCTCCTAGTTATACATGTATCATATTTCACAAATGTGATCATATGATTGACCGCCTGGTGCAGAGTTTTTGTTTTTTTCACATTAAATATGGTAAGTGGATAGCAGTTAAATTACGTGTGAAAATTACTGAGATCGATATTAGATTGGATCCAGAGGTATGTCTTCTCCATGTCACAGAGCTTCCAGTGAGATTATACAAGGATTCAGGAATATGGCATTTCTTGAGCGCAGCTAAGAGTCTTATACCGAGGTTCTGGAAAAAAAGGGAGGTGCCGACAGAGGAGGATTGGATGGTCAGAATGAATCAGATTTGTGGGACGGAAAGATTGTATTATATGCATATAGATAAGATGGGGAAGTATTATATAAAGTGGAAAAAATGGGAAGAGTATAGAGAAAAAGTGAAATATATGATGATCATTTATTCCCCTCGAAATAAAAACGGATTTTAGAAATGGTTTTTAGAAAGAAAAAAAAAAAGGTTTTGGGTTAGAAGAGAAATGCAGAGTGGGAGGGGGGGGAGGTGATTGAAGGAGTAGGGGAGGGGGGGGGGGGAGGGAGGGTAGGGGAAGTGGGATATAGATAAATTATGTCAATAGGAAGATATTGTTTTGATGCCTTTTTATCGAAGAAAGTGATTGTGATTTGTACTTGGTTGAAAATTAATAAATATTTATAATAAAAAAAAAATTGTGTTAGGGTTATTTTTATGGTGAATTTAGTTAATCGTGTTAGTGAGTTGAGTTAGGGAGGGCCTACACATAGGGGAGTTGACTCTGGGACATTTAATTGGATGGGAAAATGCACTAAACTTATTAGTCCATTTGATTGATTTTGCACATCTTTTTGATAACACAATCTTAATTCCATTTAGAGGCAGTGTGGTGGATTTACTAAAAGCAAATAGACAGTTGCACTCTGCAGTCGCTCCAGAGCTTAGTAAATGAGGTAAAGATTCACTTTGCAAAGAATACCCAATCACATGCCAGGAAAATAGAAAAAAAAACAGCATTTATGCTTGCGCGTGATTGGATGACGGAAGTCAGCAACGCATTTGCTCATTTACTAAGATCTGGAGTAACTGCAATTTGCAAAGTGCACAGTTTATTGACCTTTAGTAAATCAACCCCAGTGGTGGCAACACTTGCAATTTACTTTAGTGAAGTCTCACTTTATGGCAGCTGCTGTGGCTATCTGAGCTTTCTGTTAAAAAAAAAAAAAAAAAAAAAAAAGAGAAAGTATACTAATCTCCCAGAAAAATTAGCTGAAACACAATAAAACATATCAATATGTTTTGAATGCCTCATTTGATCTATGATTCATGCTTTGCAAATAGCATGAAAATAAAATATTTAATTTAGGAAAAATTGTGGGAATATATGTATGTCTTTGGTTTCTAAATCTATCTTTCTATCTATCTATCTATCTATCTATCTATCTATTATCTATCTATCTATCTATCTATTATCTATCTATCTATTATCTATCTATCTATCTATCTATTATCTATCTATCTATCTATTATCTATCTATCTATCTATCTATCTATCTATCTATCTATCTATCTATCTATTATCTATCTATCTATCTATTATCTATCTATCTATCTATTATCTATCTATCTATCTATCTATCTATCTATCTATTATCTATCTATCTATCTATCTATCTATCTATCTATCTATCTATTATCTATCATCTATTATCTATTATCTATTATCTATCTATTATCTATCTATTATCTATCTATCTATCTATTATCTATCGATCTATCTATCTATCTATCTATCTATCTATCTATCTATCTATTATCTATCTATCTATTATCTATCTATCTATCTATTATCTATCTATCTATCTATCTATCTATCTATTATCTATCTATCTATTATCTATCTATCTATCTATCTATCTATCTATTATCTATCTATCTATTATCTATCTATCTATTATCTATCTATCTATCTATCTATCTATCTATCTATCTATCTATCTATCTATCTATCTATTATCTATCTATTATCTATTATCTATCTATCTATCTATCTATCTATCTATCTATCTATCTATCTACTATCTATCTATCTATCTATCTATCTATCTATTATCTATCTATCTATCTATCTATCTATCTATTATCTATCTATCTATCTATCTATCTATCTATCTATTATCTATTATCTATCTATCTATCTATCTATCTATCTATCTATCTATCTATCTATCTATTATCTATCTATCTATCTATCTATTATCTATCTATCTATCTATCTATCTATCTATCTATCTATCTATCTATTATCTATCTATCTATCTATCTATCTATCTATCTATTATCTATCTATCTACTATCTATCTATCTATCTATCTATCTATCTATCTATCTATCTATTATCTATCTATCATCTATCTATCTATCTATCTATCTATCATCTATCTATCTATCTATCTATCTATCTATCTATCTATCTATCCATCTATCTATCTATTATCTATCTATCTATTATCTATCTATTATCTATCTATCTATCTATCTATCTATCTATCTATCTATCTATCTATCTATCTATCTATTATCTATCTATCTATCATCTATCTATCTATCTATCTATCTATCTATCTATCTATTATCTATCTATTATCTATCTATCTATCTATCTATCTATCTATTATCTATCTATCTATCTATCTATCTATCTATCTATCTATTATCTATCTATCTATCTATCTATCTATCTATCTATCTATTATCTATCTATTATCTATCTATCTATCTATCTATTATCTATCTATCTATCTATCTATCTATCTATCTATCTATCTATTATCTATCTATCTATCTATCTATTATCTATCTATCTATCTATCTATCTATCTATCTATCTATCTATCTATGTCTTTGGTTTCTTATGATTCAAGATTACTTCTTGTCGTTTTTCAGTACTTATGATGATGTGCAGTCTAAATAAGTCCACGTCATTCTTCTTGCATCTATCAGTAAATGTATTGCTTCCGATAACATATAAGATTCTGGGTAAACAATTCTAGAATTTTGGATCTTTTACAGTAAAACTTAATTTTAGTAAATCATTTCACAATTGTAAATATGTTGAGTAATTTTAACCTTTAATATTGTTCAAATCATTATTTCTTATTTTTTAAAGGGAGATTAACTGAATATTTTAAATATGTTAAATGTTAAGTAAAAGTAAAATAGAAGATGATGCCCTAGTGAATTAGACAGCTTTGAAGGTTTTCTTTTTCTCTGGACTAAAGAAATCTTAACAGATGAATAGCCCCATTTGGGTGCTTCAATGTAAAAGCATCACAAGGCCAGCCTATCTAGACTGCTCTGCCCTTGTAGATACTGTAACACATTTTGACTCACTGGGTCTTTGAATTCACCATTTAACGAAGGAAACAAATATGAAATTTAAATAAATCAACACCCTATGCAATTTCCCCTCCAATCTTCCCACTCCACCAATCATAATGCAGCCTAAAGAAGAGGCTGGATCTGAATGAGGAAAATTCATGAGGAATCAACAGTACAGTCCATGTTAAAAAACTGTGTAACGAAACAACTCAATACAACTGTTACACAAAGTCTGAACTGCACAAACTATATACTGTATAATATATTTATTAAAGCATATTACATTAAATCGTTAAAAAAGGAATCTTTATGGCACACTACAAATGTATTTCCATTGTAAATGTAACAAATCAAGTAATTCCCTTAGCTGCAGCAAATGGTTTACTTTTGAAACACACATTTACATGAATATTTTTTAAACAAGTGATATAAAGGAGTAAAATTTTTGTCAATGGGAAATCAGACAAATTTAAGTGAATTCTTTCTCTCTGGATTTTCTGACCTTCCTGATCTTCATTTTCTTCTCTTTCTCTTCTTCCTTCTCATTTATCTTCTGACATTAATCTGGAATTTGCTGATCATCTACCTCATAGTCATCGACTCACACCTCCATATTCCTATGTATTTCTTCCTGGGGAACCTGGCCAGTTTGGACCTCTGTTTCTCCACGGTGACCCTCCCACGAACGTTGTTTGACCTTCACACCAAGAGCAGAAAGATTTCCATGAAAGCTTGTATAACTCAAGTTTTTTCATTTTTATTCTTTGCCGCTGCTGAAGGTTTACTATTGACTGTCATGTCCTATGATCGATATACCGCCATTTGTCAGCCATTGCATTACATACAGATTATGAGTTGGAAAGTGTGCGTACAGTTGGTGTCCATTGTGTGGTGTATTGCTTTTACCAATGCTTTAGTTCACACACTTTATGCCTTAAAATTAACATTTTGTGGATCAAATATTATAGAAAGTTTCTTCTGTGACCTGCCCAAGTTGTTTCAGATCTCCTGTAGTGATATCTACATCAACATTCTGCTTATCTTCATTGTAGGTGGCTTGCTTGGAGTTGGGTCTCTAATACTGACTCTCCTCTCCTATGTTTCTATATTCAAAAGTGTCCTTAAATTACAAGCTAAGGGCAACATAAATAAAGTTTTCTTCACATGTACTCCTCATCTGACTGCGGTCTTCATATTTTATGGCTCTGTTTTTTTTAATTATTTTCAGCCAAGGTCTAATTCTCATTTTCCTGGAGACAAAGTGGGTCCTATTTTTTACACGGCGATCACTCCACTTCTTAATCCTTTGGTTTACAGTCTGAGGAACCAGGATTTCAGAAAGTCATTCCAGTATGTTTTTAAGGAAGATAATGCATAATTAGTCTAAAACAACCTTCATTCCTGGATCTCAGAAGGTTATTGGTGTTGATTTACTAAAGGTATATGGGTTGTGCAGCGCAAGTGCAGTTGCTTTAGATATGTGGGGAACATGCAAGGAAAATAAACAAAGAGCTTCTCCTCGGATCTAGATATGTGGGGAACATGCAAGGAAAATAAACAAAGAGCTTCTCCTCGGATCTAGATATGTGGGGAACATGCAAGGAAAATAAACAAATGGCATTTTTGATTTAATATGATTGGATGAAAGAAATCAGTAGAGCTTCGCCTCATTTCAGAGCTTCTCCTCGGATCTAAAGCAACTGCACTTAAAGTGCCCTTGCAGTGCACAGCCTATTTACCTTTAGTAAATCAACCCCCTTGTGTTTTTAGGACTCAAAAATTCATTAGAAAGATGAATGATAAGTGTGCTCAGATACATTGCAAATTCAAGTTACTGTACTATTATGTGCCTGTTCTTTGTAGGTACAGGTAGTTTTATATTTACTTTGTGACATACAGCATGACATCTACATTTACCAATGCATGCTTGTACTCTGTGCTGTATTATATAAAAACAAAAATAAAAAAATATTTTTCTTTTAACCGCCTCCCACCCGCCATATAAGGTAATGACGGGCGCAAGGCAGTTCTCTCGTTCTGGGAGGACGTCATATGATGGCCTGTTCTTACCTGACTGTTGTACCGATCCGACAGCCTTAGGACTAATCCTGCAATACCAGTGCACAGAATCAGACCCATTTACAGTACTGGAGGAGGGGGGGTTGGCTCCTGAAATGCAATGGAATTTTTCTAGTGTGACTAAGTTGTATCATTAAATTGGTTCTTTTTTCAGTGCTACCAAACTGGAGCCAGAGTGACCAGTAGCTGCTTTAGTGATCCATAGAATATATGAACCCAAGACGCAAGGTATCCCAACCTTCACACTTGGCATGGGTAGAGTGTATATTGGGAGTGATCAACAGAAGGAGTTCTGGAATGCATATCAGGAACAGTGGCAGTCCAAGCAGTAATTTTATGCTACAAGAATGACAAATATGTTGGGTGGCTGGCATTGTTCAGGAGGCTCCATGAATGAGAGGTGTGTATTAAATCAGCATTATGACCAGAGTGGAAGCAACTAGCAGCAATATTGGGGAAGGAATCTGTCCAACACTGCCAATGATAGAACAGTTTTCTGGGGTTGAGGAGATAAGTCAGCATCAGAAATGCTGAGCGCTGCCTCTTTAAATAGCACTTAGGGAAAAGTGTAAGAATAGCTGTAAATGTAGATATATACTAAAGGTATATTAAAGGTATAGGTAGGAATAGCTGGGGACATGTTTCTTACCTGCAGTACATAGGAACAGGTATAGATTGGTATGAACAAGAAACACTGTGAGCAGTAATATTTAGAAATATAAAGCAGGAAGTACAGTGATCATGGTCAGCAGTATACAGAAGAGAGAATAGCAGGCACAGTGACAGTGTCAGGGCTCCCAGGTATGACCAGAGGTGTGTGACTGAAGCAGGGAAACGCAGACTTCAGGTATGTGATTAACAATGTAATTTATTAACACTAACAATACAAACATAAACGCAGTGCAATACTAAACATAATACAGTGCAAACAAACCCAACCAACCACCCACAGATAACAGTACATACAAGCAAGCGTCGTCAGGCAGGCCGAGTCAATATCAATTGGGCAGGTAGGTACAGGGGGAGCAAGCGGAGAATGGTCGGGGTCACAGGCCAGGTTCAGCAGGTAGCAAGCAGCGTAGTACAGAGGGTCAGGCAGAGGGATGGTCAGGGTCACAAGCCAGGGATCAGAACAGGTAGCAAGCAGCGTAGTACAGAGGGTCAGGCAGAGGGATGGTCAGGGTCACAAGCCAGGGATCAGAACAGGTAGCAAAGGAACAGAAACAGGATGCAGGACAGATACAGGGCCCAGGACAAACACAACACCAAGGCAGAGTCTGCAAGTCTGGCCATCCCTTAAATACCCCAGCATAATCAGTTCCAGGTGTTAGCTGGCTGCAAAGTTGAGTCTCTGAATGCTGGGAGCATCCGCTGGCCAGCCCTGGTACTGCAGATCAAAAGGCAGGTGAGTCCCACCATTGCTGGCTAGTCCATTCCTGACAGACAGTGGCCAGCAGGGTAACAAAAGGAGTACAAGTGTCACGGGCCTTTAACACAGGAATCAGCAGTACATGGGTTTTAACATAGGTTTCTGCATCAGGGGTGGACTGACAACTCATGGGGCCCCCGGGCAATAGGGGATCATGGGGTCCCTGTGTCCTTGCCCAAACTCAAAAAAGCCTATGAAAAAGGGACCAGGGGGCATCTCATGGGACCCCCTACTGACCCCGTGCCCTCGGGCAGTACCCGAGTTTCCAAATGGTCAGTCCGCCCCTGTTCTGCATAGACTGGCTTGGAAAGCGGACCCAGTTGCAGTAAGAAATGGCACATTAATAGCCGTCAGTAGGATAAAGCCAGGACTATAATTGGCATGGATAGATTTGTGTTAATTAACAGGATACAGTAAAAAAGAAGAATAGTCATGAATATGAATAGATAGCGCAGACTTAAGTTCACCTTTTTGTAACAAGTTACATGTTACAGCTATATTCAGGTTGTAACATGTGATATGTTACGTTCAGACCAGCCCCTGCTCCCCCTGCTTTGACAACTAGCGGGGGATCTTCTCCCTCCTCGCTAGCTGTCAAATGTAGAAAAAAAAAATTGGCCATGCGGGGCTCCGCCCACATGGCCGTGTCACTCATTCGCAGTCATGAGAGACCACAAGTCCCCGCAGCCTTAGCGGCTGTCAGAATATCTGCTTGCTCATACATCCTGTACATCTCATACATCCTGTACACCCCGCACATTTTTCGGGTCGGCGTTTGGTGGCGGGCATCGTGATTGATTTTGGATCTACTTCGGGGTGCATTTTATTAATTTTTGTTTTTAATAAAGGACTTGTCACAGTCTACTACACTTTTTTTGTGAATGGGCAGTGGTACCATGTACCGCATAGTCATTCACAAAAGTGGGGACGAGATGTGGGAGTCCCCTTGTTAAAGGGGGCTTCCAGATTCTGATCAGCCCATCGCCCGCAGATCCCACAACAGGGGCGGACTGACCAATTGGAAACTCGGCACTGCCCAAGGGCCCGGGGTCAGTAGGGGGCCCCATGAGATTCTCCTCGTACCTTTTGCATAGGCTTTTTTGAGTTTGGGCAAGGATACAGGGGCCCCATGATCCCCTATTGCCCGGGGGCCCCATGAGTTGTCAGTCCGCCCCTGCCCCACAACCACTGGACAGGGTTGTGGGGAAGAGATCCTTGTCCCCATCAACATGGGACAAGGTGCTTTGGGGGGTGAGCCCCCCTACCCCAAAGCACCCCCCCCATGTTGAGGGCATGTGGCCTGGTATGGTTCAGTAAGGGGGGTACTCACTCGTCTCCCCCCTTTCCCGACCTGCTGGGCTGCATGCTCAGATAAGGGTCTGGTATGGATTTTGGGGGGGCATGACATTTTTTTTACATTTTGGCGTGGGGGGTTCCTCTCAAAATCCATACCAGACCTGAGGGCTTGGTATGGATGGGAGGGGGGACCCCACTCCATTTTTTTTGGTCATTTTTTAATTGTCGGGCAATGCCGACAATTCTTTTGACATTCAACTGTCATCGGGGAACCCCACTGACAGCTGAAATATGAATGAATGTCTCACTTCTAAAATACAGCGTGACTTCATAATATAACCCATGCCGGATTTTAGTAACTAAGCAGTATCTTACCACGTACTTAGATGCGGTTAGAAACCGCTCAGTAAATTGTCCCTGTTCGAAGTTCACTGTCGAACTTTCGGTAGGTTCAATTGTTTGACAGTGAACCAAACCTCCACCTATGGGTTTTTTTACTATCTTTTTTACTATCTTCAACTTAAGCATGCAGTAAAGGCCCAAGGACCGCCTGAATTATGACACCTTTCCCCTCCACCCACATTTAACTATGTGCAATCTGTCATATCTAATAAGGGTTCCATCTCTCACTGTTATACAATGCTCTTAAACAGCTACCTTGAGGGCTACCTGAGTAGGATTAGAGAATGATGAGAGAAGGATGTGCACACATTCGAGGAAGATCAATGGGAACAGCTTAACTAGCCCACAGGTTCTTTCACCTCTATATTAATTTAAGAGTTATTTAATATTTCAATTCGAATGCACTCTAAAAAACGCAAGCTATGGTGCTAAGCCAGAGCCCTCTATGTAGGATCTCATCCATACGTTATGGCAACGTCTCAAGGTACAACATTATTGGGTGTTGGTGTTAGAAACTCTTACCTCTGTTTTCCAAACCACCATACAGCTTGACCAAAAACAATGTATATTGGGCATACTTGACGAAGTCACCCGACAGTCACATCAGATAGTGGCAATCTCTAGCTCTGGTTCACACCAAATGTGACACTGAAATTGTGCTACTGCAATTGAAGTAGCTCAATATGGCTTGCTTGTCATCTGTTGGATTTAAAGCACAAATGTCAAAGCAAGTCGCACCTGAAATTTCAAAAATTAGTGCAGGAACTATTTTCCAAATCGGTACGACTCTGATGTGGATTTGAAGGGTTCTATTGCTATCAAAAGGGTGGGAACTGTCAAATCGCATGACAAGTTGCACCGGTGTGAACTTAGGTGTTGTTTCAGGCCAGCAAATTGATTCTCCAATATTGGAACTCTGAAGCTCCTCTGACCAGGGAGGACTGGATGCATAATATGAGGATTACCTTAGGGTATGTGTCACGGTGTGAGGTCAGGTTCAGAGACCAGTAGCTATAGCAGCAGACCAACCAACAGGATAGGTAAACAAGGAGGTCACCCTGGGAGATGACACAGGCTCGCCTGAGGTGCGGGGTCTAAGCACTAACCGGTATTCACCAGAGCTCCTGATGGTGGAGATGGATTTTGCTGTGTGTTAGTACCAGGTCGCAGTTCTCAGGATCACCCCACCAGGAAGTGAGCAAGCCAGGATCCAGTAACTGATATAGCAGAAACATAGTCAGTAAAGAAGCCAAGGGTCGGTAACAAGCAGAAGCAGGTTGGGATGAGGCAGAATTGTAGTCAAGGAACAAGCCAAAGGTCGGTAGCGAAGGTATGGAGAGACAAAGCGAGATACTGGCTGGAGAAGGCACAATAATCTGGCAAACAGGAAGTGCAGAAACATGGCTTAAATCAGGAAGTTCATGGGAGGAGCAAGGAGTTCAAGGTTCATCAGAAAACAAGGCACAAGGCAGGATTGTCCAATAGATCAGGCAGAGTGTTGTCCAGGATGCCAGGTAGCTCAGTAAGAAGTGTTACTGCCTGACACAGTCAAGGTCCCAGGTTCAAGTCCAGGCCCTGACAGTATGATTGATAAGTTTGGGAGGCCTTGTTGGCCATCCTGGGTCACACTCTACTTTGGCACTACATAGGTTGTTATAACGTTCCCCACTTAATTTGCCTAGCGCTACCTTATGTGATAGTGTTGGGATAAACTATGGTACAAGCTGGGTAGGTATGATGTCACCTTTCCTAATATCAGCACTGTTTACTCTGAATCAGTCTTTGTTATCGTCTACCATATTGTACACAGTATTTACTGGTAAGTGGTTGGCTTTACACACTGGAATCTTTTTTGTCTATGTTGTAGACTGTATGTTTATGTGTTCAATAAACTTTACTTTCTGAAAAAAAAAGGTTGTGTATAAGTTGTGGATAAATTAATTCCGATAATGCTCTATCTTCTGTAGACAATAATTTTCCCAAGGAGCCATGTTTTAGATCAACACAGAGCCAACATATTCTCCTGTGTGCCATGGAGCTCTCAGGGGGAAATTCCTGTATTATAAATACATATATCGGCATGAATAAAACGGCATCGTAACAAGAAATGCCACACAGATGTTCTATTATACTTCAGATGTTCTCTTATAATAATGTCATGTATCTATAAAGTGTCTCCATGTCAGGCCTGTTGCCACTGAGCAGCACCCTACAGAGGAGACTCCCCCCAACACTGCTTCCATCAGCATTTACCTCTGCTGGAGGTATCAACGACACATTCTGAGAAGATGCTAAAACAAAGAAAATATAACATTATACCAGGCTGGACATTCACAGGTTTTTAATTTGTTTAATTATTTATTGGAATTAGTTTATTTTTTATATAAAGCTTGATAAGCCTAATTGATATTTTCTTCAGAATTTGTTTTACAGGTACTGCTTGGGGAGAAAAAAATAAAACATATGGTATAATATATATTTCTATAATAGGTCAGATTTTGATCTTGCCATTTATTAACCTGTCTTTTGTGCTTTAGGATGCTGGGTAGATAAACAGATATATTTATATCAGGTCCACATTGCTAAATACAACGACATTCTCACTTCTTACATTCATTTTATTATTTATTTTTATTTATTTTTATTTCAGGTACTTATATAGCACCATCAATTTGTACAGTGCTTTTCATGTATATATATATTGCACATTCACTTCAATTTATTATGTTGTGTTATGTTGATTTGTGCCTTGGGTTGATAGAAATGTACCTTAATAATCGATTTTATGACTAATAAAGGGATTTCCAAGATTGTATATTTAACTAACCGTGTTAATAGAAAACAAAGTATTACCATATTAAAGAGAAAAATACATTATATTGCCAAAAATTTTGGGCCTCTGGCCTTTCCACACACATGAACTTTAATGGTCCCCCAGTCTTAGTCCATAGGGTTCAATATTGAGTTGGCCCCGCCCTTTCCACACACATGACCTTTATTGGCCTCCCAGTCTTAGTCCGTAGGGTTCAATATTGAGTTGGCCCCGCCCTTTGCAGCTATAACAGCTTCAACTCTTCTGGGAAGGCCGTCCACAAGGTTTAGGAGGGTGTCTATGGGAAGGTTGGACCATTCTTCCAGCAGCACATTTGTCAAGTCAGGCACTGATGTTGGACGAGAAGGCCTGGCTCGCAGTCTCCGCTCTAATTCATCCCAAAGGTGTTCTATGGGGTTGAGGTCAGGACTCTGTGCAGGACAGTCAAGTTCTTCCACCCCAAACTCGCTCCTCCATGTCTTTATGGACCTTGCTTTGTGCACTGGTGCGCAGTCATGTTGGAACAGGAAGGGGCCCCTGTGTCCTTGCCCACACTCAAAACACACCCAAAAAAGCCTATAGAAGGTACCAGGGGCATTTTATGGGGCCCCCTAATGACCCCGGGCCCTCGGGCAGTGCCCAAGTGCTCGAATGGTCAGTCTGCCCCTGGTAATGACTAGGCCTCACCTAGCAATGTCCTTACAATGTCTTGGGATTACTCCAGTCAGGCTTCATGAGGTACATAAATGGCCGACACCTATAGCCAGGACATTATCCACACAGTTTGTTATTATCCACAGACACCCCTTATCTGTATAGGCAGGTGATTGGTAAAGATGAACTAACACTTTAACCCCTCGCCCTCCAGAGGATTTCCCCCCCTTCCTTACCAGGCCATTTTTCACAATACGGCATTGCATTACTTTACCTGACAATTGCACGGTCATACAACGCTGCACCCAAATTAAATGTATGTCTTTTTTCCCCACAAATAGAGCTTTATTTTGGTGGTATTTGCTCCTCTCTGCATTTTTATTTTTTGTGCTATAAACAAAAAAGACTGACAATTTTGAGAAAAACAATATTTTTGACTTTTTGCTATAAAACATATCCAGTCAAAAAAAATTTTTCTGCTCCGTGTCTTTGCTAAAAAAAATCCCATTATGTGTCAATTAATTGGTTTACATGAAAGTTATAGCGTTTACAAATGGTGGTATATATACTGGAATTTTTTTATAATACTAGTAATGGCGGCGATCAGCGACTTATAACAGTACTGCGGTGGGCATTCTGACACTGTGGGGGAACTGCCTAACTGTCACTGACATCCCAAGTGACATCAATTAGTGATCAGTGCTAATAAAAAGCACTGACACTGTACTAATGGCACTGGGCATCAAAGGGTTAACTGTGTGCTATTTTACTATGTGTGCTGTTTGTGATTTACTGTGTAAGCATGCTGCTATGCAGAGCCATACAAAGCAGGAGCTGACAGGGGAGATATCTGTGTTGTTTACATACAGGTCTCTCTCCCATCAGTGATACACAGCGATCGCCGGGTGCCGGCAGGGAATCACTGGCCAGGACCCGGTGATCAACAGCTGAAGCCACCAGTGGCACACCCCCCCACCCGGAAATGCGAAATCACGTATATATATATACATGATTTTGCGCAGCCCTACCCCCCCGTAGCAGTATTTCTGCTATAGGGTGGCGTGAAAGCAGATAGGTTTCAGTGTTTTCCTAACGCTGGTAATGTTAGCTGTGTAAAGTCACATTAAAAACGTGAGCTGTTCAGCTCTTTTTAGCATTTTTGCATTAGCATTTAGCTGTGTTTTCCCACGTTTAGAGGCATTTCCCTGCATTTTTCCGCGTTTGCGTTTTGTTTGCCTTTTTTTTTACCAAAAAAAGGGTTTAATGATCAAAAAAGTCCAAAAACTCTGGTTTGTGGCGTTTTACTGCCTTTTACTGCGTTTTTTCAGCGTTAGAGTGTTTTTACAGCTAAAAAGTCTTCTAAAAACCGACTAATCTTGGGGTTTTTCTTCCAGAAAAAAATGTCCCTACCAAAAAACGCTGATTCCAGTCTCTGTGTGCATGGACACCTAGGATAACATGCTGGGGGGTTTACTAGCTGTAGAAAAAAACTCCAAAAGCCAAAAACATCCGCTCTAAAAACGTCCCGTGTGCATGAGGACTTAAAGAAAGTCCATATTTTATATGTAAATAATATCTTTTCGATACTCCCTCACCTCCCACCAGTGCAAAACAGATACCAACAAATGTCCAGATATAAGTCCAAAAATGAGAGTCCAAAAATACAGTGCTTTCCAATAAGTAGTGTTTTTCAAACGTTAAGGGACCCTCCACTTTGCTGAATTCCAATCCAGGACCTCAAAATCAGGATACCTCAAAAAAATATAAACTCAATATAGTGCATTATCATTACAACAAAAAGAAACACTCGTGAAAACTAAAAGTGATTCCTCCAAAACTCCCACCCGTGATAAAACAGCACTCCAAAAAAAGTGATAAGGTGCAGCACTCCACACCAGTGTTACCATCCAAATAAACTAAAACCATTACCCTCTAATAAACATACATCCAAAATAAATCTGAAATGAATGGTGCCATCTCTCTTGTGGAATAAATACTATTACCCTCTTGCAATGCAGACCAAGCAGAATTCCTTCAAAGCAATCCAGAGTTTCCCCCTCTTCGGAAGCTTCTATTTGCTTCCAATCCACCTTCCCAGTTCCTCAAAAGGGGCAGATAGTACACAACTCAGTGAAGTATATATAAAAGGATTTCACAATTTATTAGTATCTTACATAAAAAACGCCAGCGTCCATCCTCTCCCACAGTCCATGTATCTGAATTCCAGTGTTCAAGATGGCCGTGCCGCTACTTCCGGTTTGAAATCGTATAGTACGTCCTTACGTCCTTGACGCGTTTCGTCACTTCCGACTTGTTCACAAGGGTTCCGGACGTCCAATGTGCGGCTCCTCTTATCCTACTCTAAGTACTGGCAAGACAATCGAGCCTCCATCTTAACTCATGGCAACATCCACCACTTCCTATGTCTTCTAAATACGGCTATCATAAACGGAAAGGCGGACTACTATCACATTAAATACATCCAAAACTCATAAATAATTACAAACTCATAAATAATTACAACATTCACCTATTGGGAGAACTCCTAAGGATAATAAAACTATAATACCTAGAACGATATCACAGTTAAAGAAAAAACCATGCCCACCCTCCTACTCCCCCTAATGTCCAAACGTTAAATAGCAACAAGTTATCCCATCCTGCTATCCACTCATAATTTTCATTATGATGACATCAATATTATTATGTATATATAGAACACCTCCCTCTCATTCCTGACAATTACCACTCACTAGATCATGTTAGATTATACGCGTCTCCTTCCTAAAAATGAAACCCTATATAAACTCTAAAATACAAAATAAAATATATATAAATATATATTTTTATATTAATAATTCCCTCTCACCATATAGATATGGACCCGAAGCATATAGACTAAATATAAAATATACAATATATATAAAATATAAAATACTCAATATTCAATAATAAATATCAAATATTTAATATACTATCTCCTGCAGCTCCAATATGCAGCCAACCCCCTTTTTTTTAAATTATTAAAAATCAGAAATAAAACAATTAAGATCCAATTCAATATTCAAACCTCTAGGTTTTAAAGGTATTATAGTTTTATTATCCTTAGGAGTTCTCCCAATAGGTGAATGTTGTAATTATTTATGAGTTTGTAATTATTTATGAGTTTTGGATGTATTTAATGTGATAGTAGTCCGCCTTTCCGTTTATGATAGCCGTATTTAGAAGACATAGGAAGTGGTGGATGTTGCCATGAGTTAAGATGGAGGCTCGATTGTCTTGCCAGTACTTAGAGTAGGATAAGAGGAGCCGCACATTGGACGTCCGGAACCCTTGTGAACAAGTCGGAAGTGACGAAACGCGTCAAGGACGTAAGGACGTACTATACGATTTCAAACTGGAAGTAGCGGCACGGCCATCTTGAACACTGGAATTCAGATACATGGACTGTGGGAGAGGATGGACGCTGGCGTTTTTTATGTAAGATACTAATAAATTGTGAAATCCTTTTATATATACTTCACTGAGTTGTGTACTATCTGCCCCTTTTGAGGAACTGGGAAGGTGGATTGGAAGCAAATAGAAGCTTCCGAAGAGGGGGAAACTCTGGATTGCTTTGAAGGAATTCTGCTTGGTCTGCATTGCAAGAGGGTAATAGTATTTATTCCACAAGAGAGATGGCACCATTCATTTTGGATTTATTTTGGATGTATGTTTATTAGAGGGTAATGGTTTTAGTTTATTTGGATGGTAACACTGGTGTGGAGTGCTGCACCTTATCACTTTTTTTGGAGTGCTGTTTTATCACGGGTGGGAGTTTTGGAGGAATCACTTTTAGTTTTCACGAGTGTTTCTTTTTGTTGTAATGATAATGCACTATATTGAGTTTATATTTTTTTGAGGTATCCTGATTTTGAGGTCCTGGATTGGAATTCAGCAAAGTGGAGGGTCCCTTAACGTTTGAAAAACACTACTTATTGGAAAGCACTGTATTTTTGGACTCTCATTTTTGGACTTATATCTGGACATTTGTTGGTATCTGTTTTGCACTGGTGGGAGGTGAGGGAGTATCGAAAAGATATTATTTACATTTTGTTTGCACTTTCAAGGGTGAGAGTGATACTTTTCGTAAGGGAAATTTAGAGTATTTAATATATTTATATTTTACACACCAGGGGGTGTTGGTCACTCTAGGGGAAGGTTTGATATAATTTTGATTTGAGGAATTATAAAGTAAAATGGAGATATTTAATTTTATGGAAAATAGGAAAGTAAATTTGGAAGAAGTGTTCACTACCACACAATCAGTTTCGGATGAAAATTTAGAATTATTGGTGAAAAAAGTAGGCCATGTAATGGAGAAAAAACTCCAACTATGGTGGGATATGGTGACCTTCGAAAAATATATTTTGGAGGGAATCGTTCCCCGAAGGTTAAGATGGGAGATAGGACCTAATGATGGTTTATTTGATGAGGCCTCTATGGCAGAGTGGAAAGATTTTCTTCACACATGTGAGAAACAATTGATATATTTATTAATCGAGAGGAAGAAAAGAAAGTTGGGGGCAGTAGAATCCAAATTAGGGGAATTAAAGAAAAAAGTGGAAGTATATAAAGAAAGAAAGGAATACAATGATTTAATGAAAATTTTGCATGAACAATTAAATAAAAAAGATGGTGAGATTAAAAAGAAAAAACATAAGAAATTTGTGAGAGACATGGGAGATTTCCAATGTCAGAAAGTATATAAATGGCAGGATGTAAAGATGGGACAGTGTGTCTCAACAGAATCTTCTCCTGCTTCTTCACCTATGGGGGATAAAGCAGGGAATAAGGATGTTCGTCCATTAGGGGGTGTTTCCAAAAAAGGCCCCCTTCAGCATAAAGGTAAACAAAGAGAATATAGATCTCCATTGAAAAATTATGGAAGAAATAATCACAAAGGTGGGAGTCCCTCGAGGCAAACATACAATGTCCCGGTTTCCAATAGATTCCAACCCTTTGAAGGATGGAATGGGGAGTACTATAGTCCGAGGAACAATAGGAATATAGGCAATGGAAATTTTCAAGGGGGATACAGAGGTCATCCACCATGGGGTCCACCTCCTCAGAGACCACTCAATTTCCCGCCCCCACCTCCACCTCCTCAGAGACCATTCAATTGTCCACCCTATTGGGGAAAAGGAGGACCCAGACATCCTCCAAACAATTACAGGGACAATTGGGAGGGACATGCTCCCCAAAATTGGGAAGAGGGAGAGAGGAATCCAGGGTATGTGGAAAAGGAGAAAGAGAGCGAAAACAAAAGGAAAAGGAAAAACACTTAGGAGAAGGGATTTACAATTTAAGTTCCCATCCGCTGACAGAAAATGAAATTAAGGTATTGGATAATGGCTTAAAGTTCGCTCCAAAGGCAAATTTAAATAAGTTTGAAACATATATTGATGTTAATAGATTTATTAGAAAACTAAACATTAAGAAATACTTTGCATCACTACCAGGCCCATCCCTATCCGCTAATCACATAAGTAGATCATTATTTGTACATAGTGATCTGAGGAATAAGTCCACCTTCAATCCTGTGAATTCAAAAAATCAGAATTTAGAGGTTTTCAAACAAATGGTAGTTGAGGACTTGTATGGATTAAGCTTTCGTAAATTTAGAGAGGAAGAATTGTTCCATCAAGGCTTGATGTCACTAAAGAAGAAAAATAATATAGTGATTAGACCAGCGGATAAGGGTGGAGGGGTTGTTATTTTGGATCGAAGCAGTTATGAGGAGGAGATGAGGGAAATTTTAAGTGATACAGAAACATATAAGAAAATAGCAAAAAATCCTATTAATCTCTATAGGAAGCAGCTCCACAAAATAATAAATAAAGCCAAGGAAGATAAGATTTTAAATGAAAAAGAAGCGAGATATCTCATCCCTACATATTGTAAAACACCTTTTATGTACATATTACCTAAAATACATAAGAGCCTTGAAAAACCCCCAGGAAGACCTATTATAAATGGTATAGACTCCATCCATTCAAGAATAGGGCAATATGTTGATTTCTTCTTGCAGCCTATAGTCAAAAATATGCCCTCATACTTGAAAGATAGCCAGGATGTAATTAACCTTCTGGAAGGAATGGAGGTCACAGAGGAGACCATTTTTATTACTATTGATGTAAACTCATTATACACTAGTATAAAGCATGATGACGGAATCACAGCTATAAAATGGGGCCTACAGAAATATACGAATCTACACAGAAAACAAAGAAAATTGATCTTGCAACTTTTAGAATTCAGTATGGGAAGAAATTATTTTTGGCATCAAGGAGACTTTTATGAACAGATAAAGGGCGTTGCTATGGGCGCGAAGTTCGCGCCTAGCCTGGCGAATGTTTTTTTGGCTAGGTGGGAATGGAAGGAAATATATGGAAGACATTGGCAGGGGTTAAAGATCTGGAAAAGGTTTATTGATGATATCTTGGTGGTCTGGGAGGGAACGGTTGAAAATTTGGAAATATTTTTGGATTTTATTGGAAGAAATGAATTTGGATTGGGATTTACTCAGAATATTTGTGCACAATCGGCTAACTTTTTAGATCTCAATATTTTTAAATATAATAATAGAATACATTTTAAAACCTTTTTAAAGAGACAGATAGGAATGGGTTCATCCCTTTTAATAGCTGTCATCACCCTCAATGGATTGAGGGAATCCCCAAAGGTCAGTTCTCGAGGATCATGAGGAACTGTTCGAGATTGGATGATTATATCACACAATCGAACATTATTAAAGAACGTTTCATACAGAAAGGATATGATCCTATAAAATTAGAGAATATTAGGTTTCAAATTAGTAAAAATTATTTGGGGGAGGGGAAGATTGTAAAGGAAAATAAAGCTAAAGAAGAAAATAAAAAAGTTGAATATGCTTTTATCTCTCGTTTTAATTGCCAGTATAGAGAGGTAGAAAAGATTTTTAGCAGGTACTGGCCAATTTTAAAAAAAGATGTTACATTAGGTTCCCTTCTTCCAAGTAGACCACCTTTTATCTACAGAAAAAATAATAATCTAAGGAATAGCTTAGTGAAAGGGGTTGTCTCACCCCCTAATAAGAAAAGTATGAGATTGTTCAATTTGACAGGGTTTTTCCCATGTAAAAAGTGCAAGATATGCAAAACTACAAACATTAAAGACAGAAAGATTAATGACTTTATGTCATGTAATACGGGGGAAAGGTATGAAGTAGAAAAATTTATTACTTGTAGTACGAAATATGTTACTTACCTACTAGAATGTCCTTGCAAATTGCAGTATATAGGCAGGACAAAAAGGGCCCTATCTGAAAGATTGAAAGAACATGTAGGAAACATTGCCAAAGGGAAAAGTAATCATAATGTGGCTAGACATTTTAAAAAATTTCATAATTCTGACCCTAGCGGATTAAAATTTTGTGGGATAGACATGGTAGAATCTCATTGGAGAGGGGGGAATAGAATTCAGATGCTTTCTCGGAATGAAACATTTTGGATCTATAAATTACGCACTTTAAAACCTAGAGGTTTGAATATTGAATTGGATCTTAATTGTTTTATTTCTGATTTTTAATAATTTAAAAAAAAGGGGGTTGGCTGCATATTGGAGCTGCAGGAGATAGTATATTAAATATTTGATATTTATTATTGAATATTGAGTATTTTATATTTTATATATATTGTATATTTTATATTTAGTCTATATGCTTCGGGTCCATATCTATATGGTGAGAGGGAATTATTAATATAAAAATATATATTTATATATATTTTATTTTGTATTTTAGAGTTTATATAGGGTTTCATTTTTAGGAAGGAGACGCGTATAATCTAACATGATCTAGTGAGTGGTAATTGTCAGGAATGAGAGGGAGGTGTTCTATATATACATAATAATATTGATGTCATCATAATGAAAATTATGAGTGGATAGCAGGATGGGATAACTTGTTGCTATTTAACGTTTGGACATTAGGGGGAGTAGGAGGGTGGGCATGGTTTTTTCTTTAACTGTGATATCGTTCTAGGTATTATAGTTTTATTATCCTTAGGAGTTCTCCCAATAGGTGAATGTTGTAATTATTTATGAGTTTGTAATTATTTATGAGTTTTGGATGTATTTAATGTGATAGTAGTCCGCCTTTCCGTTTATGATAGCCGTATTTAGAAGACATAGGAAGTGGTGGATGTTGCCATGAGTTAAGATGGAGGCTCGATTGTCTTGCCAGTACTTAGAGTAGGATAAGAGGAGCCGCACATTGGACGTCCGGAACCCTTGTGAACAAGTCGGAAGTGACGAAACGCGTCAAGGACGTAAGGACGTACTATACGATTTCAAACCGGAAGTAGCGGCACGGCCATCTTGAACACTGGAATTCAGATACATGGACTGTGGGAGAGGATGGACGCTGGCGTTTTTTATGTAAGATACTAATAAATTGTGAAATCCTTTTATATATACTTCACTGAGTTGTGTACTATCTGCCCCTTTTGAGGAACTGGGAAGGTGGATTGGAAGCAAATAGAAGCTTCCGAAGAGGGGGAAACTCTGGATTGCTTTGAAGGAATTCTGCTTGGTCTGCATTGCAAGAGGGTAATAGTATTTATTCCACAAGAGAGATGGCACCATTCATTTTGGATTTATTTTGGATGTATGTTTATTAGAGGGTAATGGTTTTAGTTTATTTGGATGGTAACACTGGTGTGGAGTGCTGCACCTTATCACTTTTTTTGGAGTGCTGTTTTATCACGGGTGGGAGTTTTGGAGGAATCACTTTTAGTTTTCACGAGTGTTTCTTTTTGTTGTAATGATAATGCACTATATTGAGTTTATATTTTTTTGAGGTATCCTGATTTTGAGGTCCTGGATTGGAATTCAGCAAAGTGGAGGGTCCCTTAACGTTTGAAAAACACTACTTATTGGAAAGCACTGTATTTTTGGACTCTCATTTTTGGACTTATATCTGGACATTTGTTGGTATCTGTTTTGCACTGGTGGGAGGTGAGGGAGTATCGAAAAGATATTATTTACATTTTGTTTGCACTTTCAAGGGTGAGAGTGATACTTTTCGTAAGGGAAATTTAGAGTATTTAATATATTCATATTTTATATGTGATGCTGCAGTAAAAACTGACTTTTCTCTGTGTCTTGGATAAGGGATAAGTGAAATTCTCTGCTCTTTGTATTCTGCAGTCGGAGATTCAATGTAAAGAGTTTTATTATTTGGCAGTGCTAATAGTGAGGAGGAACTGCCCCATGTTTCTGGTATCAAATGTTAAGTTTTTTTTATTTTTTCCTTTTTTTTATTTTGATATTTTCCATTCTCATAAACCAAGTCATATAATGACATAAAGATGTGAATCGTGCTTTCTATGTATGTTTATTGACTTTTTTGTCTCATCATAAAGAGTATGAAAACATTGCAATGGGGAATCAGACAATTTTACATGAATTTTTTCTTTCTGGACTGTCTGACCTTCCCACTCTTCAGTTCCCTCTCTTTCTCTTCTTCCTCCTCATCTACCTTCTGACGATAATCTGGAATGCGCTGATAATGTTCCTCATAGTCACCGACTCTCACCTCCAAGTTCCTATGTATTTCTTTCTTGGGAACCTGGCTGGTTTGGACCTCTGTTGTTCCACGGTCACCGTCCCACGAATGTTATTTGATCTATTCACCGATAGGCGGAATATTTCCATAACAGCTTGTATGACCCAAGTCTTCTTCTTTTTATTATTTACCACTTCTGAGGCTCTTCTGTTGACTGTCATGTCCTATGATAGATACACCGCCATTTGTCAGCCATTACATTACACACAGATCATGTGTTGGAAAGTGTGTGTCCAGTTGGTGTCCATTGTGTGGTCTCTCGCTTTTACCAATGCTGTAGTTAACACACTTTTTGCCTTGAATCTATCATTTTGTGCATCCGATAAGATAAAAAGTTTCTTCTGTGATCTCCCCCAGTTGTTTCAGATCTCCTGCAGTGACATCTTCATCAACATTGTGCTTGTTTTTCTTCTCAGTAGCTTTCTTGGAGGCGGGTCTTTGGTTCTGATGTTTATGTCTTACACTTATATAATAAAAACTGTCCTAAAAATGCAAGTTAAAGGGAAAAGAGGTAAAGTTTTTTCTACTTGTACCTCTCACTTGGCAGTGGTTTTCATATTTTATTTCTCCATTTCCTTTAATTATTTTCGCCCGAGCGCTAATAATCATTTTGCTGCTGATAAAGTGGTGTCCGTCTTTTACACGGCGATCGCTCCTCTCCTCAATCCTTTGATATACAGTCTGAGGAACCAGGAATTCAGAACGGCAAGTGTTTCATTTTTTAGGAAGATCTTCCAACCAAAATACAGATTTCATTCAAGCTAAATTCTCATTCTTTAAGGTCACCAAAAGAGATACAAGTTCATTCTTGGTTTGTTCCCAAGCTGTAGAATACATTTTACTGTAAAAACTGTGATTACGTGGAAAGGTCTTCCCTAAGAACTGGCTCTAACAGATAAAGTAGACTGTTGGAAAAGGTAATTAGAAGTTTTTTGTCAGGAATGGACTCAGCACTGGTGGTGGGACTCACCTGCCATGTGGGCTGCAGTACCAGAGCTGACCAGCGGGTGCTCTCAGCAGCCAGAAGCTCACTCCTGCAATCAGCCAAACCTGGGGCTGATTGCAGAAGGTGTATTTAAGGCATGACCAGGCCTGTGATCTGGGCCTTGGTGTATGTTTTCCCATGAGCCCCTGTACCTGGTATCCTGTGTTCCTGCTTTGTTGCTGACCCTGCTTGATCCTGACCTCTGCTGACCGCCTCCTGTTGAACCCCTGACTTGCCTGACCATCCTTCTGCCTGATCCCCTGTACCGCGCTGCCCGTGAGTTACTGAACCCAGCTTGTGACCCTGACCATTCTCTGCCTGCTCCTTTGGTACCTTGCTGCCCGCACGTTGCTGACCTGGCCCGTCTGACCACACTAACTACTCTGCCATCCATCAATCTGCACGGATCCAGCCGTCCCTGCTCACACCTTCTGCCTCTTCACATCAGGCTTTCTACCTGCACATACCTCGGGCGGATCCCTCTACCACTAGCAGGTGTACTCAGGGGCCGCGACCTGGTTCCTGTCTGCTCCAAGTCCATCCCCACCATCAGGGGCCCTGGTGAATAAGCAGACTGGGACTTAGACTCCGCGCCCTGGGGAATCCTGCCCTGAGGACCGCTAGAGGTACCACCAGGCAGTCGTTACAGAACCCTACGGCCGGCCTGACCATTCCACCTCTCCAGCCCTGACTACGCCTGTGTTCCTGCACCTCCTAAGATTAGTGGAAGGTTAGTTTGTTCACTGTGCGTTTATATATATATATATATATATATATATATATATCTGGGTGGCTAATAATAAACTGTATTATTATACTATACCTGAAGCCGGCGTTTCCCTGTGTCAGTCCACACCTTTCTGGTCATTCCTAGATTCCTGACATTTTTTTTTTAATATCAAAATGATTTGAGACCAGGGGCGGACTGACAACTCATGGGGCCCACGGGCAATAGGGGATTATGGGGCCCCTGTGTCCTTGCCCACACTCAAACCACACCCAAAAAAGCCTATGAAAGGTACCAGGGACATCTCATGTGGCCCCCTACTGACCCTGGGCCCTCGGGCAGTGCCCAAGTTCCCCAATGGTCAGTCCGCCCCTGTTTGAGACCTTATTGAACATAAATATGGTAGCAATGGGGCATATTTACTAAAACTTACTCCTTCTCATCCCTCATTCTTCTCCCTTTCCACCTCTACCCCATGTCATGGAAATTTTGTATTACAGGTTGAACTTTAAATGTGTCATATATTAGTGTTATTCATATGTCTCTCGTGTGGCTTAATTAAAGCTCTGAAGGCTGCAATTGGGCCATGCACATTTACAATGTATATATTACAGTACTCAGCTCGGTAATGGATGAGATGGCAGATCTGCGCTTATAGACCGGCGTGTATACCACCACAGCATTCGATGCGAATGCCGCCGGCGGTGGGCCGCGGGCCTGTATCCACATATCAGCAGCATAGTACCACATGGACTTCGTATGGCCAGGCGCCGGGCAGTGCGAACTCCGCGTGTAGGCTCATATGTATCTCTACAAGCCACTACCGACCTGAACTGTATCTGGATGGATGTGTTTTAATAAAGATCGTATCGGGCCCATTCAGATACAGACTGGCACTGTTTGATCTAAGGGATGCTTGTACAGAGAATGAACATACCGCTAGGAGCTGATAGCATGTAAAGGATGGGAAGCTTGCTCTCCAAAGAGAGCCACCAGGGGGAGGGGGAGGACTGGTTTAACTGGTTTTCAGTATAGGTTTAAGAGGAAACACTCCAAGCAGGATGTACCTTGTCGTGTATGGACACTCCCTATGCATTGTTCTGTGGGAGGGGATTGACCTGACCCCCCCGTGTGGGGGAGGGCGTGTATGTTTCTTGTAAGTGAATAAAACAAGAGTCCAGGGTTAGAGCTGGACACAGAGTGAATTCAAACTCCAACCTGAGAGTGTTGTGTGATCATTCCTGGGTCACGGGAGCTCCATTTTTCCCACTTTTTTCCCCCACTTTTCAAAAGAGCTAAATCTTTGCATACCGGTTGGAGGCGCAGGAATCATGGAGATAAGCTACAGTCGTGGTAAGCGAAGTTTGCACAGCTTTAAGGGGGATTGCTGCGCATCCAACTGCGGGTACTCACGGTAAGGAAAAATTTGTTGAAAGCGAATTTCCAAGACACCCACTATACAAGATTCCCTATCAGAAGCCTCAAGTGATATATAAAGATATTACAAGGGGCTGTCAGAGGTTTACATTATGTCTATTTCAGTGGAGAAAAGGGCAATAGTGGATATATAATGAGTACGGGAATTTATAGGTTGACACCTCACTTTGAATCTGCCAGCTCCGCCCTGTCATCTCCCGATTTAGCATTGAGCAGGCAGGTTTCTCTGCCATACCTGCTGGAACAAAATCAAAACACACCTCTGGTCACCCCCAGACCCAACATTTCAAAGCCAGCTTGTCAAAAATCACTATTTACAAAAAAAGCAAAGTATTATCCAAACCAAGAGCTTATCCCCAATTAGGACATGTGTGAGCATTCCACCACTGCACCAGCGTATGGTCTGACAATGGGTCCAAGGATTTCACCTCGATATCTAATGGCAGTCAGGGTGCCATTGTATAGCCTGTAGATGTCTGTGCGTCCCTCCATGGATTTGTCTCCAAAAAAACATTATCACTCCTGAACTTGGGGAGCGGGCCCAAAATGGTCAATAGGCTGCAATTATGTCTTGGCTCTCATAGGATGCCCTCACAAGACTGGGAAAGTCTAGAGATACTGAAATAACAAACAAACAGAGGGCACACTGGCCTAGTGCATTATCCTTAAAATATGGGTTCATTGTGTAAAAAAAGTAAATATTATACTTACAAAGTAAGCTAAAAGTACAAGCTCATCGCATGGAGACAGCACAGTGCAATCTGCAATACATCATAACGTAACAGAACGATGGAATCTCAACAGGCTGATGCATTTCGAGGACTTAACCTCTTCCTCAGAGCCCACCAGGGCTTTCAGTGCCGTCTATCAGTGCAAACTCATCAGCACACATCAGTGAAGGAGAAAAAATACTTATTTACAAAATTAAATAACAGAAACCAAAAATGTTTTTTTCAAAGTTTTGTCTTTTTTAGTTTGTTTAGCAAAAATTAAGAAAAAACACAGTGGTGATTAAATACCACCAAAAAAAAGCTGTATCTGTCTCAAAAATGATAAACATTTGGTTTGGCAAGTAGGCAAGTGGTTAATCTGCTGTGACGTACACATGCTGTTAGGAAAATATTGGGGTTGTGTCAAGGGCGGACTGACAACTCATGGGGCCCCCAGGCAATATGGGATCATGGGGCCCCTGTGTCCTTGCCCAAACTCAAAAAAGCCTATGAAAAAGGTACCAGGGGCATCTCATGGGGCCCCCTACTGACCCCGAGCCCTCGGCCAGTGCCTGAGTTTCCAAATGGTTAGTCCACCCTGTGTTGTGTTCAATAGGGTTCAGATCAGGGCTCTGTGGATTCCACACGAGTTTCTCCACATCAAACATGTCTTTATGAAGCTGGCTTTATTCACAAAGGCAGTCATGCTGTAATAAAATGGGACTTCCCCAAATTTCTATGCACACCAAATCACCCCAATTTATCCAATTATTCCCCCCAAAATGGTATCTTTACAGCCAACTGCTTCAGTATCTACAGAAGCCAAACTTATCTGAAAGTGTTTCATCTGCAACCAAGCTGGGCATGTTGCAGGCCAAAGTCTAGAAAGCAGGAGGCCCATACAACTACTTAATGTGACAAGTGCATCACCTCCACTGTTGTTTGTTGAGGAAAAGGTAGGAGGTCATGTGGATAACCTACAGATGTTACCTTGTCACGTCATGTTACAGTCGAACTCCAAGGATCATGATTATAGGATATTCTAGCTCATCCAGGATTGAGGAGCTGCATGGATGTGATCCAAGAGGAAGCCATGGTTGCCTGTTCAGAGATTCAGATTCAATTGGGACGTTTGATGGGAATTGCCCAGATGGAAATTTCAACAATGCATTGCAAAAAACAATCATTTACCAAAGTCTTGAACCTGACCTCTGCTGAGACTCAAGTCTTAGGCCAGTCATGATTTTTGATGGTTTCTAGGGAGAGTGAGTTTGCCAGGGGAGTGTACTACTGCAGAACTTTAGTATTTGTAGGTAGTGGTCCTCAAAGATGTACAAGGTAAATAGAAACAGAAAGGAGCTCTAAGAGGTTTCCCTGGAAAAATAATAGAAGCATGAGAGCCCTAATAGTCCAGTATGTAGATGGTATTTTTGTATCTTTTTGAACTTTTGGGGCATTCAATGGGAATTCCACAATGCTTTGCAAAAAAACATTATTGGCCAAATTCTTGGATCTTACCTCTGCTCTGGTGAAAGACTGGTTTTTAATTGAAAGCTGACGGCGCTTTTTATAAAAGTGAGTTTGCCAGAGGAGCGCACTACTGCAGATCTTTATAGTGTTCATAGAGTGATGGTCAAAGATGTACAGGAAAAAAGGAGGGCTCCTAAAGTAGAGGTGGGAGAGCCCCTACAGTGCAGTATTTGGAGGGTTTTTTTATTTGGTGTATATTATTTTAAAAGATACAAAAAGGAAGGGCCTCCTTCAAAACACCTACTGCTCCGCCCACATGTGACATCATCCAGGAGAATCTCTGTAACGCACTATGCCTGTGCACAGAACTCTGGTCTGTCTTTCAGCTGCAGCTATTCCTCCAACTGACTATGTTGCTGTCCAAGTGTAAATGTATAGAGGAGCCTCTGCTGGGGAGTGTTGAGGACATTCCTTTTCTATGCTAATTGTGTGAGTGGCCAATTTGCATTTGATTTTATTATTAAAGCCTTTAACTTTCCTGCACTTAGTATGCGCTCTTCTTTCTTGATTTTATGTTATTTTTAAATTTCCCAGTCTTATGAAGAGTAGCAACAAAAAAGCAAACTAAGTTCAATTACTCTTGAGGATTCTAATGCCTGCATTAGGGATTTGTGGTGTAATCCATCTGTGTTTTTTTCTGATGAGCTTTTTCTCTAATAGACTTTTTTTTGCTTACTTTCCAGAAATGTAAATACTGTATATATACTATTTAAATTATTGGTTCCCCTGCCTTTACTCACACATGAACTTTAATGGCATCCCAGTCTTAGTCCGTAGGGTTCCATCTTGAGTTGGCCCCGCCCTTTGCAGCTATAACAGCTTCAACTCTTCTGTGAAGGCCGTCCACAAGGTTTAGGAGGGTGTCTATGGGAAGGTTGGACCATTCTTCCAGAAGCACATTTGTCAGGTCAGGCACTGATGTCGGGGGAGGAGGCCTGGCTCGCAGTCTCCACTCTAATTCATCCCAAAGGTGTTCTATGGGATTGAGGACAGGACTCTGTGCAGGACAGTCACAATGCAGTCAGGCAAGTACCATTGCAAGTGAAGGGATGGGTGCTGCTCAAACAACCCCAGGAGTCCAATATTTAGAAATAACCTCTGTTGCCATTCTGGCCATGCCTTGTGATGCATTTTGCCCCATCAACTGGGGGAGCTTGGTCACCAAGAGAAACACATCACAGAGCATGGCCAGAATGGCGGCTGAGTCCATTCCTCAACACTGGACTTCTGGGGTCGGTCGAGCAGCGTCCATCTCTTCACTTGCATTGGTTGACTCTGCAATCGACTCATTCTCCCCTCTTCTCACTTGCTAATGAGGCAATCTTTTTCCTACCATCCATATCTTAGAGTGGGGCCATAAGGTATACTTTTCACTAGGCAAGTACAGGGGCGGAGTGACCATTTGGAAACTCGGGCAGTGCCCGAGGGCCCGGGGTCAGTAGGGGGCCCCATGAGAAGCCCCTGGTACCTTTTTCATAGGCTTTTTTGAGTTTGGGCAAGGACACAGGGGCCCTATGATCCCCTATTGCCCGAGGGCCCCATGAGTTGTCAGTTTGCCCCTGGGCAAGTACCATTCTTCTGGCAACTGCCATGTTCAGACACATCCATCGGATTGCCAGACAGAGAAGCATGATTCATCACCCCAGAGAACATGTCTCCACTGTTCTAGAGTCCAGTGATGGCGTGCTTTATACCACTGCATCCTACGCTTTGCATTGCATATAAAAAAGATTTAACCTCCAAATACAGAAAGGTTTCTTCAGAGTAAGAGCTCTGAAAATGTGGAATAGACTCCCTCTGGCCAGCTCAGTGGATTGCTCTATAAAAGGCCTGGATTCTTTCTTGGATACACAGAATATAACTGGATACTAACATTTATAGGTAAAGTTGATCCAGGGAATATCCGATTGCCTCTCGGAGAATAAGGAAGGAATTTTTCCCTTGTAGGCGCAAATTATATCAAATTAATCTTTGCTGGGTTTTTTTGTCTTCCTCTGGTTCAACTGTGGGTATAGGATTATAACTTTTTTTATGGTTGAACTGGAGGAACTTTTGCCTTTTTTTCATCCAGGCTAACTATGTAACTATGAATAGAACCTGGGATCAAAGCACCTGACCAAAGCAGCCTGTGCACAACACAATGATGGCACCCCCCTGATATGAACAATAAGGCCATATACAAGATAATCATATCTAAAACATTTACACATTATTCTGCAGCACTCCAGGAGAACATAAAGAACCATTCCCAATTAGCATTAGGCATGAGACCTTTAATGAGCCTAAATATCTACCTTTATTTAAAAGTTAAGTTCATATCCTTGACTACAACCAAAGGAATGATTCATTTAAGAACATGTTTATTAACATTACAAATTGCGCTTATCTAAAGAGAATACCAGGCAACCTAGTAAAAAAACAAGCAGTCCTGAGACTAACAACATTGTTGTGCAGTTCTCCTTCAGTGAAAATTCAGGTCATGGATCTCATTCTGAACAGAATTTTCTGAAGCGCTCCTTTTAGGTCCCTGTTTCTCAGGCTGTATATAAGCGGGTTTAGGAGAGGGGTGAAAACCGCATAAAATAAAGAGATCAATCTGCCTGCCAGAGAATCCTTAGTTTTGGGTTGATAGTAGTTGAAAAATCCAGTCCCATAAAAGATGAAGACCACGGTGAGGTGAGAACTGCAGGTGGAGTAAGCTTTCCGTCTTTCATCCTTCAATTTAATTTTCAGGATGGTTTTGAAAATGTAGACATAAGAAAGGAAAGTAATGGAGGAGCTAGTGACTCCAAAACTTGCTGCGTCAACATATAAAAGTAAATAATTGAGAAATGTGTCAGAACATGATAGTTGTAGAAGCTGAAATAATTCACAGAACAAGCCTGGGATGGTGGCGGGGTCAGGGAAGGCCAGTCTTAGTGTCAAAAGTGTGTGTACCATGATACAGCCCAATCTGAAGAGCCAGGAAAAGAACGCTGCCTGGACACACAAGCGAATGCTTATCATGGTTGTATAATGCAAAGGATGACAGATGGCAACAAAGCGATCATAGGACATCAAATTGAGTATGGAGGACTCAGTGCTGATAAACCAGGTGAAGAAGAAGACCTGGGTGATACAAGCTGGGTATGAAATCAACCTGTTTCCAGTAAATATATAAAAAAACATATGAGATGTTGCAATGGAGGAGTTAAATATGTCTAAAACTGAGAGGTTTCCCAGAGAAAAGTACATGGGGGTGTGCAGGTGAAAGTCTGAGACCACCAGGAAAATGATGAGAAGATTAACAATCAGTGTGGCCACATAGATGAGGAGGATCAGCAGGAATACCGGGATCCGAGAATCTGTGAGGTCTGACAGGCCAAGCAAAATGAATTCAGACTGAGAAGTTTGATTTCCCATCAGAACCAAATAATCCACTAAGAGAGGAAGCGGTAATGTGAGGATTCAGGAAGACATTGTACTGGAGAAGACACTGGTCACTAGGCTGTAAAGGATCATTCACACCAAGACATTGAAAATAAACAAAATATAGTTAACATATTTTTCATGTTAGATCAATTTGAATGTTTTGCACGAAATTGGAAAAAAAGATGAGTATTACAATGTATGTCACATGAGCTTCACTGAAAAAAAGATTAAAAAGAACACGAACATATATTTATGTGAACCCGTGAGCCAAGCTGCAGCTTAAAGAGTTTTTTTAATGGTGTTCTTTTGGGTGGGCTCAACATTGGACTCCTTGAGTCGATTCAGTAGCGTCCATCCCTTCACAGCTGATGACAGACCATTGTACTGAGCTGCAGCTTGTACATGTGATCCCTGAGACCAATCACAACAGATCACATTCACTCATGCCATTCATTGTGCACTGTTGTATTACTCACTGCAATTGGTCACAGTGATCACATGGTGCAGACAGGGCCAATCACAACCCATCTGCACTGTGAATAGCTGTGGCCAATCACAGCTTATCACAATAGTACTCACAGAATGAATTGGTTTCATTCAGAAAAAAATGTTTTGTTTTGTTTTTTTTATAACAGTGAGTACAACTATTATAAGTGATTATAATGTGTAAATAAACAAAATGCTTGTCACCTCCTCAGAGTAGCAGTGTTACTTGCGCTCTAATGTCCCTCCCCACACAGTCACATCAGTCTCTGTACCAGAGGAGCTTACACTCTAATGTCCCCTCCCCCACAGTCACATAAGTCTCTGTACCAGAGGAGCTTGCGCTCTAATGTCCCTCCCCCACAGTCACATCAGTCTCTGTACCAGAGCAGCTGGCACTCTAATGTTCCCTTCCCACACAGTCACATCAGTCTCTGTACCAGAGCAGCTGGCACTCTAATGTCCCCTCCCCCCACAGTCACATCAGTCTCTGTACCAGAGGAGCTTACACCCTAATGTCCCCTCCCCCCCAGTCACATCAGTCTCTGTACCAGAGGAGCTGGCACTCTAATGTCCCTTCCCCCACAGTCACATCAGTCTCTCTATATTGTACTTTAAATGACTAGCTGACTGTGGTAATAAGAAAGTGTTCATTGATTTCTTCATTGCTTTATTTATTGGTAAATACATTGATTATCATTGGATTTAGTTTGGATACAGCAGGTAAAGACACAACAGCGACCAACACATAGGGAGAGATTAGAGTTGTTGTGTATTATAAATATCCCTAAATAATAATGGAATCCAATCTTTGGATGAGTTTCAGTGTCAGAGCATTTCATCCAATGACACCAGATCTGCAACCAAACATTGGATCCATTCTGTATTCTTTGTCTTCTACATTCCCACCATGAAATCTTTCCTCCATGTAAAGTCTTAGTATGTAGAGATCTGTAAAATGATAGGAAGGAATAGCAACAATGATCGGGGGGGGGGGGGGTGCAGTGTACAGCTGGGTGTGAGTGTTTGTATGACTCTTATGGTAAAAAGTGAATCCCAGAACATCTCATCATTACATGGTTACAGAAAAAATGCATTTTGTTTTCAAAATGTGTGATCTTATTTTGTTTATCTATCAAAAAATAAAAGCAAAAAAAACCCCAGTGATGATTAAATTCCACCAAGTAATTGTCATTCAAAGTGTGACATTGCTAAATACTAAAAATTGGCCAGAGCAAGAAAGGGGGTGAGAGTGTCTGGTACTGAAGGGGTTAATCCAGTCCCATTAGTCTCTTTATCAAAGAAGCTCACACTCTAATGTCCCCCTACAATCACACACTATTATTATTATACATTTATATAGCTCTGACATATACCGCAGCGCTGTACAGAGAACACTGAGCCAGTCACATCAGTCTCTGTACCAGAGGAGCTGACACTCTAATGTCCCCTCCTCCACAGTCACATCAGTCTCTGTACCAGAGGAGCTTACACTCTAATGTCCCCTCCCCCACAGTCACATAAGTCTCTGTACCAGAGGAGCTTACACTCTAATGTCCCCTCCCCCACACTCACATCAGTCTCTGTACCAGAGGAGCTTGCGCTCTAATGTCCCTCCCCACACAATCACATCAGTCTCTGTACCAGAGGAGCTGGCACTCTAATGTCCCTTCCCCCACAATCACATCAGTCTCTGTATATTTTACTGTAAATGACTAGCTGACTGTGATAATAAGAATGTATTCATTGATTTCTATATTGCTTTATTTATTGGTAATACATTGATTATCATTGGATTTAGTTTGGATACAGCAGACAACAGACAGGTAAAGACACAACAACGACCAACACATAGGGAGAGATTAGAGTTGTTGTGTAATATAAATATCCCTGATTCCTGAATAATAATGGAATCCAATATTTGGATGAGTTTCAGTGTCAGAGCATTTCATCCAATGACACCAGATCTGCAACCAAACATTGGATCCATTCTGTATTCTTTGTCTTCTACATTCCCACCATGAAATCTTTCCTCCATGTAAAGTCTTAGTATGTAGAGATCTGTAAAATGATAGGAAGGAATAGCAACAATGATTGGGGGGGGGGGGGCGGTGTAAAGCTGGGTGTGAGTGTTTGTATGACTCTTATGGTAAAAGTGAACCCCAGAACATCTCATCATTACGGGGCCCCTTTTCTGAGGAATACACAGACTGGAGTCATCAGATGTTTGAAATTCTCTTTCACCATCCCAAACTGATGTGGGAGCAGAGCAGAATATACCAGGAAAGTGTGAGAAGACACATTGTAACCACTCACCTGTATATTTAGAATCCCTTACTGATGATGGATGGGGTCTGTGTACGGGAATACAGGGGATGGAGATGAGGAATATCTGGCATTACAATACTGTATAATGGCCAGGAAGGATTGATCACCTTGTAGAAGAATATTTCATGGATAAAACAGCCAACACCTTCCTGTTCTAGACAGATACAATGTGTCCTGTAGATGTCTCGTTATCAGATCTTGTGTTGGTCGGGTTCCTTCAGCCAGTTTCTATAGAGGAGTTTGACGTGTCAGATATATATTAAACACAGATTCCCTCTCTTTCTTCCCTCTCCATTATCTCTCCATTTAAAAACATTTAGAAGCCTCTTGAGATCTCCAGCCATATCCCTCCTGTGTCTCATTACATTGCCGAGATCCTCCTGCGGCCCCATGACACGAGACGATCCAAAAATATCTTTGTGTTTCTTTCTTTACAAAGTTTTTTTTGTTTTTTTTTACTTTGCTATGATTAATAAGTGAATAAGGTAAAATGTACTCAACACAAATAAATGAAAATCATTACTCATGATCGGGGCAGACTGACAACTCATGGGTGCATTATCAGTGCTCCAAAATAATGGTGGCCATGTGTCCTTGAGGAGGAGGAAAAGGTTGCATTAGTAGCACTCTAAAAGACAATGGATGCTATCAGGGGCGGGACTGACAACTCTTGGGGCCCCCGGGCAATAGGGGATCCTGGGGCCCCTGTGTCCTTGCCCAAACTCAAAAAAACCTATGAAAAAGGTACCAGGGGCACCTCATAGGGTCCCCTATTGAGTGCCCGAGTTTCCAAATGGTCAGTCCGCCCCTGCTTATGATTACCCATTACACTGCCGAGATCTCACTGTGGCCTTGTGACACAAGACAAACAATACAGAGCTTTGTGTGTTTTTTTTGTGGAAAACTGATCCATTTTGTGGTAAAGACATCTGCTGTGAAGTGCCTGTGTCATGAGAGAAGTATGGCAGATGTGTTCTGTAGGGTTGAAGTCAGGGTTCTGTACAGGACACTCAGCTTCCTCCGCACCAACTGGTCAAACCATGGAGCTAGCTTTGTATGCTGGGGCACAGTCATGGTGAAACAGAAAAAGGCCTTGACCAAATTATTACCACAATTTGGAAGAGCATAAACTGTCTAAAATATCTTAATATGATTTAGCATTGACAGGACCCTTCACTGGAAACACCTTTTGGGGGCGTGCTCACATATTGCATCCATATAGTGTCCAGGATGCAAGGATTGTTCTACCATATCAACACGTCTGTATTGTGACCTTAGTATTAGATTGTGAATGGCCTATCCAAATATAGGGGTCCAAAATCAAAGGATCACCTTCAGATTTTCAAGAGGCATACATTATGCATTTAATTTCCAGACTACCTATCACATATTTGGAGGCCCTGAATTGTAAGACAAGTAGAAACACCTACAAAATGACCACATTTTGGAAAGAAAAAACACCCAAATATTTTTAGGAAGGCATAGGGAGTCTTTTGAAAATGTCAGTTTATGCGAAATGTTTTTGAAAAATATGGAAAGAAAATTAAAGCTGTCAATTATTAAGATATTTTACACACACAGCACAGTCATACTTAGATTTACACCCCAAAACATATTCTGCTACTCTTATGGGGATACCACATGCGTGAGATGCTTTTATTGTTTGGGCTGATTATGCACTTGACATTGTATCTTGTGTATCACAAAAATCACCGGTTGTATCAATAACAGTGTTCTGTAATGGATTCCTCTGGACGAGTGATCAGGGAACATAGCTTAGTGTAGCATTACCTATCCACCTGCTGCCCGCCTGTCCGCAATCTACTGAGGACGAGTGGCCCGAACCGACAAAGCACCTCATCTGTAGGTCACTGCCTGTTTCTGGGATTAGGGCACGTGTGCCCTTACAACCTACTCCCAATGTGATTGTATAAATCCTAAGATGCAGCGCTACAGAACCGAAATGTTTAAGTAAAGGCGAATAACTAAATCAAATGAATAAATAAATCAATACATAGATGACTGAACAGATGCAACAGTTCATAGAATAAGGTGACTTTTAGTGCTCTCCTCTATTTCATATCCTCCTGATGCTCAGGCGTTGTGCGAAATAGTGCTGAAGAAATGCACACTCACCAGAACGCACAGGAAAATGAGCGTTTGTCAATATAAATTCCCCTTAGAGTCATCAGCTGGTCAGGATAAGGTAGTATGATAGCCTCCCTCCAGAGCTCCTGGATATTCCTGTGAGATCCCTTGGTAGGTGGCCTATGGACTTCTCCTTAAAGCTTACATGCGTTCCTTACCCAGCAGAGAGATGAGTAACTTCAAATGGATACTCCCCAAGGGAGTCAAGACAAAGACGTATCCATAGTGTAGTAGGTAATTAAAAGAGGATTTATTAACACATCAAGTATCCGTGATACACAGCAGTGTGGACTGACCGTCCAATGGTAAATATGGCCGCCGGAGCTCCACGATGCTCCGGCGGCGTGACGTCACGGCGTTCCTGGCTCCTCCTACGCGTTTCGTGCACACGCACGTCGTCTGGGGGGATTTGCCACTTTTATATACACTGCTGTGTATCACGGAGAGAGCACTAAAAGTCACCTTATTCTATGAACTGTTGCATCTGTTCAGTCATCTATGTATTGATTTATTTATTCATTTGATTTAGTTATTCACCTTTACTTAAACATTTCGGTTCTGTAGCGCTGCATCTTATGATTTATATTGTTTTTAGGGTGTATGGTTACCTGATGTTCAGCTGCTATTTTACAGGTGCGCTCGTACACAAATTTCCCTTTCAATGTGATTGTACACAGCGGGAGCCTGTCAGCAAGTCCCAGCCAATGATTCAGGGACATGCTGATTGGCTGTGTCCAATCACAGCCCAGAGGTCTATGCTGACATTCAACACAGAGCCCTGTATAGAGGGAATGGTCTCTTGATCAGGTTGATCAGGAACAATTTTGATGACCTACACTGGTATGGTGACAATGGGACTAGTTTGGCTGAGACCAGGAACACTGTTGCTAGCTTACACTAGTCTTGCAACATTAAGGACTAGTGTGGCAGCAATCAGAAACACTGTTGCTGGCTTACACTGTTTTGGTGAATCTGGGGCTGGTGTGGTAGGTTTCAGGAACAATGTTGTTGGTGCACACTGGTCTGGTGACACTGGGATTGGTGTGGCATAGTCAGGAACACTGCTGCTGGCTTAAAATGGTCTGTTGTGGTAGGTTTTAGGAGCAATGTTGTTGGCACACACTGGTTTGGTGACATTGGGACTGCTGTGGCTGCTATCGGGAACACTGTTGCTGCCTAACACTAATCTTCTGAAACTGTGACTGGTGTTGTGGTGATCAGTGACATCGTTGCTGGCTTACACTGGTCTAGTGACAGTGAAATTGGAATAGCGGCAATCAGGAATGCAATTGCTGACTTAAACTGGTCTGGTGATCCCGATACCTAATGACAGTCAGGGTGTCATTGTCTAGCCTGTAGAGGTCTGTGCGTCCCTCCATGGATATGCCTCCCCCAGACCATCACTGACCCACCACCAATATGATCATGCTGAACCATGTCACAGGCAGAAGAATGTTCTCCACGGCTTTTCCAAACCCTTTCATGTCTGTCACATGAGCTCAGGAAGCTGCTCTCATCTGTGAAAAGCACAGGGTGCCAGTGGTGGACCTGCTAATTCTGGGGTTCAATGGCAAATGCCTATCCAGCTCTATGGTGCCAGGTAGTGAGCACAGGACCCACTAGAGGATGTTGAGCACTCAGACCACCCTCATGAAGCCTGTTTCTGATTGTTTAGTCAGAGATATTCACACCAATATGTCCAATAAACAAAAATGTTCCCTCATTTCCAATTTTTTTATGCTAAAAGAGCTATAACTTTAAATTGTAAAAGTTAAAGTGTCCCTAAACCCCTGACCCTGCATTCACTATATCTGGTCTCCCCGGACCCTGCATTCACTATATCTGGTCTCCCCGGATCCTGCATTCACTACATCCACTCTCCCCGGACCCCGCATTCACTATATCCGCTCTCCCCGGACCCCGCATTCACTATATCCACTCTCCCCAGACCCCGCATTCACTATATCCACTCTCCCTGGACTCTGCATTCACTATATCCGCTCTCCCCGGACCCCGCATTCACTATATCCACTCTCCCCAGACCCCGCATTCACTATATCCGCTCTCCCCGGACCCCGCATTCACTATATCCGCTCTCCCCGGACCCCGCATTCACTATATCCACTCTCCCCAGACCCCGTATTCACTATATCCGCTCTCCCCGGACCCTGCATTCACTATATCCACTCTCCCCGGACCCTGCATTCACTATATCCGCTCTCCCCGGACCCTGCATTCACTATATCCGCTCTCCCTGGACCCCGCATTCACTATATCCACTCTCCCCGGACCCCGCATTCACTATATCCACTCTCCCCGGACCTCGCATTCACTATATCCACTCTCCCCGGACCCCGCATTCACTATATGCGCTTTCCCCGGACCCCGCATTCACTATATCCACTCTCCCTGGACCCCGCATTCACTATATCTGGTCTCCCCGGACCCTGCATTCACTATATCCGCTCTCCCCGGACCCTGCATTCACTATATTCGCTCTACTCAGATCCCGCATTCACTATATCCGCTTTCCCCGGACCCCGCATTCACTATAGCTGGTCTCCCCGGACCCTGTATTCACTATATCCACTCTCCCCGGACCCCGCATTCACTATATCTGCTCTCCCGGGACCCCGCATTCACTATATCCACTCTCCTCGGACCCCGCATTCACTATATCTGCTCTCCCTGGACCCTGCATTCACTATATCTGCTCTCCCCGGACCCTGCATTCACTATATCTGGTCTCCCTGGACCCTGCATTCACTATATCCGCTCTTCCCGGACCCTGCATTCACTATATCCGCTCTCCTCGGACCCCGCATTCACTATATCCGCTCTCCCCGGACCCAGCATTCACTATATCCGCTCTCCCCGGATCCCGAATTCACTATATCCGCTCTCCCCGGACCCTGCATTCACTATATCCCCTCTCCCCTGACCCAGAATTCACTATATCTGGTCTCCCCGGACCCCACATTCACTATATCCGCTCTCCCCGGACCCTGCATTCACTATATCCGCTCTCCCAGGACCCTGCATTCACTATATCGGGTCTCCTCAGACCCTGCATTCACTATATCTGCTCTCCCTGGACCCTGCGTTCACTATATCCTCTCTCCTTGGACCCCGCATTCACTATATCCGCTCTCCCCTGACCCCTCATTCACTATATCCGCTCTCCCCGGACCCCGCATTCACTATATCTGGTCTCCCCGGACCCCACATTCACTATATCCGCTCTCCCCGGACCCTGCATTCACTATATCCGCTCTCCCAGGACCCCGCATTCACTATATCCGCTCTCCCACAGTACACAGAACATGGAAATGCAATTATTTTAGTAAATATAAACTTCTAAATACCTTTTCTCATCAGAAGTATAGAGCAGTCTTGTGACCCCTATCAGTGTCCAGCAGAGCACTGATTAAAGCTTGTAGGAGGAGCTTTCTTTGTGCTCTCAGAGGATGCAGGATCCATAATCTCTGCCTGGACAGTGCTGATTGGCCCTGTGCTGATCACATGCACTCCCCCTCCCCCCAAAAAAAAACTCTCTAGCAATACTCACCAGACTGAGCATGTGCACGATATGTCTTTTCAGGAGATAAGAGGGGGACACTGGAAAAAGGGGATGATCTGAGAAGACAGGATCAAACAACATTTTTACACACAGCAGAGGATTAACCCCTTAGGTTCCTCAGAGTATAACAAGTATGTATTATTCCATATGCAGACTGACTGTACCGTTGTGGGTTCAATAACACTTTAACTGACAAACCAACAGAGTGAAGAAGACATCAGGGCATCGAGGATTTCTATAGGTTTATTGATGATGATGCAAGAAGATGAAATGAGGAAAACATTTTGCAAACACGCTCTACCTGATTGCATTGTCCTTTTTGTTTTGTTTTTTTTTGTTTTATTAAGCAGCAAGATGTGTTATGGTTAGGATATTCTGCTCTTCTATCAGATTTCAGTGATTGGACATCTTTTGGCCGTGTCTCTACATATCAAAATGAAGACGTTTCTCACCTATCTAAAATGAAAACCCAGCAAATGAATTTTAAACTCAAGCAGTCCTGAGACCTCCTTCAGTGACAGTTTATGGCGTGGAACCGATTCTGGACAGAGTTTTCCGAAGCGCTCCTTTCAGGTCATTGTTCCTCAAGCTGTATATAACCGGGTTTAGGAGAGGGGTGACAATTGTGTAAAATGCAGAAATCAGTCGGCCTGCCAGAACATCCTTAGTTTTGAGTTGGAAGTAGTTGAAAAACCCAGTCCCGTAAAAAATGAAGAGCACGGTGAGGTGGGAACTGCAGGTGGAGTAAGCTTTCCGTCTTCCATCCTTCAATGTAATTTTCAGGATGGTTTTGAAAATGTAGACATAGGAGAGGAAAGTAATGATAAAGCTGGTGCCTCCAAGAATGATAGATTCTACATATAAAAGTAAATAATTCAGGAAGCTGTCAGAACACGATAGGTGAATCAGCTGATATAATTCACAGAAGAAGCCTGGGATGGTGGCGGGGTCAGGGAAGGCCAGTCTTAGCAAACAAAGTGTGTGTACCAAGATACAGCCAAATCTGTAGACCCAGAAAAAGAACGCTAGCTGAACACACAAGCGAATGTTTATCATGGTTTTATAATGCAGAGGATGACAGATGGCAACATAGCGATCATAGGACATCACTGTAAGTATGGAGGACTCAGTGCTGGCAAACCAGGTGAAGAAGAAGACCTGCGAGATACAAGTTGGGTATGAAATCAGCCTGTTGCCAGTACAGATGTCAAAAAACAAATGAGAAGAAGACACAGAGGGGGTGAGGATGTCTAAAACTGAGAGGTTTCCCAAGAATAAGTACATGGGGGTGTGCAGGTGGTAGTCTGAGACCACCAGGAAAATGATTAGAAGATTTCCAACCAGTGTGGCTACATAGATGAGGAGGATTAAGAGAAATACAGGGATCTGAGAATCCGTGAGATCTGACAGGCCAAGAAAAATGAATTCAGACTGAGAAGTTTGATTTCCCATCATAACCAAATAATTCACTAAGATAGTGACAACGGGAGGATTCAGGAAGACATTGTACTGGAGAAGACACTGGTCACTAGACTGTAAAGAATCAATAACACCAATTAAAAAAAAATAAATAAATATATATATACTGTATGTAGAGGAAAAGGTGAAGAGTACCGGCTAAACAGGATGAATGGCACCAACCAGGACCCTCCAGCAGGAAGTCCAATCGATGGAAGGGTTGCGGTATATTAACTATACAAAAAAAATTAAAGTATAAAACTTTATTTAAGTTCAAAAATAGCAATACATAATGGTGACAGTTTCAGGCAGATCTTCTATAACAATTAAAAACAGTGAATGTTTGTTTCAATCTTTTCAGTCAATTGTTACAAGTCCGGGTGAAACAAAATAACAATAAGTAGAATACAGAAAATAAAAAAATGACGGCTTCTGCGATTCTCTCACATTCAATGAAAGAAGACATCCAGTGAATACATGAGTAAACCTACAAAAAGAAAACAAATCAGTACAAATCCAATTCGTTATCCAAACCAAAAGGTTATAGGTTATATACACTATATACTGTATATATATATATATATATATATATATATACCAAACTGCAGTTTGAAAATTGTCTCTGAGATATTTCCATGTAAACAGACACAGCATTCAATACCAAGAAAACATTTATTTTATGTTTCAAAGCATACAATGGGCAGGTAGTGATCAGAGCCTAAGTCTATGATTCATAATCAGTTCCCAGAGGAATCGTGATAACTTCACACAGTAAGATCATTCTGTTACAGGTGGAGCTAATTATAAATACAAATCATATATGCTAAATACAATTGGAGGTCCTGAATATATATTTATTTTACTTATACATTGCTCTGACATATACACTCTAATGTCCTCTCCCCCACAGTCACATCAGTCTCTGTACCAGAGGAGCTTACACTCTAATGTCCCCTCCCCCACAGTCACATCAGTCTCTGTACCAGAGGAGCTTACACTCTAATGTCCCCTCCCCCACAGTCACATCAGTCTCTGTACCAGAGGAGCTTACACTCTAATGTCCCCTCCCCCACAGTCACATCAGTCTCTATACCAGAGGAGCTTACACTCTAATGTCCCCTCCCCCACAGTCACATCAGTCTCTGTACCAGAGGAGCTTACACTCTAATGTCCTCTCCCCCACAGTCACATCAGTCTCTATACCAGAGGAGCTTACACTCTAATGTCCCCTCCCCCACAGTCACATCCAGGGGCAGACTGACAACTCATGGGGCCCCCCGGGCAATAGGGGATCATGGGGCCCCTGTGTCCTTGCCCAAACTCAAAAAAGCCTATGAAAAAGGTACCAGGGGCATCTCATGGGGCCCCCTACTGACCCCAGGCCCTCGGGCAGTGCCCAAGTTTCCAAATGGTCAGTCCGCCCCTGGTCACATCAGTCTCTGTAGAGGAAGATGAAAGAAAGAGCGCACAAACCTTGCGCATTACCTCAATAGTGACTAATTTTATTAATAAGGAAATATACTCACAAAATGATTGTATAACAGGCATAAGTAACCATAATCCAAACAGGGTTACAGGTAAATCAAAAAGGGGGGGATGAAGGCTAACGCGTTTCGAAGGGTGCTCCCTTCTTCATCAGAGCTGGGTTTGGCAGATAGAAACTTCAGTATGGCAGAGTTCCCATGGCAAGGAGATATTCAGCCACTGAGTGTCAGTATTACAGCAGTTCAGCCTGTTTAGTGTCTTTCCTTATTAATAAAATTAGTCACTATTTATTGAGGTAATGCGCAAGGTTTGTGCGCTCTTTCTTTCATCTTCCTCTACAGTTTTATTAAGCTTCCCCAGCTTCATGATAGAGCTGCACAACCTCTGATCACCAGCGGATGAATACACAACACGCTGCTTGTCACTAACGCCTGTTTGATCTGAGTCCTTGAGCGCAGGAGATAATGGATCTTTGGTGACACATCAGTCTCTGTACCAGAGGAGCTTACACTCTAATGTCCCCTCCCCCACAGTCACACACTATTATTATTATACATTTATATAGCTCTGACATATACCGCAGCGCTGTACAGAGAACACTGAGCCAGTCACATCAGTCTCTGTATATCTTACATTCAGTAATAAAAAGCTGAGTGACAATATAAGAATGTATTAATTGATGAATAGATTATCATTAGAAGTAGTTCAGGTACAACAGACAATACACAGGTAAAGACACATCAATAAACAATACAGAGAGAGAGATGAGCATGGTTAAGTAACATAAATCCCCCCGAGTATGACTATAATATGTCGGGTTCAGTAGCCGGGGACAAAGTTGGTGAATTGGAGTTTGTGAATTCTTTGAACTTCATAAGATATGAATCCAGAATTGTCTCATCTGTAAAATGATAAGAAGGAATAGCAGCAATGCTCAGGAAGGGGGGTCGGTGTAAAGTTGGGTGTGATTGATTTTATGACTTGTACAGTAAAAATTGAACCCCAGAACATCTCATCATTATGGGGCCCCTTTTCTGAGGAATACACAGACTGGAGTCATCAGATGTCTGGAATTCTCTTTCACCATCCCAAACTGATGTGGGAGCAGAGCAGAATATACCAGGAAAGTGTGAGAAGACACATTGTAACCACTCACCTGTATATTCAGAATCCCTTACTGATGATGGATGGGGTCTGTGTACGGGAATACAGGGGATGGAGATGAGGAATATCTGACATTACAACTCTGTATAATGGTCAGGAAGGATTGATCACCTTGTAGAAGAATATTTCATGTATAAAGCAGCCAACACCTTCCTGTTCTAGACAGATACAATGTGTCCTATAGATGTCTTGTTATCAGATCTTGTGTTGGTCGGGTTCCTTCAGCCAGTTCTATAGAGGAGATGGGAGTGTCAGGTGCAGAGGACACACAGGCAGGTTCTCCCCCACCCTGCACCATCTCACCATGTATAAAAGCATTTGGAATCCTCCTGAGATCTCCAGCCATAATCCTCCTGTGTCTCATTACTTAGTTCCCTTTGGAATTAAAATAAATAAATAAATATATATATATATATATATATATATATATAATGTATTCTGAATCTAATTACACCTCTGAGATCTCACTGCGGCCTCATGACACAAGATGATCCAGAAATATGTTTATGTTTCTTTGTGTTCATTAATAAGGTCTTCTTCCCTTGGTAGTTATTGATGTGTGAATCATGTAAAGTTTACGTTATCAGCTATGGGATAAATCAGGGTCCAGATCTATTTTTTTTAATAAATCTGCTGTGCAGTACACTTATTATGGAAGAAGTATGGAGGACATATTCAGTAGGGTTGAGGTCAGTGCTCTGTGCGGGACTCTCAAGTTCCTCCACACCAAACTAATTAAACCATTTCATTATGGAGCTGGTTTTATGCACATGGACACAGTCATGCTGTAACAAAAATCAGTCTTCCCTAAATTGTTTCCACAAGTTTAGAAGTGCACAAAATGACCCCCTCCCTTGCCCATATTTCCCAGTTATCCCCCCCAAATTTGCATCTTTACAGCCACCTGCATTGGCATCCAAACCTACACATGTGAATATCTGAAAGGGTTTCATCTGCAACCAAGGTGGGCATGTAGCAGACCAAAGTCTAGAATGGTGGAGTCTCAGTCTACTATCTACATGTGACAGGGGTATCACCTTCACTGTTGCTTGTTTGGAAAAAAGTGGGAGGTCATGTAAATAACCTACAGGTGGCTACTCTGATGAACATTGTTACAGTGGTATGCCAAGGTGTGGGATCAGAGGAAACACTAGCTCATGCCGGATTGAGGAACTGCATAAATGTGATCCCTGAGAAAGCCATGGTTGTCTGTTCAAAGATTCAGATTCAATCTAAACTTTTGGGAAGATTTGATGGGAATTGCCGAGCCGAAATTTGCAACCATGCATTGAAAAAAACATAATTAACCAAAGTGTTGACCCTGACCTTCGCTGAGATGCAAACCTTGACCAGTGATTGTTTTTGATGGTTTTAACATCTGACAGTGCTTCTAGGGAGAGCGAGTTTGCCAGGCGAGCGTACTACTGCAGAGCTTTATTGTGTTTGTAGCTAGTGGTCCTCAAAGATGTACAAAGTAAAAAAGGGGAAGAAGGTTTCTGGGGTCCCCTGGAAAAATAGGAGAAGCAGGAGAGCTCTTATAGAGCAGTATGTAGATGGTATTTTTGTAGCGTATAAAACTATTTTAACCCCTTCACCCCTAAGGGTAAAACAATTCTTAATGCCTAAGCACACTTTTGCAATGTTGACCTGTGTTAGTAAAACCGTCCGTATCATCACAACTACTTTGTACATCCAGGTGGACTATACCGCGTTTTTTACAGGACAAATTGGGCTTTCATTTGGTGGTAAATGGTAATGGATATCTCCTGATTGTTTTTTATTATGAAAGGAAAATTGGCCAAAAATACTTATTTTTTTTTTTTAATTTAGCTGTGTGTTTCTTGTTACTACCATAACCTACCACCAAAGAACAACCCAAAATACATTTTCCAGCTTTTGACGATTGCAGCAATACCATATATGTGTATGTTATTTGTTGTTTGTACCCGGAGTACAGCCCAGAAACAATAGTTTTTTTTATCTAAAACACACTGACACTGATACTAACTGATGCTGATACCAACTTTACAAAAAAAAAAAAAAAAACCTGACCTTTGACCTTTACCTTTGACCCTGGCCTTGACCCAGACACTCACCCTGGGACTGAACTAGATCAAATCTTGCCCTATTTATTTTTTTCTTTATTTTTTATTTTATTTTATAGAAAAAAAAAAAACAAGTAGGGCAAGCTATACAGTGACTGATCACAGTGATCATGTGAATCAGGAGTCCCAGGTCCCGGTTGCTAGAATGGGACCTGGGGCTCTCAGTGACACCCCTGTCTTTGTGCTGGGAACGTGCTGTGTGGTGAACTCCCAGCAGATAGACAGGTACGCAAATATGCGGCCCTGCGGAAAAAAAGCCCCGTTCTGTGAGGCCGCATATTTGTGTGACGTCGTTGCGTAGGGGTTAACCACCTCCCGTCCGGCCATTGTATATAAACAGCCGGACAGTGGCAGTGCAGGGGCGGGTGGCCGTTTATAAACGGCCTCCCTATCCCCTGCAGGCAGTGCATAATAATGGTGTCACAGTAATTCCATCCTTTTAAATAGACTTTTTTTTACATCCCCAGTCTATGGAGTCATTGCTAGACACTGAACATGATGCACTGTGAAGTATACACACAATACTGAAATATAATAGATTATTTTACTAAAAGATGTTTCTCCATGTTATAAAATTTTGAAATGGGAAGTTGTGATGCTGGAAAGAATTAACAATAAAATGGTGTAAAGTTGAGTAAATAGAAGGAACAAATCTAGCAAAATAAAGAAGTAAAGAATAAAAAGGTAAAAAAAAAAACAAATAATGATATTTAGGAAGGTTTATTTTGCAGCTGCCCCCACATACAATTTAGGGTTTGCTGTGATATAAATTATTGTCCTAATGTTGTAAAATTTAAAATAACTTTTTTTTTTTAAGTTAGCAAAACTTCAGAAAAAAGGAGTAAAGACATTTCCCAGAAAAGTCTTTTAAAATGACAAAAAATATGGAAAACAATAGATACAGTAAAGTAATAGTGACAAAGTAAGTTCATCTTTCATAAAAAAATGTTTTAGACATCCCCAATGTATAAGGTCATCCCTAGACACTGAATACATTGCACTATGAAACTGGAGAGTGCAAAATCTGGTGCAGCTCTGCATAGCAACCAATCAGCTTCCAGATTTTATTGGCAAACCTTAATTGAACAATCTGAAGTTAGAAGCTGATTGGCTGTCATGCAGAGCTGCACCAGATTCTGAGTGCTCCAGTTTTAGTAAATCCCCTCCAATATGTACGCTCTCAATTATATTTTCTGACTGAAATACAAGGACTTTTGATACCCCTCCAACAGTGGCAGATTATTAAACATTTTGTGTTAGATACAAATTTTGGCTGTATGTGAAGTCGCACAATTTCAAAGTCAGATGTCGTTCTGACTTGAAGACATCTGCCGAGATGTCTATGTAAGTCGCACCTGAAGTAGTCTATGCGCTACTTCAGAAATCGGTGTGGCTCTGACCAAGTCGGAATCGCACTAGTATGACCGCTTTAATTGTGATTTGCAAGTCACATGACACGGAAAATCATATGGCCAGTCACACCCAATATGACCCAAAGCAGATTTTTAGCAAAGCACTCAAAAGATTCTAAACTCCAAGGTTTGTGTTTAGAAATGAATGATTGAGGTAAAGAAACTTTGTTTTTACTCAGAGGTTATAAAGTTTAACCCCTTCATGCCTAAGGGTAAAACAAATATTAATGCCTAAGCACAATTTTGCAGCTTTGATATGTGTTAGTAAATCCTTACATATCATTACAACTACTTTGTACATCCAGGTGGATTATACCGCAATTTTTTTTTCAGGATAAATTAAGCTTTCATTTGGTGGTAAATGGTAATGGATAGCTCATGATTTTTATTTTATTATCAAGGAAAACTGGCCCAAAATAGTAAAATAAAAACTTTTTTTTAATTTAGCTGTATATTCATTGCTACTACCATAACCTAATGCCAAACAAAACACAAAATAAATTCTCCTGCTCCTGGTGATTGCAGCAATACCATATATGTGTATGTTATTTGTTGTTTGTGTAGTACAGCCCAGAAACAATAGTGCACATTTTGATTTTTCTAATTCTACCTAAACTCACTGATACTGACACTAACTGACACTGATACTAATTTAAATAAAAATTTGGGGGGTTTTTTTGCCCCAAAAATACTGACTCTGATCTTGGCCTTTGACCCTGACCTTGACTCAAACACTAACCCTAGCACTGAACTAGATCAAAGCTTGATCTAGGTATTTTTTATTTTTTTTTTAAATGTTGTTGTTGTTGTTCTTCTTCTTCTTCTTCTTCTTCTTCTTCTTCTTCTTCTTCTTCTTATTATTATATACTACACACAGTTGTTTTTTTTTAATCTTTGCAAGCATAGGGAGGTTGGGTTGGGTCTCGTATGGGTTTTATGTCTGATTTTTGTGGACCTCATTCCAAAAATGAAAAAATTGTGTAGAGTAAAAATTGTGAAAATCCATACTAAAACCTGTATGTAGCACGGCAGGCTAGAAAAGGGATGGGGATGAGTGTGTGGGCCCCAAATCATACTAGGCCACATGCCCTAAATATGGGGTACCACCCGACAAAGGTGAGCATCAGGTGACCCCACCATTTTGTTTACTTCAGCAGCATGGCTTAATGACAAAGTACTCCTGGCAAAGTCTCCCCATGCTGACGGCATGTGGCCTGGCCTGGTATAGTCCATGGGGGCAGGGCAAATGCTAATTTCGCCCTCTTTCCTGGTCTTAGGGGCTGCCTTCTCAGATAAGGACCTGGTATTGGCTGGGGGAACCTCATCCCATTATCAAAAAAAAAAATGTTGATTTGATGTACCAGCCCCAAGGGGCTTGGTATGGGTTTGAGGGATCTAATGCCAGTTTTTAACATTTTTAGCTGGGGTCATCTCAAAGCCTGTACCCGACCCAAAGGGCCTGGAATGGATTTGGAGTGACATTAGGCAATTTTTTGGGGGGGTTACATGTGAGATCCCCCATAAAATATATACCAAACCCAAAGAGTCTATGAATTAGTATTGTGTAATTCTACATGTAGACAGTGTGCAGTTTATTGGATTTGTTCCCAAATCAATAGCTATAGTGGGGTTTGTTCTGGAGATCAAAGTTAAATGCTAGGAGGGCTTGAGTGGAAGCTGGAATATTGCAATGCAGAGCTTCAGAATGTCCATTGATTTGATTAGAGATGTAGGTCATTGAAAGAGAAATAAAGTTACAATTGGCAAAGAGACTACTGGCATATCAAAAACCAAATGAAATTTCATGGTTGTTAATTTTTCATATCATCAGTGTGCCATCTGCGACACGTGATTTTCATGTCGCAATCAAAAGTGCCTGATCCAACATGCTGGATTTTGTTTCAAAAAATGAAATAAATTATAGCACAATCAGAGGCGCCATTTTCTTTTTTCGATCGACAGACTGTTCGGTTTTCGACTTGCCTACCAGCATAACCTACAACTCATAGTCCTTAATATTAACCAGAGATATCAGGGTTGTTTCTGAGATTGTGAGTTTATTTATGAGAGCAAACAAGGTGGAGATAAGAAGCATCCTTGTTCCATATCTCTTCTGATATCAGAGGTCCATCTGTATGTGCTTCTGCCTTACTTCTCAGTAGGCACCAATGGACTGCGTATGTTACACAAAAGACCCTCCATGCATCTGTAGCCTTTCATTTTGAGGTTTCTCCTGCATCTTTGCCCACACTTCATAGCCTTTCCTTCCTTTGTGTATGCTCAGTGCAGTCTCATCAATAGGTACAGTAGATACCTGGGCATGCTCTGTTCAGTGCAGTATATCTTGTGATTTGATCTCTGCTCAATACTGATCCAATTCTAGCTTTATAAATAGTAAGTAAGTAGAATAAAGAACACCTGTCATAGAGGTTCCATCCTTTGCTCTAGGCTCTTTACAGTGGTTGTAAAGGTGCAAGGTTTTTTTATCCTAATGCATTCTCAGAATTAAGGTAAAAAACCTGAGCCTCATCTCAATCCAGAAATGTGCATGAGAGCAGAGGCACACCCAGGCCTCTATCTCCTCATTTACTGAGTCAATCATAGCCAGTAAGGAGGGATAAGGGGGCGGGGTCCAGCCATGTTTTTTGTGTCTTATCTCCCTTCCCTCCCTTTTACCATATCCCAGTCTACTGATGCGAATATATGTGTAGCACTGCCCCTTGGGACAAGCTGGAATATATTATGGGTCCTGCGCTCAATAGATCCAACCCTAAGCAAACCCAATCCCTCTGGCACAACTGGTAATGAATAGCAAATACCCCGCCAAGAAATTTGCTGACACAGGGTTAAATGAAACAAGAACAATTTTATGGAGAATGAAATGCAGTGTAGAGGGGTGGGGTTCCCCTTTCAACTTCAAAACCTACTTTTCTTCTTTTATGCAATGCAGTAAATTTGGTCTGCCACTAGAGGGCTTCACAGCCAAGAGTCTCCGGATGGCAGAGTTGCACTTTAAGCAGAATACAACTGATATCAAACAAATAAACTTACTTATACTCTATCAATGAAATGTATTACCCACACCGGGGTATGATTCTGCTTCTGAGGGGCGTTAGCCAAAAATCACCTCAGAGTCAGAACAGAATGCAATAAAGAGGTAACTCTAATAAGGCTACTAAGCCAGATTCCCCCACTCTAGTCCTTGTAACGGTGGAGCTCTAGTTGGTGCACGTTTAGTCCTTACAATGAAGTAAATAGCAGCTGAAGGCTTCTTTGGAGTTTCAGCTGGTGTGGGTTACATCCGATTTCACTAGGTTTCTGGGCTGAGAGGGTCCAACCTCAGTGTCTAAACGCAACACAAAGCACCCCAAGACCAGGGGCAGTTGCAGGATGCAATCTCCCAGTATGTGTCAGTCCCCGGGGCAGACAGTCTCAATTACACTGGTGGTGAGGGGCAAAGCAGGCAGAGGGATCTGTGGCTTGCACAGGGCCCCGGATGGGTGAGATCCCAGCAGTGGAGTGCGGATGTCCCAGTCTATATGCAAAGTGTAAATGGTGTGTCTTACTTTCTCCAGTGGGACAGCTCACCAGACTCTGAACACACAGCAGGGTCCCTCTATCCACGCTGAGTGCTGTAGTGCCTCCTCCTCTGCTTGGACGGGCTCCACGTGTCCCTGTCTTTTCTCCAGCCTCGTGTCTCTCTGTTCTCCCTTTCACTTCCTGCTTCCTCCCCTTCCCAGCGTTCTTTGCTGTGTAGTGGATGAGTCATGAACTTGGCAGAATGCCCAGGTTTTACAAATAGGGGAGAGAGAGGAAGGACTGACTGCTGAACATGTGATTCCTTCTGAATCCTCTTGTACAAGGAGCCTGCTACATATGTCTCAAACTTGCTTCCATATAGAATTTGACTTCACACAATTCTATCAAATGGCCAACAAACTGAATACAATCAGACCTGCTAATCATTATTAATAATTCAGCATTAGATCTGTTTAGACAAGTTGGGCTCCCTTATGATTTTTTTTTCAGTATGTTTATATTTGGTTTATACTTCATAAAATATTTTATTTAGCCAGCTATCTTTGCTCTTTTTTTTTATCTTTTTTTTATCTTTTTACTGTAGTTTAATTTTTGAGCTACTCTAAATTAGTTAAATTTTTTTTTCTGAATTTTTCATTTTGGTGATACCAACATTTTTAGCTTTCCAATGAATTTTCAATAAGGGACATGAGGGTTTAGTTTAGATTAATTCTGTATTGAATGTGAGACATTTTTTTTTTAAAACATCTTTAAATGCCGTTCTGAAATCTTGGTTCCTTAAACTGTAAATCAGGGGATTGAGAAGAGGAAGGATCACGGAGTAAAAGACAGACACCACTTTGTCTCCGACAAATGAATAGCTAGGGCTTGGGCGAAAATAATTAAAGACAACAGAGAAATAAAATATGAAGACCATAGTCAGATGAGGGGTACATGTAGAGAATACTTTACTTCTGCTGCCTTTAACTTGCATTTTCAGAATAGTTTGAAATATATAGACATAGGGCAGGAAAGTCAATATCAGAGACCCACCTCCGAGGAAACAACCAATGAGAAAGATGAGCAAAATATTGATGTAAATGTCACTGCAAGAGATCTTAAGCAACTGGGGCAGGTCACAGAAGAAATTTTCTATAACACGTGACCCACAAAATGTTAATCTGAAGGCAAAAAGTGTGTGGACTAAAGAATTCACAACACTGAGACAGAACACGAAGGACATCAACTGTAGGCACACTCTCCAACTCATGATCTGCACATAATGCAGGGGCTTACAAATAGCAGTATATCGATCGTAGGACATGACAGACAACAGAATCACCTCAGCGGCATCAAAGAACATAAAGAAGAAGATTTGGGATATGCAAGCTGATGTGGTAATCTTTCTTCTCTGGGTGTGAAGGTCGAATAACGTTTGTGGGACAGTGACTGAAGAACAACAGAGGTCCAAACCAGCCAGGTTCCCAAGGAAGAAATACATAGGAACATGGAGGTGAGAGTCGGTAACTATGAGGACAATGATCAACAAATTCCAAATTATTGTCAGAAGGTAGATGAGAAGGAAGAAAAGAAACAGAGGAAGCTGAAGACCTGGAAGGTCGGACAATCCATAGAGAAAAATTTCATTTAAAAATGTCTGATTTCCCATGCAAATACTTGATATTACAAATGAAAAGTGTAAAATGTTCTTGCTACTGTTAACAATGTTAATTATTATAAATTCTCCGATATTGGCCAAAGCATCACAGTCACTGCAGAGGGTATTAAGCAGATTGTAATTTAGATTGATCATCATTAATTAGATTGTAAGCTCCAAGGATCAGGCCCTGTTGGCACTATATACAGTACATCCTGTATAATAATAATCATAATAATAACACTGGTCAACAAAAAAAAACTAACATTTTCCGGCCTGGACGTTTGCAGCTGTTTTAGACTAATTTCAGGGTGCTGATTCCAAATCTGACCTCAGATTTGCTCTATCCCATCTAATTTTTAGGCTATCGGCATACCCCATTTTCATAGATTTTACCCAAAATTAACTCTTTGTCACTTATGATTGCAAGTTGTTGCGAGTCAGTGACTGCTTTAGTGTTAAAATATGGTGCTGTATTTTTAGGATAGCGTGTTTATAATATCATTTTATGTAGATATCCACATTTATTTAATATTTTCCTTCTGCGAGGAGGTCACACTAAATACCCTTGTTTCCTGTGCTACTGGGACAGTAGGGCTACATTAGAACACTGGGTTAAAAAGAACTGGCCACCAAGAATCAGTTTGATACCTGGTGACAAGACCATCAAGAATGAGCTTCTAAATCCTTCACCAATGGTACTTAACTCCAGTCAAGCCCTCTATATACTATCCAAACCTTCCCTCTTCTTGCTGGAGACAATGTGGTGAAACCGGCTCAACGCTGCACATCCTCTGGTCCTGAAAAACAATTAGATCCTACTGGAATAAAGTCTTCCACTTAATTTCTGAAATTTCTGGAACTCTGATCACCCCAAATCCCTCTTTAGCACTTCCACACATCGGAATTGAACAATTTTCACCTAACTCTCGCACCATCATTATACATACATTACTTGCAGCCAAAATTAATATCACAAGATTGTGGATTACCTCCAACGCTCTTTTCACATCCCTGATCCGCGATATTAACTTCCAATGTGACATGGAGAAGAGACTGGCATTAAATAACTCTTCTCAACATAAATTTAATCCCCAATGGGCTCAATGGTTTTGCAATCCCAATTGCTCCATACAACTTTGAGACATAGACTACCATCAACACCATTAAACAATCCCAGACTGGCACTTCCTCCCCCACCAAGTTACATATCCCCCCCTTCCCTTCTTTTCTTCCCTTCTTTTCCCCCCTACCATCTCCTCCCTAATATTCCCCCAATACCCCATACACTCCACCAAGTTCAACACACTACCCAGAATACCTCTGATGACATCATCTTAGAGACCTTACTAATACCCCCCAGTTCCGATGGGGTATAATGTTAATTTCTATATTGTATTATATCACTTCAGTTGAACCGTATACCTCTACCCTGTTATGTCGTAAAAATCTTCAGTAAAAATTATTGAAATTAAAGAATGAGCTTCTGGTTGATAGGAATAAAATTGTATTTTCCCCACTGCACATAAAACTTGGGCTAATTAAGCAAATTTGTCAAAGCTCTTGATCACACTGGAGACTGCTTCAGCTACATATGTTCAACCTTTTCAAGTCTCAGTGACGAGAAGAAAAAGGCAGGAATATTTGATGGCCTTCAAATAAGAACAATCATCAGGGATCCACACTTTGTTACAACAATGACTGCTAGAGCATGGAATGCATTCTCTGATGTGGTGCGGAATTTCCTTGGGAAAAGGAGAGCGGACAACTATCGAGAGATTGTGGAGGAGCTGCTCTTGAGTTTCCAAGCACTTGGATGTAGAATGAGCATCAAGGTTCACTACTTACATAGTCACTTGGGCCAGTTTCCATAGAACATGAGTCACGTGAGCGAAGAGCAAGCTGAACGCTTCCATCAAGACAAAGTTATGGAAGAACGTTACCAAGGCCAATGGGACTCAAACATGATGGCAGATTACTGCTGGTCCTTGATGAGAGACATTCCACAAGCTGTACATTGGAGATCGTCAAAGAAGAGGTTGTTTATGCAGATGCAACATCACTATAGTGATTGACCTTTTTGTACATATTTGTCTTATCTTCACAATTCAATTCTTACATGGTAATATGCATTCACTCACATTGATATGCAGTCACTCACAACTTTGTGCTACGGCTCATTAAATGTTTGTTTCATTATTATTGTATATTGTATCTTATTCTTATATGTATGTCTGTATAGCTATTCGTATATGAGCATAAATTTGCTGTTTTTCTTGAAAATGAAATATTTGATATCTCAAAAACCTGATGTGATACACAAAAATTGATGCCAGATTTAGAATCAGAACCCCAAAATTACCTTAAAACAGTAGGAATACCTTATGCCAGAAAAAGTGGGTTGACCAGTGTAAGTAGACTAAAAAACAATTGTTCTTATAGCACCGGAAAGAAAAACTATGACTGTCTTTTGAGTCAATCTCCAGACAGTTCAGCCCATATGATTAGAACCCCCAAATGAGGTGTTAGCTTTATTTGACTGAAAGGCTCTGATTGTTCGGTCTTAGAAATTAGTGTATTAGTTCATTTAGTAAATTAGTATATATCATATTTTCTTCTCTATAAAGAGTGCAAGTGGCATCTGACAACAAATGATCTTTTACTTTACTGAAACTATTATCAGTATTATACAGGATTTATATAGCACCACCAGTTTGCTCAGCACTTTACAATATCAAGGGAGACAATACAGCAACAATACAGTTCAATACAAGAGGGTGAGGAGCAGGGGTGGACTGACAGCTCATGGGGCCCCCGGCAATAGGGGATCATGGGGCCCCTGTGTCCTTGCCCACATCCAAAAAAGCCTATGAAAAAGCCAATGAAAGGTACCAGGGGCATCTCATGGGACCCTCCGGGCAATAGGGGATCATGGGGCCCCTGTGTCCTCATCCACAACCAAAAAAGCCTATGAAAAAGCCAATGAAAGGTACCAGGGGCATCTCATGGGACCCTCCGGGCAATAGGGGATCATGGGGCCCCTGTGTCCTCATCCACAACCAAAAAAGCCCATGAAAAAGCCAATGAAAGGTACCAGAGGCATCTCATGGGGCCCCCTACAGAGCCTGGGCCCTTGGGCAGTGCCCTAGTGGTTGAATGGTCAGTCCGCCCCTGGTGAGGAGTAAAGGATTTAATTCATCAATGTGCAATCTGTTACATGTGTAATATTTCCTTTTTCAGGCCTATTCCTTTCACCCGATGATACTGCCAATAACAAACTTCATGTCCAAGGTGACCACTCACTCCTCTTACTGTATCAGGACAACAGAACCACCCCCCCTCCACAAAATAGCAGTGCTGGGATCTGTTGTCCTCAGAGGTAGATTTATTTATTTATTCCTGGTACTTATATAGCACCATCAATTTACGCAGCACTGTACATATATATTGTACATTCACATCAGTCCCTAACCCTCAAGGGGTGTAAAATCTAATGCCCCTAACTCACATTCATACATACACATACTAGGGACAATTTAGACAGGAGCCAATTAACCTACCAGCATGTCTTTGGAGTGTGGGAGGAAACCAGAGTACCCGGAGGAAACCTATGCAGGCACAATGAGAACATGCAAACTCCAGGCAGGTGGTGTCGTGGTTGGGATTTGAACCAACGACCCCAGTATTGCCAAGTGGAAGTGCTAACCATTTAGCCACTATCTAGATATAACTAGATAAAATGACAATATAGACAGAGAACATAGGAGGATGCCAACTCACAAAATTTCTTACAGGACCAACAGGTGTAATTTGTGAAGTTGTCAAAAGCTAGGCAGACAGCTATAATAAAATTCTTTCAATGGTATATGTAAAGGGCTTTACCCACATGCAGGCAAACTACTGGTGAGCCATTGGATGCAGACAACCGTTCCCACCCTACAGACCTGGTTGACTGAGGTCAATTCCACTCTACCGTACAAGAAACTTATTTATATGCATAGAGGATGTCCATCGAAGTATAACAAAATATGGGATAGATGGCTGTTTTCCCTCAATACCTAGCTGGCTTGACAAGACAGGGTTGTTGGAAGAGGGGGTTCCTCATCCCTCCTCAAGTCCCGTCCTTCTATAATACTTTCCTGGGCCCCTGGAACTTTGATATTTATTCCTTTTGTCTGACCTGTTTTGCTGTTCATACATTATATTTAAGATGATAGTGAAGCGCTATGCATATAAAACAATTAATTCAATACATACGAAATAAACCGTGATTATATAAAAAAAATATATATAATTCTACTAAAAATATATATGACCATAAATGCACATAAATAAATAAATCAATTCACAGTGACTGGTGCTAATAAAACACACTTAAAATCTCTAGTAGTGGTATTGTGCAAACCCCCAGGTCACATAATGACCTAAAATTGTGCCAAGAAGAACCCCCCAATTGCAATTAGGAGATATAAAGGTGATGTGTCACTCAATATACTCTATATAAAGTGATTGATGCTCAAAACATTGAATATATACACATATCAATATGGCAGAAAATATAGTCCACAATGTAGTGAAAAAATTGGTGTGCAAATATAAAGTGCTTTTGCACTCCAACCATATGTGCTCGTGCGACACTCTGGTGTATCTCAATCCTAAAATGGCTAGAGTGCCTCCTCACCTCCTTATCTCGACCCCTAAGGGCCACAACTCTTTTATCAGCAGGTACTCCACACCATAAGGAAAACAGCTGGCTCCAATGGCTCCCCTTAGTCTCCACTGACAGATCAGGTTCGCCCCTCAAGTACTGGTCCCCGTAGTACAGCTCAAGGATGCATAATATATAACAAGGTCATAGAGGAGTAGACAAAAAAGACCTCCATAGTGTGATACGATATATTTAAATGTCAGCAAAAATAGCCAGATGAACACTCACGGATAGGCAGGTACAAGCAAGCGGTTTCAAATGTTCTATCATGCATTGCTTGTTGTTCTACTCACCCCCTGGACTTGTATCCAAATTGTGACCCAGGTATCTATTTGTGCTGTACTATATGTTCTTCATGTACCATGCTGGTTGTGCTTTTTTCACTCTGTATTGTTTTTTTTTTAAATGTGTTATGTCCTGTCTCTGCTTTTTCCTTTCAATAAAGTGTTTATTTTCAATGTTTAAAAAAAGGGCTTTACCCACAACAACTTGGTAAAAAAATGTTCTATTAGTAAGGAACATATACCCCACATTAATAATTATACTACCAATATTAGTGTGCACCGTAAATTGGCTCTGGCATTGATACAGTTTCTTCTTGCTAGAGGTGGCCATTTTGCTGAAGCCCAGAGCCCCTGAGCAGCAGTGAATCTTTAGGCTGTCAGCAGATCGGCCTCTATAAATCCAACACAGTGCCTACAAATAGAGAGCAATTGAGCATGTGCAGAGCAGGGTGAGAATGTATTTCTGGATTTTAAACAGTATAAACACTTATTTTTAATGTTTTAAATAGCTATACCTACAAAAGGGGCCGGCCTGAAGGGATCTAGCAGGACCTTTTTTTGTTTAACTAGCTGCCGACCGCAGATAGCCGAATGACGGCTGCACTTCGGCCGGCCAGTTCTGAGTGGACGTCATATGACGTCCTCCCAGAACGCGCTCTCCTGCGCGCCCCAGGGGGCGCGCACCCGGCGATCTCCGTGATCGCTGTGTCCTACGGACACAGCTGATCACGTGATGTGGTAAAAGGCCAATCACAGCGGCCTTTTACCACGTGATCAGTGGTGTCCAATGACACGCTGATCAGAGGGAAATGCAAGTGCCGGTTCTCGGCTGCACTTTCCTCACGCTGTCAGATCGTGAGGAAAGTACTGCAGAGAACCGGCAGTTGTCAGAGCGAGGATCGGCACCGATCATCAGGGCACTGATGATCAGTGCCCTGATGATCGGTGCCCAGCAGTGCCACCCGCAAGTTCCGCCCACCTGTGCCCAGCAGTGCGCCCACTAGCTCCGCCCACCTGTGCCCAGCAGATCACCCACCTGTGCCCAGCAGTGCACCCACCTGTGCCCAGCAGTGCACCCACCTGTGCCACTCTGCAGTGCCACCTACCTGTGCCCAGAAGTGCAACCTACCTGTGCCCAGCAGTGCCACCCTACTGTGCCCACCCACCTGTGCCCACCAGTGCCACCCACCTGTGCCCACCCACCAGTGCTGCCCACCAGTGCCACCCACCAGTGCATCCCAGCAGTGCTGCCAGTCAGTGCCACCAGTCAGTGCCCAGGGGTTGTGCCGGTCAGTGCCGCCAGTCAGTGCCCAGCAGTGATGCCAGTCAGTGCTGTCTATCAGTACCCATCATCAGTGTCACCTATCAGTGCCGCCTATCAGTGCTGCATATTAGTGCCGCCTATCCGTGACACCTCATTAGTGCTGCCTATCAGTGCCGCCTATCCGTGCCACCTCATTAGTACTGCCTATCAGTGCCCTTTAGTGCTGCCTATCAGTGCCCATCAGTGCCGCCTATCAGTGCCCATCAGTGCTGCCTCATCAACGCACATCAGTGAAGGAGAAAAAATACCTGTTTGAAAAATTTTATAAAAGAAACTTTTTTTTTTTCAAATTTTTTGCATTTTTTTATTTATAGTGCAAAAAGTAAAGCACCCAGTGGCGATTAAATACCACCAAAAGAAAGCTCTATTTGTGAGAAAACAATTATCAAAATTTCATATGGGTACAATGTTGCATGACCGCGCAATTGTCAATCAAAGTGCGGCAGCGCTGAAAGCTGAAAATTGGCCTGGTAAATAAGGGGGTGTAAGTGCCTGGTAGGCAAGTGATTAACAGGCTGAAAATGGAGCAAATAAGAAAAGTACATTGTTCTGGTTCACCTGAGGCCAGGGGCGGACTGAACATTTGGAAACTCGTGCGCTGCCCGACGGCCCGTGGTCAGTAGGGTGCCCCATGAGATGCCCCTGGTACCTTTTTTCATAGGCCCCATGTGTTGTCAGTCCACCCCTGCCTGAGGCACGATTCAATGACAACCAATATTTTTTAGAATGTGTTAGACATCATTTAGCACAATTTGCAGCTTTAGGAAACAAGAGAAAAATATTACTTTCACTAAATGTAATTTTGATGACGTATAACGCATAAATATTAACACAACCTCTTTTAGTGCGACTACATAACAATTTCCAGTTTAGTCATCTAAACAATTCCTATACAAATTTGACATTTTTGTCATGAATTGTAATGTATTAATGTTTGCTTCCTTATTACAAAACAATGAAGAGTCTATTCGTGACTAAATGACCTCCTGTATGCCTATAACACCAGAACAAGTCCTTCCACAGAATATATATTAAAATACACAGCACAAAATCCCGTGGAATATCCCAGAAAAGTGATCCACCTCCACCCTTGAAGGCTGAACAAATAAAAATTATAAACTTTTCTCTTTATCTAACAATCAAACATCACAATCAAAATTTGAACCAACAAATGTCCAAAACAAATAAACCCCACAGGTGTAAACAATTGTCCAAAATCGTCTTTTTTTCTTTCTTTTCTTTCCAACAACAAGTCTTTTTCTCAATACCCGCAAATCCTGATGGCAATATACCTCAAAAAACAAAAACTTAACATAGTGTCATACCTTAAATAATAAATACACACGTGCCACTCAATGTGCAACATGCAAAAAATAAATAAATAAATATATATATGTGTTCACTCTGTGTACTAATCTCTACACACAAACAAATATTCCTTTGTGTGCCAAAAATATATAAGTAAAAACACTCACACAACGTGTCTATTGCACAAACTGTGAAAAAACAACATGTAACAATGCAGGAGTGTATCACCACACTCTATATTCATCAGTGAACACCTTTAAACCCAAACCAACACTCTCCAACTTATATATTTTTGGTACACAAAGGAATATTTGTTTGTGTGTAGAGATTTTTTCTCACAAATAGAGCTTTCTTTTGGTGGTATTTACTCCCCTCTGGGCGCTTTACTTTTTGCGCTATAAACAAAAAAAGTGCAAAAAATTTGAAAAAAAAAAAAAGTTTCTTTGTTTCTATTATAAAATTTTTCAAACAGGTAATTTTTCTCCTTCACTGATGTGCGTTGATGAGGCAGCACTGATGGGCACTGATAGGCGGCACTGATGGGCACTGATAGGCAGCACTGATGGGCACTGATAGGCAGCACTGATGGGCACTGATAGGCAGCACTGATGGGCACTGATAGGCAGCACTAAAGGGCACTGATAGGTAGTACTAATGAGGTGGCACGGACATATATATATTTATTTATTTATTTATTTATTTTTTTTATTTATTTATTTTTTTGCATGTTGCACATTGAGTGGCACGTGTGTATTTATTATTTAAGGTATGATACTAGATTAAGTTTTTGTTTTTTGAGGTATATTGCCATCAGGATTTGCGGGTATTGAGAAAAAGACTTGTTGTTGGAAAGAAAAGAAAGAAAAAAAAGACGATTTTGGACAATCGTTTACACCCGTGGGGTTTATTTGTTTTGGACATTTGTTGGTTCAAATTTTGATTGTGATGTTTGATTGCTAGATAAAGAGAAAAGTTTATAATTTTTATTTACTTCCACAGAATATACTGTCCCAAATGAGTCTGTAAAATGATTGAAAAGAGTGAGAGTGGTATAATATTTATCAGCTTTGGCCTATCCCTTTACCCACCCCCCCCCCCCCCCGACATTCAAAAGACAAACACATATTACCTAAATATAAAATGACACAACGTAACTGATGTCATCCTATAGTTGCAATTGTTATGAAACAATTTTACTCTAAGCAAGAAAAAGATTTATATTTTTCAATTCTATGTTAACAAACTCTGAGAAACCAACAGTACCTATAAATCAAATAAAACGATCACGCCGGTATACATTTCGAATATACCAGGTAAATTGGCTCCACGTTCATATATTTATAATGCAGACATTTCCCCTGACATCTCTGGAACACACAGGAGAGTGGCTCTGTATACATCTGAGAGTAATCTGAAACACGAATCCTTAGGAAAATTAATCTCTACAGAAAAGAAAGCGTCACTCAAACTAACCGATCCCTAACTGACATTAAATAAATAAATAAATGTGTTTTGCTTTGCTACCTAAAGTGTAACAAAACCCACAACAGTACAATCAGTCTGTAGATGCAGTAAAGCGTGCTTGTTATGCTCACTGTGGAACCTAAGGGGTTAATCCTCTGCATTGTGTAAAAAGGCTGTTTGATCCTGTCTTCTCTGATCCTCCCCTTCTTCTAGTGCCTCCTAAACATCTCCTGATAGAACAGGACAAGCTGCACATGCTCAGGGCCAATCAGCACTCTCCAGACAGAGGTCATGGGTCCTGCATCCTCCTATTGCAGCATGAAAACTCCTCCAATAAGCTTTAACACGTTCTTTGCTGGACACTGATAGAAGTCACAAGGCTGCTATATACTGCTGATGAGAAAAGCTATTTAGCAGTTTATATTTACAAAAATAATTGCACTTCTATGTTCTCTGTACTGTGGGAGAATGGATATAGTGAATGCAGGGTCCAGGGACAGCAGATATAGTGAATGCGGGGTCCTGGGAGAGCGGATATAGTGAATGTGGGGTCCGGGGAGAGCGGATATAGTGAATGCGGGGTCCTGGGAGAGCGGATATAGTGAATGCGGGGTCCGGGGAGAGCGGATATAGTGAATGCGGGGTCCGGGGAGACCGGATATAGTGAATGCAGGGTCTGGGGAGAGCGGATATAGTGAATGTGGGGTCCGGGGAGAGCGGATATAGTGAATGCGGGGTCCGGGGAGAGCGGATATAGTGAATGCAGGGTCCGGGGAGAGCGGATATAGTGAATGCGGGGTCCTGGGAGAGCGGATATAGTGAATGCGGGGTCCGGGGAGAGCGGATATAGTGAATGCGGGGTCCTGGGAGAGCGGATATAGTGAATGCGGGGTCCGGGGAGAGCGGATATAGTGAATGCGGGGTCTAGAGAGAGCGGATATAGTGAATGCAGGGTCCAGGGAGAGCGGATATAGTGAATGCGGGGTCCAGGGAGAGCGGATATAGTGAATGCAGGGTCAGGGGAGAGCGGATATAGTGAATGCGGGGTCCGGGGAGAGCGGATATAGTGAATGTGGGGTCCAGGGAGAGCGGATACATTGAATGCTGGGTCCGAGGAGAGCAGATATAGTGAATGCAGGGTCCGGGGAGAGCGGATACGGTGAATGCAGGGTCCGGGGAGAGCGGATATAGTGAATTCGGGGTCCGGGGAGAGCGGATATAGTGAATGCAGGGTCCAAGGAGACCAGATATAGTGAATGCGGGGTCCGGGGAGAGCGGATATAGTGAATGCAGGGTCCTGGGGGACTGGATATAGTGAATGCAGGGTCTGGGGACCTGATATAGTGAATGTGGGGTCCGGGGAGAGCGGATATAGTGAATGCAGGGTCTGGGGAGAGCGGATATAGTGAATGTGGGGTCCGGGGAGAGCGGATATAGTAAATGCAGAGTCCGGAGAGAGCGGATATAGTGAATGCGGGGTCCGGGGAGAGCGGATATAGTGAATGCAGGGTCCGGGGAGAGCGGATATAGTGAATGCGGGGTCCTGGGAGAGCGGATATAGTGAATGCGGGGTCCGGGGAGAGCGGATATAGTGAATGCGGGGTCTAGAGAGAGCGGATATAGTGAATGCAGGGTCCAGGGAGAGCGGATATAGTGAATGCGGGGTCCAGGGAGAGCGGATATAGTGAATGCAGGGTCAGGGGAGAGCGGATATAGTGAATGCGGGGTCCGGGGAGAGCGGATATAGTGAATGTGGGGTCCAGGGAGAGCGGATACATTGAATGCTGGGTCTGGGGAGAGCAGATATAGTGAATGCAGGGTCCGGGGAGAGCGGATATAGTGAATTCGGGGTCCGGGGAGAGCGGATATAGTGAATGCAGGGTCCAAGGAGACCAGATATAGTGAATGCGGGGTCCGGGGAGAGCGGATATAGTGAATGCAGGGTCCTGGGGGACTGGATATAGTGAATGCAGGGTCTGGGGACCTGATATAGTGAATGCAGGGTCCGGGGAGAGCGGATATAGTGAATGCATGGTCCAGGGAGTCCGGCTATAGTGAATGCGGGTCCGGGGAGAGCAGATGTAGTGAATGGGGGGTCCGGTGAGAGTGGATATAGTGAATGCGGGGTCAGGGGAGAGCAGATATAGTGAATGCAGGGTCCAGGGGAGAGCAGATATAGTGAATGCAGGGTCCGGGGGAGAGCGGATATAGTGAATGTGAGCTCCAGGGACACCGGATATAGTGAATGCGGGGTCCGGGGAGAGCATATATAGTGAATGCGGGGTCCGGGGAGAGCGGATGTAGTGAATGCGGGGTCCGCGGAGAGCGGATGTAGTGAATGCGGGGTCCGGTGAGAGCGGATATGATGAATGCGGGGTCCGGGGAGAGCAGATATAGTGAATGCGGGGTCCGGGGAGAGCGGATATAGTGAATGCAGGGTCCGGGGAGAGCGGATATAGTGAATGCGGCGTCCAAGAAGAGCGGATATAGCAAATGCGGGGTCCGGGGAGAGCGGATATAGCGAATACGGGGTCCGGGGAGAGCCGATATAGCAAATGCGGGGTCCGGGGAGAGCGGATATAGTGAATGCGGTGTCTGGGGAGAGCGGATATAGCAAATACGGGGTCCGGGGAGAGCGGATATAGTGAATGCGGGGTCCGGGGAGAGCGGATATAGTGAATGCAGGGTCCGGGGACCTGATATAGTGAATGCAGGGTCTGGGGACCTGATATAGTGAATGCAGGGTCCGGGGAGAGCGGATATAGTGAATGCAAGGTCCAGGGAGACCGGCTATAGTGAATGCGGGGTCTGGGGAGAGCGGATATAGTGAATGCAGGGTCCAGGGAGAACGGCTATAGTGAATGCGGGGTCTGGGGAGACAGGATATAGTGAAAGCAGGGTCCGGGGAGAGCGGATGTAGTGAATGGGGGAGTCCGGGGAGAGCGGATATAGTGAATGCGGGGTCCGGGGAGAGCGGATATAGTGAATGCGGGGTCAGGGGAGAGCGGATATAGTGAATGCAGGGTCCGGGGGAGAGCGGATATAGTGAATATGAGCTCCAGGGAGACCGGATATAGTGAATGCGGGGTCCGGGGAGACCGGATATAGTGAATGCAGGGTCCGGGGAGAGCATATATAGTGAATGCGGGGTCCGGGGAGAGCGGATGTAGTGAATGTGGGGTCCGGTGAGAGCGGATACAGTGAATGCGGGGTCCGGGGAGAGCGGATATAGTGAATGCAGAGTCCGGGGAGAGCGGATATAGTGAATGCGGGGTCCGGGGAGAGCGGATATAGTGAATGTGAGCTCCAGGGAGACCGGATATAGTGAATGCGGGGTCCGGGGAGACCGGATATAGTGAATGCAGGGTCCGGGGAGAGCATATATAGTGAATGCAGGGTCAGGGGAGAGCGGATATAGTGAATGCGGGGTCCGGGGAGAGCCGATATAGTGAATGCGGGGTCCGGGGAGACCGGATATAGTGAATGTGGGGTCCAGGGAGAGCGGATACATTGAATGCTGGGTCCGGGGAGAGCAGATATAGTGAATGCAGGGTCCGGGGAGAGCGGATACGGTGAATGCAGGGTCCGGGGAGAGCGGATATAGTGAATTCGGGGTCCGGGGAGAGCGGATATAGTGAATGCAGGGTCCAAGGAGACCAGATATAGTGAATGCGGGGTCCGGGGAGAGCGGATATAGTGAATGCAGGGTCCTGGGGGACCTGATATAGTGAATGCAGGGTCCGGGGAGAGCGGGTATAGTGAATGCATGGTCCAGGGAGTCCGGCTATAGTGAATGCGGGTCCGGGGAGAGCAGATGTAGTGAATGGGCGGTCCGGTGAGAGTGGATATAGTGAATGCAGGGTCCAGGGGAGAGCAGATATAGTGAATGCAGGGTCCGGGGGAGAGCGGATATAGTGAATGTGAGCTCCAGGGACACCGAATATAGTGAATGCAGGGTCCGGGGAGAGCATATATAGTGAATGCGGGGTCCGGGGAGAGCGGATGTAGTGAATGTGGGGTCCGGTGAGAGCGGATATAGTGAATGCGGGGTCCGCGGAGAGTGGATGTAGTGAATGCGGGGTCCGGTGAGAGCGGATATGATGAATGCGGGGTCCGGGGAGAGCGGATATAGTGAATGCAGAGTCCGGGGAGAGCGGATATAGTGAATGCGGGGTCCGGGGAGAGCGGATATAGTGAATGCGGGGTCCGGGGAGAGCGGATATAGTGAATGCGGGGTCCGGGGAGAGCGGATATAGTGAATGCGGTGTCTGGGGAGAGCGGATATAGAGAATGCGGGGTCCGGGGAGAGCGGATATAGTGAATGCGGCGTCCAGGAAGATCGGATATAGCGAATGCGGGGTCCGGGGAGAGCCGATATAGTGAATGCGGTGTCTGGGGAGAGCCGATATAGCGAATGCGGGGTCCGGGGAGAGCGGATATAGTGAATGCAGGGTCCGGGGAGAGCCGATATAGTGAATGCGGTGTCTGGGGAGAGCCGATATAGCGAATGCGGGGTCCGGGGAGAGCGGATATAGTGAATGCGGTGTCTGGGGAGAGTGGATATAGCGAATGCGGGGTCCGGGGAGAGCGGATATAGTGAATGCGGGGTCCGGGGAGAGCGGATATAGTGAATGCAGGGTCCTGGGGGACTGGATATAGTGAATGCAGGGTCTGGGGACCTGATATAGTGAATTCAGGGTCCAGGGAGACCGGCTATAGTGAATGCGGGGTCTGGGGAGAGCGGATATAGTGAATGCGGGGTCTGGGGAGAGGGGATATAGTGAATGCAGGGTCCGGGGAGAGGGGATATAGTGAATGCGGGGTCTGGGGAGAGCGGATATAGTGAATGCAGGGTCCAGGGAGACCGGCTATAGTGAATGCGGGGTCTGGGGAGACCGGATATAGTGAAAGCAGGGTCCGGGGAGAGCGGATGTAGTGAATGGGGGGGTCCGGGGAGAGCGGATATAGTGAATACGGGGTCCGGGGAGAGCGGATATAGTGAATGCGGGGTCAGGGGAGAGCGGATATAGTGAATGCAGGGTCCAGGGGAGAGCAGATATAGTGAATGCAGGGTCCGGGGGAGAGCGGATATAGTGAATATGAGCTCCAGGGAGACCGGATATAGTGAATGCGGGGTCCGGGGAGACCGGATATAGTGAATGCAGGGTCCGGGGAGAGCATATATAGTGAATGCGGGGTCCGGGGAGAGCGGATGTAGTGAATGCGGGGTCCGGTGAGAGCGGATATGATGAATGCGGGGTCCGGGGAGAGCGGATGTAGTGAATGCAGAGTCCGGGGAGAGCGGATATAGTGAATGCGGGGTTCGGGGAGAGCGGATATAGTGAATGTGAGCTCCAGGGAGACCAAATATAGTGAATGCGGGGTCCGGGGAGACCGGATATAGTGAATGCAGGGTCCGGGGAGAGCATATATAGTGAATGCGGGGTCCGGGGAGAGCGGATATAGTGAATGCAGAGTCCGGGGAGAGCGGATATAGTGAATGCGGGGTCCGGGGAGAGCGGATATAGTGAATGCGGGGTCCGGGGAGAGCGGATATAGTGAATGCAGAGTCCGGGGAGAGCGGATATAGTGAATGAGGAGTCCGGGGAGAGCGGATATAGTGAATGCGGGGTCCGGGGAGAGCGGATATAGTGAATGCAGGGTCCGGGGAGAGCGGATATAGTGAATGCGGTGTCTGGGGAGAGCGGATATAGCGAATGCGGGGTCCGGGGAGAGCGGATATAGTGAATGCGGCGTCCAGGAAGAGCGGATATAGCGAATGTGGGGTCCGGGGAGAGCGGATATAGTGAATGCAGGGTCCGGGGTGAGCCGATATAGCTAATGCGGTGTCTGGGGAGAGCCGATATAGCGAATGCGGGGTCCGGGGAGAGCGGATATAGTGAATGCGGTGTCTGGGGAGAGCGGATATAGCGAATGCGGGGTCCGGGGAGAGCGGATATAGCGAATGCGGGGTCCGGGGAGAGCGGATATAGCGAATACGGGGTCCGGGGAGAGCAGATATAGTGAATGCAGTGTCCGGGGAGAGCGGATATAGTGAATGCGGGGTCCGGGAAGAGCTGATATAGTGAATGCGGTGTCCGGGGAGAGCGGATATAGTGAATGCGGGGTCCGGGGAGAGCGGATATAGTAAATGCGGGGTCTGGGGAGAGCGGATATAGTGAATGCGGGGTCTGGGGAGAGCGAATATAGTGAATGCGGGGTCCGGGAAGAGCGGATATAGTGAATGCAGGGTAGGAGCTTGTACTGCAGCCCACAGAGCAGGTGAGCCACAGCACCACCAGTGCTGAGTCTTTTCCTGACGGGTGTGGTCGCAAGGTGGAAAGCTCTGCTGAGCTCCAGGAAGGCCCGAGAAGCCTGGGGCTAAAGTGCCCTGCTCAAGCCCATGGAGAATGGCGGATCCTGGGCCTGAGTCCAGCGGTGGGAGACCCCTGGACGGGCCTAGTACCGGTCCTGGCTTCCCATCTGTGGAGGACCTGGGAACAGCCCCAAAGAAGGGGGAAGGATACGCAGAGTATAGAGGCCAGGTAGCTGCCCGGATAAAGACCGTGGAGAAAGAGGAGGCCAAGCTGGTCAAATTGAGCATGGAGCTCAAGAAGATGCACTCCAGTTATGATCGGGTCTGGAGCTCAAAAAGACAGGCCATGAAGCCTGGTCTGGAGGTCTTAAAGCAGCGGGTCTCCTTCCAAGAGAAGTATGTGGCGGCCCTCAAGAGAAAGAGCGGAGTCTTGACGGAGAAATATGCAAACGATAGCCGCTTTAAAGCAGCTAGGAGCAAGTGTGTGGCGGTGGCAAGAGGCCCTGTGGACGAGATCTCCTCCATGGAGGAGCTGTCGGATGTATCAGTGATGGGAGGTGAGCCAGTGCAGGGGCTGGCTTAGCCCGCTGTAGTGATTTCCGAAATGGCGCCGGCTGATACGGAGGACGCCGAGGCCACGAATGAGTCGGGCTCCCTCCCCCTCGGGCAGCAGAGCTCAGATTGGGGAACGCAAGTGGAGGAGGCGGAGACCACGGGAAAGCTCAGCTTCATCCGGGAAATGGAGCCGGCGTTGAGAAGTGATCACTTCCGTTTCGCTTCCGAGGATTCCGGAAATGAGGAAGAAAATGTGCCGCGTAAGCGGGTGTTTTTTGTCCAACTGGGGAGCTCTGTGTCAGTAAAAGATGGCGTGCTGATGGCCGAAGGTGTGCTGCAGGACTCTGCAAAGTCTGGTGGTGACGCACCAATGGACATCCCTGCTGGTAATATGTCTGGGGCTATACCTGTAGTGCAGGCTCCTCCTGCAGTGCATGGTTTGGGTGGTCCAGGTTCCTCTGTCCCCCTGGTGCAGGCTCCCATTGGCTCCGCCCCCTTGAAGGCTGTGGAAGGTGTTGGGGTTGTGTGTGTCCCGTTGGGGTCCCCATCTGGTGGGCTGATTTCCCAAACCCTAGTTCCTGTGGGTCAGACACTGCTTAGTTCCCCTGTAATTGTTTCTGAGGTACAGGTGCAGGCCTCCCAGGGCTCTGCTTTGTCCAGTCCCCCTTCTGGTAGTCTGGGTCCCCAGGTTCAGGGGTCTGACCCAGTGGTCCCTGGTCCTCAGGTTCAGGCTCCTTCTGTTGCCCTGGCTGCGGTCTCCCCGGACCCTGCTCCCTCTGTTGTTAGTATCCCCGCAGTTTCATCCGCTTTAAGCTACTCGGCGGTGGTTAGGGGTGGGCAGGGGCCGGCCAGGCCAATGCAAGCTAGGGCGGGCAACTTACCGACATCAGCTGCCCGCAGAAATGTCGTCCAGTTAAAATGGACAGGGCAGGGCCCCCCTTTAGGTCGGAGGGAAGTAATTGATCGTATTCTTGACATGGGCTATAAAGCAACAGATTTGTTTGCTTTCATTGCCCCAGTCGGTACGGGCAAATACAATGTATCTTTTATGCGGCCGGAATTGCTAGATCTTTTTTGGCAAAGATATGATTCCATCTATGCCCATAGCCCGAGGTGGGTTGGTCTGTCCCCAAAATTGATATCTCGCCAGAACGTGGTCAAGAAAATCACGGTTCTGGTGAGAAATGAGTTGATCCCCCTGCAGATATTGTGGTGTGGCTGGGAAGATATGGGAATGTTATGGCGCCCCTGAGTAAAATTACGGATGAAAGTGGGATCTGGACAGGCGGGTGGACGACCACCGTCCGCTTGAGGGTGGAGGGGAATGTGCTCCAGCATATTCCTTCCGATACCTTCCTTGGCAGGGATAGGTTCATAATTTTTTATCCCGGCCAACCGCGGGTATGTCACTGGTGTGGTGCCAAGGGGCATTTTGCCGCCACCTGTCCTGTGATGTGCTGCTCCTTGTGCCAGGAGATTGGGCACCTGGCCAAGGATTGCAGCGTAATAAGGTGCAACTTGTGTGGTTCTGTGGGGCATTCCTATAATTCATGTCCTGAAGCCCTCCGTAACATCTCAGATAGGGTGATAATAGCTGAATTAGACAGGCTGGATGCCGAGGATGCAGCGGAGGAGGTAGTGAAGGCCAACGTGCCTTCTGAGGCAGGCCTTGGGGAGGTGGAGGAGGTTTCTGTGGTCCCTGAGGTTGCCCTGGTTGAGTCTACAAACCTAGTTAGGATTCCAGTAGTACCATCCGTGGTGTCCATCCCCCTTCAAAAGAAGGGAAAGAAATTGGTGGAGGCAGCCAAAGGGGCTGGGGTGGTGGAGGTTACAGTTGGGCCTTCTGTGTCCATTCCCCTAGTTCTTCTCCCGCTGCGTCGGGATAAGGTGCCTGATAAGGTATCCCAGGCTCCTGTTCAGGGAGGTCAGGTGGGGGTCCAGGTGGAGGAAGGGTGGTCCACAGTTAAGATGGGCATTAAGCCTGTCCTTTCCCCAGTGGGGTCGGTCTCCTCATTAGAGGTAGGGGATCTGGTTCTGGGGAACAAGTTTGGGACTCTGTCTGGGGAGGAGGAGGAGTCAGGTGATCCTACTTCCCCGATGGAGGATGAGGACGAGGGGGGGTCTCTGAAGAGGTCAAGGGACCTTTCCAAGAAAACCAAAAGGAAGGTTAAGAAGCGCCATTCTCAATTTCCTTAATGGCAGTTCCCGCTCCGATAAAGGTGGCAACCATTAATGTTGCCAGCATAAAATCTGTAAGTGCTAGAGAAACGGCCTTATTTTTGCTCAGCAGTATTGATGCTGATGTTTTATTTTTGCAGGAGACCCAGTTGTGTAGCTTGGCTGACATTTATCTGGTCAAAAGGGAGTGGAGGCGTGGTCCATTTTTCTGGTCTCTTGCGGCCGAGCCTTACAGCGGAGTTGTGGTGCTTTTTACCGGTATGGTAACGTGCCGGCGGGTAATTGAGGTGGAGATTGGAAGATGTTTGATCTTGGATGTCCTTGTGAGGGGTCAGGAACTGCGCCTAATCAATATCAATGGACCGCAGTCCAAATGGGACAGGAAATGTCTCTTCACAAAGATCAAGCCTTTCCTTTTTACGTCCCGGCTGGTGGTCTTTGGAGGTGATTTTAACACCGTAACTAGGCCCAAGGACAGGAGGGGCTCCAATGACAGGCTGGGATATGATAGCGTTTTTCTGAATGCTATAGTCAGGGAAGCAGGTCTGGTGGATGCCTTGGTTAAGAGCAGCCCAGACAGCACGGGTTTCACGTTTAGGAGAGGTAATAGTCAGAGTAGGATAGGCAGGTTTTTTTTAAAGGAGGACTCTGCCTTCTCGGCTCCTGAGTGTCGAGTGGTGGAGTTCTCTGATCACCTTATGCTTACTGTGACTTTGAATGTTTCAGACACGCCACTGAGAGGGAAGGGCATCTGGAGAATGAATTTGTCTCTACTGGAAGACGAGGAGGTGAGACGATCTTTCGAGGAGTTCTCTCAGGCTCAGGTGACGTTGCTGGATTTTTGCAACAGTAAGTCAGAGTGGTGGGAGCTTGTCAAGTTGCGGATTGGCAGGTTTTTCAAGGCCATAGGGAAAAGAAAACAGCTTGATAGATATAACGCCTACCAACGGTTGCTGAGGAAGCTCGACCGCCTTGTCTCTAGCGGTGGAGATTCTGGGGCAATCTCGGAGGCTAAGCTTCTCCTCAGGAAGTTCCAATACGACCGGCAGGCCTCTTTGGTTCTGGAGAGAGATTATGGGAAATATCACTCGCCCGACCCTTTTCAGAACTGCAAACAGAGTGCAGCGGTTAAAACGGTCTCTGCCTTAAGGGATAGTACGGGGTCCCTGACAAAATCCAGGTCAGGGATCCTGGAGGTCTCTAGGTCCTTTTATGAGGACTTACTGAGTGTGAAGAGCCTTGACCGGACAAGGATGTTGAGCTTTTTGGAATCTACACCGGGTTTGGAAGGTAATGTCCTGCTGGCAAGTTTGACAGGGGTAATTACAGCAGAAGAGGTGATCAAAGCTATTGACAGTCTGGCCATTAAAAAGACTCCTGGGCCAGATGGTTTGACAGCTGAGTTTTTTAAAACTTTTAAATCAAGCTTGGCACCCCATCTTGCGGAGGTTTATAACAGCTGTCTGGATCAGGGTTCTCTCCCTCCCTCCATGAGGTGATCTGCTGTAATTCTTTTGTCAAAAGGTAAGGATCCTTCGGCTATTGAGAATTGGCGCCCCATTAGCCTTCTCAATGTCGATAGAAAGGTTCTGGCAAAGATCTTGTTCTGGCGCTTGTCATCAGTGGCGGACGGTTTGCTTTCACGGCAACAGCATTGCTCGATCCAGGGTAGGAGTACCTTTACAGTGGTGTTAGCTGTCCGGGAGGCTCTGGAGCGGTGTAAGGCTGAGGGCTGGGGGAAGTACTTGCTGGCAGTGGATCAGGCAAAGGCCTTTGATCGAGTCAATCATCCTCGAGTCAATCAATTTCCTGGTTCCCATCTTTTTGTATGTCAGCTTTGTCTGTCTTTTGCCAGAATCACTCTATATGAGGATCTACAGCTGCTTCTTCCAGATGTTATGGGGAACAGGCTGAACCTTGTCAAGCGAGATGTAACTTACTCATCCAGGCAGGAGGGTGGCCTAGGTATGGTCAACCCGATAGTTTTCTTTTCTCTGATGTTCATGAAACATAACTTTGGTCATATGCTGGCAGAGAGACCGCCTGCATGGGTAGGGCTGTTCCAGATCTGGTTCAGACCCTTTCTGAGCTGTTGGGAGAGTGTCAGGCCAGTGAAAAGCCTGCGGGTCAAGCACGGCAAGCTCCCGGCTTATGTGGCCCCGAGCCTGAAGTTACTCCGGCGGTGGCATGTGATGGCGGAGGAGATCAGATCTCTCCCTAGGAAGCTCCTGGGTGAGAGGATTGTGACAACCGCTTTCCATGCGCCGCTGGCCTTGAAAGATTGCCCAGGCCATATTATGAGGGAGGGTTTGCGCTTAATAAATCTGGAACAGGTCCCCTTAAAATTTAGGGACCAGGCCTGGCTCGCTTTCCATGGTAGGCTCTACGTGAGGGGTAACTTGAAGTACCGTCCTCCGGATGACCGTGGTTGTCCGAGGTCGGTGTGTCTGGGTGAAGTGGAGAGTATGGACCACTTCTTGCTTCAGTGCCCCTTTAACATAGATGTGTATAAAGAGGTGGGTGGGGCTCTGGGTGTTCCTTTCCTGCACCGCATGTCTTATGCGGAGTGGGTGTATGGAGCATTCCAAAGTCGTCTGGATTTTGATTTAGACACTTTGTTCTTAGTCAGTTTAGTAGTCCATTACTACACGTGGAATGCACGGTGTCAGGTCTCCATCCGGCAGAAAGTCCTCCCCGTCCAGGTGGTGGTGTGTGACATTCTTGGTGAGGTTGGGAAGATTCGGGGCCTTGAGAAAGACAGGTGGTGGCAAAAGGCTTGGATGGAGGCGTGGAGGAACATCAGGCCTGTAGCTGCTGCCTGTTGATCTCGGGTGGTGGTATCTGTCCCTATTTTCCCTTTATCACCCCCCTAGATTTTGGAAGTATGTTTCTTTTGATGGAAAGCTGCAGGTATTGAAGATCTGTGTTCCTTAATCTTCCTTAGGTTATGTATATAATGTTTCTTTGGTTTATTTTAAGTCAGCAAGCTTAGTTATTGTAAAGCCTTGTAGTGTTTGGCCATAAAGGCCATTTGTGAAGGATGGAAATTGTATATAGTTTGTGTCTTGGCCATAAAAGCCTGTTAAAAGCAAAAGTTATTTTATTTCCAGGTATGGACTTATCTGTTGCAGGCCATAAAAGCCTGGATTTCTGTGTTTTTTTTCCCAGGTATGGACTTTTGTGTTGTAGGCCATAAAGGCTTTGTTTTCTTTCAGGAAGTTCCCAGACTTTTACGTTTCCTGCATGAAGGATATGCTTATGTTTACGCTTATTTATTCATATTTATCTTTTGTATTTTTATAGAAAATTAATGCTGGTTGGTTTGTAAGCACAAATTACAAATAAAATATTACCAGATATAGTGAATGCAGGGTCCGGGGAGAGCGGATATAGTGAATGTGAGGTCTGGGGAGAGCGGATATAGTGAATGTGGGGTCCGGGGAGAGTGGATATAGTGAATGTGGGGTCCGGGGAGAGCGGATATAGTGAATGTGGGGTCCGGGGAGAGCGGATATAGTGAATGCGGGGTCCGGGGAGAGCGGATATAGTGAATGCGGGGTCCGGGGAGAGCGGATATAGTGAATGCGGAGTCCGGGGAGAGAGGATATAGTGAATGCAGGGTCCGGGGAGAGTGGATATGGTGAATGCAGAGCCCGGGATTTAGTAACACTTTAATTTTTTATTTTACAGATAAGTGTTTATCCAGCTTTAAAAGTTTGAAATCAAAGATTGCAGTGGTGAATGGAAAATAGGATGAACACATTTTTGAAAAAAATAAATAAAATAAATTGTAATTAAATCTAAAATATTTTGTGTGCAAATTCTATGCTGTTATACTGGTGTCGGTGAAGACACCCTTTTTGTGAGTGTAAATCTTTATTAAATTGTTGGATACTTTTATAAAAAAAACTGGCTGCACCATGATTTTCTCTTTCATTCCCAAACATGACCTCGGTGGAGAGATATAAAAAGAGAGAGTGATATAATGCTCCTGGAACCATTATATTGAGTGGTGGATACCTACCTTATGGATGATTGTGTAGCTATTGATCATCACACCTGAGAAGTTGATTCATTGCATCTGCTCCCAGAGCAAAAAGCGTTTTTTGCTGATCTAGAGATTGATCAGCATGGAGCTCTGGTGAGTTACCCAACTTTACTTTGGTGGTGGATTTTGGCACAATTTCTTTGAGAGCACCTGAATTTGAAAAGGATTTGTTTGGACATTTGAAGAAATTCAGAATTGGACATTTTTTTTATATTCACAAATTTAATTATTTAAATTACTTATGCACTAAAAAATAGTTTTGCACATAATTTTGATATTTTTTGATATTAATTGAGAATAGATACATCTTTTGCACTAATGTTTCTACACTAAATTAGGAATAGTTTGTGGTTTTAGCGCATTCCTTTATTTAAGTTATAGCACTAAGAAATTTATTTGGTTTCTTTGAGGTGGAATTGCTGCTTTAAAGTATTAAGGGTGTGGCGCTTTTATTACCCTTGTGATACTTCTTCTTTAACCTCCCTGGCCGTCTACTAACTAATCACTATTTTTGAATGTCAAAGCGGTAGATTGTTTTGCATGGAAATTTGTTGTTTTATATTGTAGGCCTGTAATTCTTAGGAATAACTCACTGAAATCTGTCCAAACAAGAGTCTAGTAAACATCCCGGGGAGGATAAAACTTTAAACACGAAATCATAAATTATAATATAATATAATAAATTTAATTCAATAATATAATCAAACCAAAAACACTGAAATGTGAAATATATCGCCAAGTTCGCACATCGCTGAGCTCAGTCGCAGAATCGTTTTCAGTGTCTGATGAGGAATTTCCCTCACGAATCATTATCACTCAATTCTGCAAGTGGTTCTGATTTACTATCGCTGTTCTCTAGCTGGTCTAAAGCCAGCTAGTTGCTGGATGATAGTCAGTCCCCTGTGTTCCTGGGCTCCTGTATTGCTATTGCTGGACTTCCTGTTGCTGACCCGGATTTCCTTTGACATGTCTTGTCTCTTCTCCTGGCTTGCTCTACTGACTCTGCTGCTGTCTGATTACCTGTGTATGACCCCAGCTTATCCTCCTGACCTTGCTTCTTCCTGATCACCTGTGTTTGGCCTTGGCCTGTCCCTGATCTTGCTTTTTGTACCTGTTTCTGATTGACCTTCTGTGCATGACCACTGTCCTGGCTCCTGACCCTGCTTCCTGCCTGCTGTCAAGTACTGCCTGCCACCTCTGGAGAACATCTGCTCTGCAGTCACTCCTGCTGCCCTGACATCTTCAGGTGATCATCATCTCAGCTCTTCAGGCTGCTACAGCTGACAACCCGTGCTTCTTTGGGCCAAGCATCTCCTGTCCCTACTTCCAGGGGTGTTCTGCACTCAGCCGCAAGGGGAGCCCCTCAGCATTCCAGCCATTGACCAGGTAAAAATTGTCTTGGCAGGAGGGACAAATAGTCCAGTCTTGAAGTGAGTAAATCTTCCTTGCACATAATTCGGTATTCTTTGCCAAATGAACTTTCACCACATTCAATAAACTACAAAAAAATGTACTCGCAAAGTAAACAAACTATTTGCCTTTAGTAAATTATATTCAACTTGTTTTTATTGAAGTTTTACTGGTAAGAAGATAATAAGAAACAAGGATAATATTAGGTTGACAATTGGTATACCTTGGCGAGAGTAAGCCATACGATTATACAATGTTTACAAATATTGTGTGTGAGAGATAAGTACAGATAATAATCTTGGTAGGTAAGTATTTCTGGATCTTGAAGGAGGAGGAGAAGAGGAGAGGGAGGGGGGATAGTAAGGAGGGAGGGAGATATGGGAAAGGGGAGAGAGACAAGTAACTGAAAAAAAGAAAACAAATTAACATTACCAGTCACCAGGGGCGGACTGACAACTCATGGGGCCCCCGGGCAATAGGGGATCATGAGGCTCCTGTGTCCTTGCCCAAACTCAAAAAAGCCTATGAAAAAGGTACCAGGGGCACCTCATGGGGCCCCCTACTGACCCCGGGCCCTCGGGCAGTGCCCAAATTTCCAAAGGATCAGTTGGCCCCTACCAGTCACAGTGTAAATATATAGGTGGGTAACAGGGCTAACTTTGTACTCTCAATGGTGAGTGATATCAAATCTGAGCCTTACAATTGGAATGAAGAGACCACAAGTGCCAGGATCTGTAAAATTTGGGGTAGGACAAGTGGGATATAGCAAATCTCCTTTCCATGTCACATTGGATGTTCAGGTTGGAAATGACTCTACTTATTGACGGGGAGGTTGTAGACTTCCATAGGATTGCGATATTGTTTTTGGCTGCGTATAGCATGTGTATAATAATGCTACGTAATTCGGGGAAGAGTTTGATATTGGTAGTCAATATGAAGTAAAGCTAGTGCTGGGTTAGGTTGTACTATGGTGCCTGTTATTTCTGAAATGATTATAAATATGTTATTCCAGAAGGATCTGATTGATTTACAGGACCAGATAATGTGGAGGAGGGATCCTGTTTCCCCACATTGTCTCCAGCATTGTGGGGAGTGTGATGGATGTATTTTAGTCAGCCGTAATGGGGTGAGATACCATTGGTGTAGCAGTTTAAGATAGGATTCCCATTGCATAGTGCATCGGGAGGCTTTGTATGTGGTGGTGAATCTCTGGTCAGAGATCTTTTGTGATAGTAATGACTTCCAATTCATCAATGATGTGATTTTTAAAGAGAATTTTGAATGCCTTTAGTAAATTAACCCCATTGTCAGTGCAGGTGTTTTACTAATTGATCCTTTACTCTTTTTGAAAATAGAAAGTGAATTAACTATAGTGATATTTCATCTGTTCTCAGATAAATTTGTCTTCTAGGCTTCTAGGTATCTGAATAATAATCTACTGTAGCTTCTTGAAACATTTTTTATAGGAAAAAAAGGAAAACATTTTTCCTAGAGATACATTTCAAAGTAGACAGCTTTTCTGAGTTATGGACATAGGCCAAATAATGATACTTCCGTGTCCTGCTAATAACTACAAATGAGAATTTTGTTTCAATGAATTTTCTATTTTGAGACAATCTTCCTAAAAACATTGTGAAACGCTGTTCTGAGATCCTGGTTCCTCAGACTGTAAATCAGAGGATTGAGGAGCGGAACGATCACTGCGTAAAAGACAGACGCTACTTTGTCCCCAGCAGAATGTTGGTTAGGGTTTGGCCGAAAATAATTAAACGCAGAAGAGCAATAAAACATGAAGACAACTGTCAGGTGAGAGGTACATGTAGAGAAAACTTTACTCATTTTACCTTTAACTTTCATTTTTAGGACAGTTCTGAATATATAGACATAGGACAGGATGGTCAGTGTTAGAGAGCAACCTGCAATGATGCCTCCTAAGATAAAGATAAGCAGAATGTTGATGAATGTGTCACTGCAGGAGATCTGAAATAACTGGGGAAGATCACAGAAGAAACTTTCTATAATATCCGATTCACAAAATGTTAAATTTAACCCAAAAAGTGTGTGAATTAAAGCATTAGTACAAGCAAGGCACCACACAAAGGAGGCCAACTGTATACATACTTTCCAATGCATGGTCTGTGTGTAATGCAATGGCTGACAAATGGCGGTATATCGATCATAGGACATGACAGCCAGAATTAAAAATTCAGAAGTTGCAAAAACAAAAAAGAAAAAGACTTGGGTCATACACGCTGTAATGGTAATCTTTCTTCTCTTGGTGTGAAGGTCAAACAACATTCGTGGAACAGTTAATGTAGAATAAAAGAGGTCCAAACTGGCCAGGTTCCCAAGGAAGAAATACATAGGAACATGGAGGTGAGAGTCGGTGACAACGAGGACAATGATCAGCAAATTCCAGATTAATGTCAGAAGGTAGATGGGAAGAAAGAAGAGGAACAGAGGGAACTGAAAATCTGGAAGCTCGGACAATCCAGAGAGAAATAATTCATTCAAAATTGTTAGATTTCTCATTTCAGAATTTTTCCTTTTATATGATAAGTAAATAAAAATGAACAAAAAGCAAACATAAGTAAAAAATAACACTTTTCAGTAATTCCTTGACAGGTTTAACATAAGTTGATAATATCCAAAATAGATATTCTCCTACAAAATTTAAAAAATATTGATTAATGTCTACAGAAAACATGATCCAGTTTCTTGAAAGTTACTATGAGTGGCCTCATTTCATCAGAATTCTCAGGTAGTCACTGAAAAATGCAGGATGCATGGAGCTCAGTGTAGTTTAGTTTGTTTAGCATCGAAGAGACGGACAAAAGACAATTATTTCCTAAGCATTGAGAAATGTATGCCGTTGACCAGATATCTCAGTCTGAATGATCAGGACCCCAAACTAGGCTTCCAAATATGTGATTGTAAATGTCCTAAATGCAATATATGACAATGATGACCTGTGTCAACGGGCTTTTTTTTGTATCAGAAATGCTTCTCTTCCCATACAATAAATAAGAATTCAAAAGCAGCTCAGAGCAGGCTGAGGTAGTTTAGAAGGAGAGGAAATGCCGATCAAAAGGAGATCAATTGATGTCAAGTGCACCTGTCAGCAAATTCTGAATGACCTTGGAAATGCCTCAAACTGCTGTGAAATGGCGCAAGAATGCATTTGAAACACTGCACACTGCATTTCCCCATTGACACAAGCCCAAAGCTCATTGACACAGACCCCAATTAAGTCTGGAGTATGTTTCCTCTTTTCAAAGCTTTATAGAACTTACTATTAGAAAAGCTGCCAATCATCAATCTGCAATAGAAATAATGGACCTTAGATTGTGTTAAAAGCAGGGGCGGACTGACCATTTGGAAACTCGGGCACTGACTGAGGGCCTGGGGTCAGTAGGGGGCCCCATGAGATGCCCCTGGTACCTTTTTCATAGGCTTTTTTGAGTTTGGGCAAGGACACAGGGGCCCCATGATCCCCTATTGCCCGGGGGCCCCATGAGTTGTCAGTCCGCCCCTGGTTAAAGACATGCCTAGATACTTCTTCCTATATATATACTTTAAGATACTTAATTTTTATGTGACTTTACATGGGCTCTGAGGATCTTACTACCAAGCAATTATATCTTTTCAATATTGCAGTGATATGAGTCCATCTTGGTCTTTGTAACCCCCCCTTTTTTATTGAAGGATAAGGCCCCTTCTCTGTAATTAACATTCTGGATGGCTGGATGCATTCATCACCGGGAGCATCACCTTGTTTCTAACTTGTAACACATACAAACTTGTATGCTATTTTGTGATATTGTATAATACAAATATGCTGCAATTTACATTGCAGATTACTGACCCCCTATTATTCCTGAAGAAGTGGGGGGGGGGGGGGTAACCTGATAAACACATTGAATTTTGGATATCCCAACCCATACTTGCATTGAATAATGAAAGGATACATGGTGAATGTATTAATATAGTTATTGGGGTATTGGAATATTGGTATATGCAGTGGGGCGGATTTATGCAAAGATGTGCACGACTGAAAATGTGGGGGGGGTCATATTAATTTGTTAAGCAAATCATTTTATTTCATCATATCCGTTACGTTAGAATGATTCGCTTTTGGAATTCATTTTGAATATTCTAATTTGTTTTTTTATATTCGTTTTCATCCATTCCTATTTTTGGAAGTTATTTCAGAAGATTGTCTATATTTCCTTTATTGGGGTAATTCTTTGTTTAGAAAGATTACTTATTATTACACTCTGAGTCATCCCTGCTAGTCCAACCCACAAGGAGAAATGTAATGAACTGATTGGATGATATTGACTGGAGTTGCATGCATTTGAAAGTAACAACAATAATTTCAGATTAATTCATTATGTTATACAATATATTCCCATGAGCAGTTAACCTCCCTAGCGGGAGTGTAGCTCGGGGTAAAGTTTTAATACCAAAAGTGGTAACCCTGAGCTACACTCGTGCTTACCATGCGGCGTTGCTCAGGGATTCACTGCAGCACTTACCTTGTCCTTCGCTCCCGCGATGTCCCTCCTGCAGTCATCTCCTCCGGCCGATGCCGGCATCCGGCTTCCGTGTTCCAGTCCCTGTGACGTCGGGACGTATGGGCGCCGGAACCGGCGGCAAATTTGAAGTTTTTAAAAAATGTCATTTTTTTAAAAATGATTTTTACATAGTAAAACATTGCTGTTTCAAAGCATTTCACATACATTTTGTCCCGAGTGTTTTGTCCGGCGCCCTGTCTGCATTTTGACTGTTCTTTCTGCCTGGAAACTGAGAAACATCCATGGCGTCCAAAAAGCGTCCCTTTAGGTCAGACGCGGTTTTAGACCGGCTAGAGAACAGCGATAGTAAATCAGAACCACTTGCAGAATTGAGTGATAATGATTCGTGGGGGAAATTCCTCATCAGACACTGAAAACAATTCTGCGACTGAGCTCAGTGATGTGCGAACTTGGCGCTCTATTTTACATTTCAGTGTTTTTGGTTTCATTATATTATTGAATTACATTTATTATTATTATATTATTTTTTTATGATTATTTATTCAAAAGCGGTTTTAGACCGGCTAGAGAACAGCGATAGTAAATTAGAACCACTTGCAGAATTGAGTGATAATGATTTGTGGGGGAAATTCCTCATCAGACACTGAAAACGATTCTGCGACTTTGCTCAGCGATGTGCCAACTTGGCGCTATATTTCACATTTCAGTGTTTTTGGTTTCATTATATTATTGAATTAAATGTATTATTATTATATTGTTACTTTTTATGATTATTTATTAAGTAAGTAATTACTAAGAATTGCAGGCCTACAATACATAACACCAAATTTCCATGCAAAAAAATGGTACCGCTTTTGGTACAAAATTCCTGACATAATCATACCACCAAGGAGGTTAAAAAATATGAAATCATCAATCAATAAACCAACTTATTGATGAATTAACTAAGAAAGCTGCCCACACGTGCACATACCCATATAAATGTGCTAAAGTACAAATAAATAAAATAGCAATGTCACGCTTTACTTAAATGATATACATCGCCCTTATATCATCCCCTCAAAACAAGATACTTCACAAAAAACATAAATAGTCTCTATATAATGCACTGAGTCTCTTTTTAGTGTTTCTTCTTAGCAATCCCCAAAATAATGAATTGCATTCCCAGGATTACTACATATCTTCTTAATATCACTTGTGTTACTCCACCACCAGAACACCTGATGGACCTTCACCTGGAGCTTTTGGCCTCACTCAAAGTTTGGTCCAGAAACGCTTGTGTCCCTTGAAGTGGACATAGGATTAAGATGTCTCTTGAATTTAGAATCTTCCTTCAGTGATTAATGTCCTCATTATTTCAGGTACTTATATAGCGCCATCAGTTTACGCAGCGCTTTACATATATATTGTACATTCCCACCAGTCCCTAACCCTCAAGGGGTGTACAATCTAAGGTCCCCAACTCACATTCTTACATCCACATACAATGGACAATTCAAGGGATCCAATTAACCTACCAGCATGTCTTTAGAGTGTGGGAGGAAACCCACACAGGCACATGGAGAACATGCAAACTCCAGGCAGGTATTGTTGTGGTTGGGATTCAAACCAACAAACCAAGTACAGCCAGGCAGAAGAGCTAACCATTTAGCCACTGTGCTTCTCCTTAATATCTCATCCTTCACTCAGCATACATATATCAGAAAAATAAGTAAAAAAAATAGTGTTTATCCTTTAAAAAACACTTTTATTAAAATGTTAAAATCGGCCACTCTCATTGTGTATGTGCTCCATCGCACCTGATATCATGCACATATGTTATGATTCAGATATTCTGATAGATCCAACCCAAACACAATAAGCAGGAATCATCTTGTGTCAGTGTTATACCTTACTGTGTTTTTTGCAATGTTTCCATTTCATATGTAGTGCATGTTTTATAATCTATTTATTAGAGGTTGTTATATAGCTCCATCAATTTAGGCAGCACTTTACATATGTAGTATTGCCTTCAATGGATGTACAATCTAAGGTCCCTAACTCACATTCATACATACACTCACCAGCCACCCAGGGGCAGACTGGCAACACACAGGGCCCCCGAGCAATAGGGGATCATGGGGCCCCTGTACCCTTGCCCACACTCAAACCACACCCAAGAAAACCTATGAAAAGTACCAGTGGCGTCTCAAGGGGCCCCCTAATGACCCTGACCCCTTGGGCAGTTCCCGAGTGCTGGAATGGTCAGTCTGCCCCTGGGTCCACCTGTTCAATTGCTTAGTAACACAAATTGCTAATCAGTCAATCACATGGCAACAACTCAATGCATTTAGGCATCTAGGCATGGTGAAGAAGACTTGCTGAAATTCAAACCAAGCATCAGAATGGGAAAGAAAGAGGATTAAAATGACCTTTAAGGTGGCATGGTTGTTGGTGCCAGGTGGGCTGGTCTGAGGTTTTTTTTTTTTTACTGGTCTAATAGCCAAAGGTAAAAAATATATTTTTTTTTCTCGAGGTGATTGTAGCCGTATTAGTGCACTTGTGACAGAAACAATTCTTTTTTTATTTGCAATAACATACAATAACATACAATTTTGAGGACAAGCTTTCAGGGTATGTCCCCTTCTTGTGGAAGACCTCAATGTTTTAGTTCTTAAAGGAAATTTCAAATCCATTCACGAAAGAAAAACTTTTGAACCAAGAATGATAATTTTTTTCTCATCCCCCACATCTCTAACATTCTGCTAAAACTTTGTAATAATAGTACTGCTTGGACCTTGAAGAAGGGGACACTCCCCGAAAGCTTGTGCTCAAAATTTTATGTTAGTGTAAATAAAAAATTTATCACGTCAGTACTCAGTTTTTTTCTCAAAATTGTTGGCCTTTTTTTTGTTTATAGAGCAAAAAAATAAAAAAAATGCACAGGTGATTAAATATCACCTAAAGAAAGCTCTATTTGTGGGGAAAAATGATGTAAATGTAATTTGGTTGCAGCATTGCATGACTGTTCAATTGTCCGGTAAAGTAACTCAGTGCAGTAATGAAAAAAATGGCCTGGTCAGGAAGAGGGGGGGGGGGATCCTCAGGAGGGCGAGGGGTTCAAGTCCTGCAGCTTTTTTCTCTGTTAGGGTTTCTGTGTATGCAGTACATTCAGTTCAGGATCTGGTAATATTATGCACAATGCCCTCCCATGTCACTGAGTGCAGAGAGCTGCATAGGAAGTCAATGCAAGAAGAATTCTTATGTGGTTTTCATGCGATGTGAGGAGGATACTAGAGAATGTCACTTGAGTGACAGCGCGGAGTTTGCTGGGGCTGCTGACATCACATCCAAGACCCAGCGGCAGTCTCGGGGCTTTTGGTTGCCTCCACATGAAAGACTTTTACAGACTAATAACATTCCTAGAACATGCTAAATGCACATGTAACCTTATGGAAGATTGATGTACAAATAATCGGAATGGCAGCGGGGTCTCTATGGAGGAACCCGAATGGTAAGCATTGTCTGCTATGGTGTTGTAATATTTTATTTAGTATTAATGGTTAAACTACGAGCTGAATACATTCTAAGTACCACATTCTATATGTATATAACACAGAAGGTCAGACTTTTAAAGTGTCACTAAGCCCACAACAGTCTAATCAGTCTGTAGATGCAGTAAAGCATGCTTGTTATACTCACTATGGAACCTAAGGGGTTAATCCTCTGCATTGTGTAAAAAACGATGTTTAATCCTGTCTTTTCTGATCCTCCCCTTCAGATCCTTGGGGGCAAACTGTACATGCTCATACTCATTGGTCTGTACTGCTAGAGAGTTTTTTTTTTGGGGGGGGGGAGTGCATGTGATCAGCACAGGACCAATCAGTGCTGACCAGACAGAGGGTCAGGGGTTATGCAGCCTCATAGGACAATGAGATCAGAATACAAACTCCTCTGTTGGCTTGATGTACTTGTTACTCTCAATAAATGCCTCTTAATCTTCCATCAAAAGTGCATTCTTTTGGACACCAGGCTCCTTCTTTTCTATTATTCCAGGTAAATGCATGGAAACAACCTCCCAGAAAGGCAGCAGCCCAAACTCTAAGAAGGTTTACCACCAATATCCACCATTGGCTACAACTGACTAGAGGGACATCTCCCTACTCACACATGCAACCACCCACCTACCACCAGTGACTGATTCAGACAGTCCAGTGCAGTCTTTAGCACAATGTCCACCATTGGGTACAACTGACTAGAGGGACATCTACCACCAGTGACTGATCCAGTCAGTCCAGCACAATCTTCAGCACATACATTTAAAGGATCTGGGCATTTTTTAATGTTTCACTTCATGCATTTAAGGTATGCTTTAAAGTGAAACTTTAGATAAATAATAAAAATGAGTAAACAGGCAGAAATTTTGATGCAGAAGAGACATGAAAAGACTGTCTTATCAGCATTAAAAATTAAAATTACTTACCTGCCTGTCCGCCACTATACAGTGAGCCTCGCATGTGCAGCTCACTTTACAAATTCGGCAATGCCGAATCTGACTGAACTCCCACGCATGCACAGGAGTGACATCATCCCCACCCAGCCAATGACAGCGGCCAGAGGTTGGGATCTAGAAGCCAGTCATTTGAAGATGTCAGTGGCCAGGCGGGGAGCAGAGGGACACTACAACGCTGGAACTGAGGGGAGTATCGTTCTGCTTTAAATGAATAACAGAGGAGTGTCAGAAATACTTCCCCCTGTACCTGTTATGGATCAGCAACTCAAAATCATATTCAAAGCATCATCATAATGGTCAGGGGACCAACATTTTTAACCACTTCCCGACCGGCCGTTGTATATAAATGGCCGGATGGTGGCAGTGCAGGGGTGGGTGGCCGTTTCTAAATGGCCTCCCCGCACCCTGCTTGTGCGCGCTCCCCGGGAGCGCGCAGCACTGCGGTCCAGGCCCCTGCTGTGTCCTCCGGACACAGTGAAACACCGATCGTCGGACGAGACCTCTGTACGAGGTCCCAATCATGTGATCACTGATTGGCCAATCAGTGATCACATGCAAAGTAGTAAGCAAGATGTCACTTGTGACATCATTGCTTACTACGTGTGAAATCTGTGAATGATCACAGAGATCACATGGCATAGGGCTATTCACAACAGCCTTGTACCATGTGACAAGCTGTGACCAATCACAGCTCACTCAGTAGTTTTCAATGGCTGCAAGAATGCAGACAGAGAGAAAGAGAAATGATTGCTTTTACATCCTATATGGGTGTAAAAGCAATCAGTGTAAAAAATAAAAAAAATCTTCATCACCCCCCAAAAGTAGTACAGTGTCACCATGTTGACACTGTACTGCTAGGGTGACAATATGTAAAAAAAAAATAATAATAATAAAATAAATAATAATATAAAAAAAAATGTAAAAAAAATAATTTTTGGTTATTAACTAATTTGTTTTTGTTTTTTTTACTAAAAAGATAACGGAATAAATTTTGGCAAAGATTTATGAAGAAAGATTATTTATTTGCAAAATTTTATAAGAAAAACACTTTTTTTCAAAATTTTTGGACATTTTCATTTACATAGCAAAAAAAATTAAAATCCCAGCGGTGAATAAATACCACCAAAATAAAGTTTTATCTGTCTCAAAAAATGGTAAAAAATTCATACGGGTACAGTGTTGCATGACCGCGCAATTGTCATTCAAAGCGTGATAGCACTGAAAGCTGAAAATTGCCCTGGACAGGAAGGGGGTAAAAGTGTCCGGACTGGAAGTGGTTAAAGAGGGAGCTCAGCAATGGCAGGCTCCAATATTCTCTTATGACAGGTTCCCTTTCATTTTAGAATGTCTGAAATAGTATTAATCATCAATGTTTACAATCTGGTGAGTCAGGGCCAAACTTGTATTTATATTAATAATATTTTTAAATGTATCAACACTTAACTCTTTATTAACATCAGAGAAAAATCAACCACAGGAAACAACTAGGCTAGATATAAAAATGATCTTAAATAAAACATTTCATAGATCATTCATTTCTGTTTCCTTAAATTAAAGAAACACAATGGGGTTTATTTACTAAAGCTGGAGAGTCCAAAATCAGACTCCCTTCTGCATAGAAACCAATCAGCTTCTAACCTCAGCTTATTCAATGAAGTTTTGGCAATGAAACCTGGAAGCTGATTGGTTTCTATGCAGAAGGGAGTCTGATTTTGGACTCTCCAGCTTTAGTAAATAAACCCCTGTGTGTAGAGAGTGACAACAGCATCACTTTGATCAGCTTGTACATAACACAAAATGTGACTCTACCTGCCCTGTATCTAAATATATATATATAGTTTCTTTTTTTGTTGTTTTTTTTTTATATGTAATATGTGACTTGATGCAAACTAAATTTATTTGATCAGTGTCCAGTATAATAAAATAATTTAGCTATAATTAAAAAAAAAACTATTCTGTATCCATTTTTTTTCATTCAGATGTACATGCAACTAACTATGAAGATAATTAATATATACTGTACATTATTAATGAATAAAGAAGTGATTTCTTTAACGGTGTCAGTAGTTAGCCTCTTATTAATGTAATCAGGGAAATATTAACATATTTACATATATGTATATTGTATATTCACATCAGTCCCTAACCCTCAGGGGGCGTACAATCTAAGGTTGCAAACTCACGTTCATACATACACATACAAGGGCCAATTTAGACAGGGGACAATTAACCTCCCAGCATGTCTTTGCAGTGTGGGAGGAAACTGGAGTAGTTGGAGGAAACCCATGCAGGCACAGGGAGAACATGCAAACTCCAGGCAGGTGGTACCATGGTTGGGATTTGAACCAATGACCCGAGTACTGCCAGGGTGGAAGCGCTAACCATTTAGTCACTGTGCTGCCCTTAAACAAAATGCTTCATAGATTATTAATATATGTTTCCATCAAAGAGACACATACAATGTGTCTCTTTGATGGAAACATATATTAACAATATATTAACAACAAAGATACAGGATACAATGTGTAGGATCATATTTATTGGTTTGCACAGAAAATAAAATGTGACTCTTTACCAAAATACATTTTGCCTCAATTAAGAAAAAATAAAAACAAATCAATACAATCATTGTTTTGTCATATGTAAAAATGTTACAGTAGATGTAAGGGGAAAAAATATTCTGACTGATTATATTTCATCTCTGATAAAAAAAAAAAAAGTTTACAACATTTGGAATTGGTTGGGTTTTACAAATAAATATCGTCCCTGTAAAACAAATATTGAGGGAAATAAATACCTGTGAATGGCCTGATGGGTAAAATGAAGAATTTTCCTTGTTTTAGCTCCTAGTTGTCAGTGATCCCCCTGGCAGAGGTACATTCTGATAGGAGAGGAGTGAGGGGGGGTCACCTCTGGAAGGGTCAGCTCATTGGTAGAAGTCTGATGTTGATACATTTTGCTGAAGAAACTTAAATGAATACAACGGAAAATCTATGTGACATCTATGTGGTGACAATAGCATTTCAACCTCCACACATCCATATATTTATAATACAGAAATTTCCCCTGACATCTCCGGAGCACACGGGGGTGTAGATTGGCTCTGTGTTCATCAGAGATTTATTTACAACATGGATCCTCTGGAAGATGAATCTCTAGAGAAAACCAACCATCATCTGAATTATTGATCCCTCAGCGACACACTCCTTGGGCCTTTGGAAATAAATAACTGCTTTTATATTTTCCAGACTTTGCCCTTTCATCTCTCATTTTACTAATAAATGATTCCCCAATTTTATAAAAGTTTGAAATGGGGAGTCGTGATACTGGAAAGAATCAACTATACAATGGTTCAAAGTTGAGCCATTGGAGAACAAATCTAGTAACATAAAAATTCTGGGAAAAGGTAAAAAAAAGGGAACAAAGATGACAAGTTTAGGAAGGTTTGTTCTCCAGCTGCCCCCCACATACATTTTGATCATTTTTAAATTTACAATGATATAAATTATTGTCCTAATTTTTAAATAACTAGAATAAATTTTTCTTTTTCTTTTAGTAAAACTACAGAAAAAGAGCAGAGAAATTTCTCAAGCAGCTTTGTGAAATGTCAGAACTATGGAAAACAATATTTCTCATGATAAGTAATGGTGTCAAAGTAATTCCATTCTTTTAAATAGACTTTTTTTTTTTTTACATCCCCAATCTATGGAGTGATTGACAGACACTGAACATGATGCACTGTGAAGTATACACACAATACTGGAATACAATAGATGTTATTTTTGGTGATCCCAAAATGTGAATAAATCCTAAATCTACTAATTCCAACTTTTATCAAAACACTTGAAAGGTTCTAAACTTTAAGGTTTGTGCTTGGATGTGAATGATTGAGGTGAAGACACTTTGTTTTAAATGTATAGATCATAAAGGTAATGAAAACCATTGTTGTAAACCTTCTAAAATTGTGACCATCATACAAATATTGGATTAACAACTTGACAACCGGGCTATAACCGAATTACAGCTACAACGCGGTTGTCCAGTTCTGGGAGGGCATCATATGATGTCCTCCCAGAACATGCCCTCCTCAAGCCCCCAGCAGCACACACCCGGCGATGTCTGTGAACGCTGTGTCCTATTAATGTAAATTCAGTTGCCGGTTATCTACACCACTGTCCTCACACTGTCACAGTATGAGGAAAGTACTGCCAATAACCAGCAAGTGCCACAGGGGATATCTGCACTGATAATCAGGGCACTGATTATCAGTGCCCTGATTATCAGTGCAGCCCCACAAATTCCCAGCAGTGGCACCCATCAGTGCCCAGCAGTGCCACCTATCAGTACCCAGCAGTGTCACCCATCAATGCCCATCAGTGTCCAGCAGTGCCGCCCAGCAGTGCCACCCATCAGTTCCACCCAGCAGTGCCACTCAGCAGTACCCAGCAGCTCCTCCCATCAGTGCCCATCAGTGCCGCCCATCATGTCGCCAGTCAGTGCCACCAGTCAGCACCTATCAGTGTTGCCTATCAATGCCCATTATTGCCACCTATCAGTGCCCATCAGTGCTGCATATCAGTGCAGCATCATCAGTGCCTCCTCATCAATTCCTACCAGTGCTGCCTTATCAGTGCCCATCAGTGCTGCCTATCATAGCAGCCTCATCAACATACATCAGTGAAGGAGAAAATGTACCTGTTTGCAAAATTGTATAATAGAAACAAAGAAAAACTTTTTTTTTCAAATGATTTGATCTTTTTTCATGTATAGTGTAAAAAATAAAGTCCCCAGTGGCAATTAAATACCACCAAAAGAAAGCTCTATTTGTGTGGAAAAAAATGCTAAAAATGTCATATGGGTACAGTGTTGCAGAACCGCGCAATTGTCATTAAAAGTGCAGCAGCACTGAAAACTGAAAATTGGCCTGAGAAGAAAGGGTAGGCAAGTAGCTAAAACAATGTGTTGAGGGAAACATTTGGCTCTTTAGTTTACAGTTAAACTTTAATTGTTAACCTGAAATATTGAACCATAGAGTGATTAGTAGGGATGAGCCAACAACTTGATCTGAACCTAGAGTTGGACTAAACTTGGGCATTTCGGGCATCCCTACTAATTGTCAAACGTTTGCCAATATGGAAGGTATTTCTAGCATTTCTATATATGACATCTTCACATCAACCATTGACATCACTGTTACATTGACGTATGTTACCTGGAATCCCCAGTGTAATGCAATGCTGGATGCAATAACTAAAAGCAATAGTCACACACACAGGTACGTTTTACCAGTGTTTACACCGTTAGTTATTCTAAGCATGTGAAAGACCCACTACGGGATGAACATCTGCCCTGGCACATCATAGAATTCACCCAGAACTCCAAGAAATAACAGAATCCAACTGCAATATTCTTGCACTGTCAAAACCTCAACTTTTATTATCACACGACACACAGGAGGATATATCTTATAGTCATCACAATCTGCATAATAACACACACCAGTAATAATGTGAGCATTACAGCATGAAATAGACACATCATTTGACAGCGTCGCAGCATAAAATTAATTCATTACCAAAGCTCTGGAAAGATGGGAAAGAACAGACCTCATCAGAACCATAATGCACAGGAGGTCACGGGGAAGCTGTAAACGCAACCAATCGATGAGCACATATATCCTTGGCAAGATGCCCAGTGTCAGAGTGTCCCCTTTCATATAGGAAGGCTGCTCCCGATTGATCCCGCTTAAGATTGTTGTTTTAAACACTTTTTTGGGTAGCTTTCCCGAAGTGGACGGATGCCACACTTTCCAATATCTCGAAATGAGGGTTTCGCTAAGGTGAGTTCTGTGTTTCAGTTGGAAGGTGAAAAATGTTCCTATAAAAAAACATTGTGAAAGGCTGTTCTGAAATCTTGGTTCCTTAGACTATATATCAGAGGATTGAAGAGAGGAACAATTATGGTGTAAAAGACGGACACCACTTTATCAGCAGCAAAGTGATTACCAGTGCTTGGGCGAAGATAATTAAAAAAACCAGAAAAGTAAAAAATGAAGACCACTGTCAGGTGAGAGGTACATGTAGAGAAAACTTTACTCCTTTTACCTTTAACTGTCATTTTCAGAACAGTTTTGAAGATATAGACATAGGGAAGGATGGTCAGTATCAGAGACCCAACTCCAAGGGTTCCACCCAGGAGAAAGATGAGCAGAATGTTGATGAAGATGTCACTGCAGGAGATCTGAAACAACTGTGGGAGGTCACAGAAGAAGCTTTCTATAATATGTGATCCACAGAAAGATAACCTTTGGGCACAAAGAGTGAGAACTAAAGAATAGGCAAAACCGAGACACCACACAATGGATGCCAACTGTACACACAGTTTCCAATTCATGATCTGTGTGTAATGCAATGGATTACAAATAGCAGTATATCGGTCATAGGACATAACAGCCAACAGAAAAATTTCAGAGGAGGCAAAGGATATAAAACAGAAGACTTGGGTTATGCAAGCCATGATGGTAATATTTCTTGTCTGGGTCTGAAGGTCAAATAACATTCGTGGGCCGGTGACTGAAGAACAACAGAGGTCCAAACCAGCCAAGTTCCCAAGAAAGAAGTACATAGGAACATGGAGGTGAGAGTCAGTGACTATGAGGACAATGATCAGCAAATTCCAGATTAATGTCAGAAAGTAGATGAGGAGGAAGAAGAGAAAGAAAGGGAAATGAAGAGCTGGAAGCTCAGACAGTCCAGCGAGAAAAAAATCAATTGTCTGATTCCTCATTACAATATCTGTGTTCATATTTTTCCTTGATGAAACCATACAATAATGCATCACATTTTGTGTCGTCTAATCTTTTTAGGACTTGATTTCTAACAATCTAAAGTATAAAAAAAGAGAAAAAACCCTCCAAAAGTTGACTCAAAATTTGTTGCAGAAATCCTGAACCAGTTTCCTATTATTATCAGCATTGCCAAATGATAAAATTCTTTACCAGAAATCTCAGAATTCTGCTCAAAAAAGCAACATTTCTGCAGAATACATAAAGCAGAGAGTAATTTAATTTGACCAATATAAAAGATACAGAAAAAAGTCAGCTTTTACTGCAGCATTAGAAATAAAAATACAACTTTTCATACATTACATATTTATTTGTATTTGTGTGGTAGTTCTGGGAGTCCAGGCTGTAGTAACAGGACCACAAATTAGGTTCCAACATTTTTATTGAAATACAAAATGTTCTATATATGACAATATTCAGTGTGGAGATAAAAATATATCCTATTTTTTCAGCTCTGAATTCAAGAGGCTGCAGAGACTTCCAGCAAGAAAAATATTTTTTACAGGAAAGTGAGATAAAGGCCCCGGGTCCCTGACCTGCAAGAACAGTTACTGTAACATGCAATTAAGGCATCCTAAAGTGGCCTTGTAAAGTATGCGTCCAGATAAAAACATTTTCTCAGATTTAGATCTGGGTAAGTATTAGTACCCACCTGGTATTTAGTAGTAGTATTTAGGCTGGGTAAGTATTAGTACCCACCTGGTTTTATATGCTCTTCGTGGCTACATTAGGGTAAGTAAGTGAGGGGAACTCATTATTTTGTTTTTACTATTTTAGGTGAAGCAGCAGAACTGTTTGTGAGATTGTTATTTCTGTTGCTGATATTTCCTGCAGGGTTTCCCTCATTACCTGTGTGGTACATCCATTGTCACTGAGACAAAAGGTGAGAGTAAACCTCTAATGGAGGATTGCAGGGAATCCTGAGAGGGTTTTAATTATTCTTCGACCTTATCCAAAACTGAATAAAGAAATAGTTTTGACATACTGTATACTTTTGTTCCAGGATGATGTGAAATCACCATTACCAGATGCAAATAATATTGTAATCAGGAATATATTTTAGTTAGATTTTGATAAATGTGAGTTAGTATTATGTCTTCTGATAGGTCTGTTTTCTGAAGATGGAGGGTAATTGTTCACCAGGGGGAATATTCTATTCATTACTACTGTAAGAAGGCTTTTCACAGAGAATTCGGCACCTGAGTTTGTTTATCTTAACAACGGGACCCAAACCTCTTTGTTCTCCATACATCCACTTTGAAGGATCTCCTTGTTTAGCTGCTTCCCATCCGCCCTATAGTAGAAGTACTGCTACAGGGCGGCAAGGTTGCGCAAAATCACGTATATTTACTCTGCTGCAATTTGCTGCCTTGGCTGTCAATCAACAGGTTCCGGCCGGTGATTACTCATCGGCGCCTGGTGATTGCCAATCATCTTCAATGGGGAGGAGAACTGTTTGTAAACAAATCAGTTCTCCCCTGTGAGCTCCTGCACACTGCTTTACATGGCTGTGCATAGCAATGTGCTTACAGTGAAGTACAAACACAGCCCAGTATGTAAAATGGCACACAGCACACAGTTAACCCTTTGATGCCCCCAAATGTTAACCCCTTTCCTGCCCAGTGCCATTAGTACAGTGTCAGTGCTTTTGATTAGCACTGATCACTGTATTGGTGTCACTAGGGATGTCATTGACACCAAGTCAGTTCTCCCTCCCCAGTGTCAGAATGCCCACCACAGTCCTGCTATAAGTTGCTGATCACCGCCATTACTAGTAAAAGTAAAATAAATGAAAAAATCCCAGTATATACCACCATTTGTAAATGCTATAACTTTCACCAATTCATTTACACGTATTGGGATTTTTTTTCAGAAAAAACAGAGCAGAATACATTTTAGCATAAATTTATGAAGACATTTGAGTTTTACTGAACATGTTTAATAACAAAAAATCAAAAGTATTGTTTTTTTTCTCAAAATTGTTGGTCTTTTTTTTTTTCAAACTCAAAAATTAAAAACGCACAGGCGATCAAATACAACCAAAATAAATCTCTATTTGTGGGGAAAAAAGGACGTAAATGTAATTTGGGTGCAGCATTGCATGACAGTGCAATTGTCACTTAAAGTAACACAGCGATGTATCACAAAAAATGGCCTGGTCAGGAAGGGGGGTAAATCCTCAGGAGGGCGAGGGGTTAGATATGCAATGAGGGTGGCCATCCTTTCATGAATAAGTAATTCCCATTTCTAAAAAGGTGTACTAAGATTTGCATTAAAGGGGGGTGATTTATGCTAAATACAGGTGATTGGAAATTAAGGATGAGTTGAAGTTGAATGAGTATATCTGAATAAAGGGAATAGATATGCCCACCAATCAGAGCCACTCCATGAAAGTGAATAGAGGAGAGGCCTATGACAGTACTCACACTAGAGGATGAAGTTGGATGGGGAACTTAGGAGAAGTCTTTGGAGCAACAGTTACTAGAATGGGGCCCTCACGTGCGGATTCATGGTAGTTGTGGAATATATCCTCTTGCACTTAAATCTAAATGCTTGTCTAGATAGATTGTATGCATTGTATTTTTTGTTAGTTTTAGACCTTCATACTATTTAACAATACATATCTGTTTTTCTGTTAAAGCGTTCACTCATGGTCTAAGAACTCTCATTAACCAAATCATATCAGAGAAATATTAAATCTCAGAATATACAGTGTAGACTTTGGGCAACACTTTTATGAGCTTTAGATAGTTATTGAAACATATACATTACTACACAATTTTAAGTACACATGGTGTGTGTGTAGTACATCCTATCCTTCTGTCCCATCCTCCTAATATTTGCCACAGTTCCCAGTCATTAAAATGACAGAGGGGGTTTGCTGTGTAATTAAAGCTCCTCCTGTCCAAATGGGACCTTCTGACAAAATGTTTATAAACATTGTTCAGACACAAGATAGAGAGATACAAAGTAACATTGATTATAGACATTGACCAGATGGGAGATAGAGAGATACAAAGTAACATTGTTTATAAATGTTGATCAGGTAGGAGACAGAAATATACAAAGTAACATTGTTTATAAACAATAATCAGACAGGAGATAGAAAGGTTTAAAGTAGCATTGTTTAGAAACATTAATCAGGCAGGAGACATGGAGATACAAAGTAACATTGTTTATAAACATTGATCAGACAGGAGATAGAGAGAAACTAAGTAACATTGTTTAGAAACATCGATTAGATGGGAGATAGAGAGATACAAAGTAACATTGTTTATAAACATTGATCAGACAGTAGATAGAGCTAAGCCAAAAATATTTTTTTCGAAATAAAATGCCTAAGAAAATCTTTTCCTAGTTAACGCTATTCAGTCCTAATTAACTTATGCTTCCCCTTATCCCGTCAACTTTGATATTTCTGATCCTTTTCTTGTTTATTTCTGTTTTTTCTAACCAACAATATTCAAACATGTTTGTTTTGTTTTTACTCATTTTGTTTGGTAATTTTTTTAATGTATTAAAAGTTCAACATTTAAGAATCCTTTATTTCATTTGTAAATATCATAATAATACATACATAAAATATATATATATTTTTACCAGAATCATAAAATTTTCATTTCATTTTAAATAGGCCAAAATATTATTTTTATCTACAGTATTTTGTGCTAACATTGATATATATATATATATATATATATATATATATATACATATGACATTCAATTATATTATTTGTCTATGATTTGCATAAAAATGATTATGGTTTGGCGTTAGCTGCAGCATAATAAATTTTACAATATTGCTAAACATGCTGACAAGTATGTACAAGTATAAATTCAAACACTTGTAGCATGAGCAAATATATATTTAATTGTTAATCATCTTAATACTTTACATAGAAAATAATGAACACTAATATTTAAAAAGAGGCATGTTCTTCTTAACTTAGTAATACCTTTATTCTTTATTAATTATTAATGTAATCAATAAAATATGCAGTATGGGAATCCATGTTATTAAATCATTTAATAGCTTGTTAAGTTTACTTTTCTTTCAAGGCTAAATATAGATAAACATATAAAATGCGTTTAAACAGTGACAATGTCATCACATTTACTGTATCATTACAAATTTAAATGAATACCTGAGAAATTCCAGACTATAAAAATGATGAATTTTCTTTGTTTTGGCCTCTTTCCTCTAATACTTCCAAGTAAATGCTGATACAAGAGGAGTGAGGGGAGTTTCTTATGGAAGGGCCAGTTCAGAGGCAGCAGGTCTGATATGAATACATTTTGCTGAAGAAAGTTACATTACTATGACAGAAAATCCACATGAAATTCTCTGTCACAATTAAGTTTTACTGGAAGCATAAACATATATATATATAATACAGAAATTTCCCCTGACATTTCCAGAGCACACAGGAGTGTATATTGGTTCTGTATTCATCTAAATTATTTCTACATAAACCATCACTGGGATTCATTTGTTCCCCACAGACACACAACTTTGCCCTACTGATAATTAAGTAACTTTAAGTAAAAGTAAACTTGCTCAAGTTTGAAATTGGAAGTTTTGATGCAGAAAGAAAGTGACAATAATTGTAGAAAAGTAGAAAAACTGACCAAAAATGGAAGCACATTGAAAGAAAATATACACAAAAGGTTAAAATAACAATTCTTCAGAACATCAATCTTCTTTTCTCTCTGTCAAAATTTTTCTGCATTTTGTCAAGTTTAGGATAATATAGTATTATAGAAAATCTTGATAAATAAAAAATAATGTTTTTTTTAAGTATTTGTTTTCTTTGCATATTTTGTATACTATTATTATTATTATTATTATTATTATTATTATTAATAATAATAATAATAATAATATCAATAATATTAATAAAATTATACTAATAATAATGTTAATATTATTATAATAATTATTATTATTATTGCATTGTAACTGTATTGTCTCATGTTGTAAAGCACTGCACAAACTATTGGCTCTAGATACCTTCTGAATAATAATAATAATAATTATTATTATTATTATTATTATTCAGAAGGCATATAGAGCCAATAGTTTGTGCAGTGCTTTACAACATGAGGACAAACAATACAGGTAAAATACAATTCAATAAAGGAGGGATCAGAAAACCTTGCTTGTTAGAGTTTACAGTCTAAGAGGGAGGGTCGAGAGATACAAAATGTAAAAACCGTGGGGAATGAGGTGATGGAGAAAGTGGAAATACTATTGCTAGATGGGGGTGGGATAGGCTGCTCTAAAGAGAAGGGGTTTCAGGGATCGCAGTGAACAGAGTAGGAGATAGTAGGAGATTGGGCCATCAAAATGTAAGTTTGGCCATCTGATGACCATTGGTTCTTGAGGGGATGCCACATAGAATACCTTAAAAATCACAACCTTACATAGCAATATGGGGGAGGGTTCTGTTGGATAATGGGATAGAAAAAGAAGGATGCAAAGACCACCTACATTCATACTGTATATTCCCAACCAGATAATAATGCAAGTGATTTCTAATCAAAGATTACTGGTAAAGAAAGGTTGTAGGGATACACCACAAGCACTGACCGAGTCCTCAGTTCAGATGGAGACGTTACAGTGGCATGAGACTAGTATGGGAAAATATAATATTCTTTTACTAGCCGGAGATGTGATCTAAAAACCCAAATTATGAGTTCTTTGCTTCAGGATTCTCATACATTTTCTTAGAACTGCCATCTACAGCCTTAAATGTTGTTGGGTTTGGACAACTACAGCTGATAAGCCTTTTTCCTGCTTCATTCCTGAGAGTTTATAGCAGAAACATCTCGCTGATCAGGATGTTATCCTTTACACACTGGCAATAAATCAAAATTGTTAGTCTATAAGTAATTTTAGAACTATAGATCAGCTGGTGCAGAGCTTAAAATGGATTTCAAGCATCTGATAAGAACATAGAGCACTAGCATGAGCTCTTCTGTTGTGTTTTCCTCAGAATGCACCTTATGTTACCTCTGTAAAGCAGTAGATGCGTTTCTCTCGCACAGTGCAACAATATGTAAATAAAAAGTCCACAGGGCACAGATGAGGGAGCTGTGTGTAGAGGCGTGTGTGTGCGTGTTGGGAGGGGGGCTATGTGTACAGGCTAGGGGGACTGTATGATTACAAGTAAAGAGGTATGTGTGCACAGGTGGGGGCTGGAGGAGCTGTGCGTGTACAGGTGATGGCTGTATGTGTATGCAAAAGGGAAAATAAGCTGTTTAGGGGGGGGGTTGGTGGGGGCTGTAAGGTCGGTTCCATGGAGTACAGTTTCTCATCTTCATCCCGAGCATCGTATGACCTTGCACTGGCACTGGCAAGGACCCACTGAATATCTGTATATCTGCGCTGTACTTGCTGATTAGAGGTTCGTGTGAATGCTCCTGCAAATTTCTTGAATTCATTTGGGAGTGAAATAAATCTTTTGGCTGCAAGGACACTGCACATGTAGAGCTTTTTATTGATCACATACTATTCAGACAATCCAAGGTCTTCTGAAACTTCCAGCCATGAGCTCCATCACCAACCATGTTGAGCAGGCCTTATATGTGCAGAAGGCTTCTACTGGGTTACTCTCCAGTGCTTCAAACCTGCCCTACTTATGAGAGAAATTTGTTAAAGAAATCCCTTATAATTACACCAGGTTGGTGCATTTTTCTCTTCTTTTTATGTGCAAATTGCTGACTATTTCTGTCACCTTTGAGCTGTAACACCTATGTTTCCTTCAACATTCAGCATTGGGGAAATTAGCCTCTGAGTGTTTGTTCATATAAAAAGACTGCAAAACTGCAATTTTTGGCTCCTTACCCTCCTCTTTTACATATTCCACTAACTGTAATTCTGGAGGCTTGGAGGACCACTGTACTTTTTCTGCACATTAATGATACATGGTGCCCCAGGTGAACATACTTGAAGATTCTCTATCTGCTGTGCAATCTAACAACATGCCTACTGTTTCAGTTAGATGGCAGATCAGCAGGTTTTGACTGGTTTTGCCCCCTGAACAGGCGCAGTACAGCCTCAGTTGATGAAGCCATGGTAGTTCAAGCTTTGGAAGCTAACTGCAGATATTATTTGTGCATTCAAAGCATTAGAGTTTGTGTAAGATCAGGAAGAGGAAAGAAACAGAAAGTATGTCACAGGGTCTAAGGGCATAGTTTTCAACTTTGGAACTTGATAAAGAAGCACAAAATCCAGGGAATTCATAAAGGGTTTCATAGACAGCTTTTAGAAATCCATTGAGGTGCAGCACTGAAAATAACACTGAAAGTATCAGAGACAAGTACACAAATCTGTTGATGCCAACACTGAGATCAGATGTCCATACTGGGCAAAGGAGTTACAGCACATGGCAGTTGGCGGATCCATAGTTTTTCTTGTGGATCATTTGCTGTTATTTCTTTTTCTTTAAGTGCTTTGAGAGGGTAACTTTAAAGGCGCTATACAACATAAAGTGTATTTTAATTCTAATAATAATAATTATTATTGTTGTTGTTATTATTGTTGTTATTTTTATTATTATCACAATTTCTAGGCATATATTTTCTGTGTGGACAACCCTGGAGCATAAGCTGACATTGTCTTGTATAACTGTCTATACTGTACAATGAGCAGTGGACATTTGTTAGGATTTTTAATGACCTTTAAAGGCTTCCCTTTCATAATTTTAAAAGTAATGTTTTGTATATGGGCAATGGACGTGATAATACATGTGTATTAATTATTATTGTTGGGTCTTTCAATACTGTAAGTTTATGATTCATTTTAAATTCAGAGACTGTATAACTAATTCCCTCGCATCTTCACTGCTGGGAATTATCATGGTAATTGCTAAATTAAACCTTTTATTTTGTTAATTTCAAAGTTACAAGTAGAGATAACCTCAGGAGTATGACATAGTTTTAACAAACTTCATACATCTGTTAATGAATAACTTAATTAGAGAGTTTTGTTGGTGTGCCGCCAGAGGATTGGGATCCTCTAATGATTTCTATTACATTCAAACTAATAATACAACATAAACAAGGCATATTATGCGGTTCATTGCATCAATAATGAAAAAAAGGTCTTTTAAAACTTCTACACTAGTAAAAGATGAATGAACCAGTTTGATATATAATATAAGGGAAAAAATACTGACCCTCCAATACAAATATATGCAAGCAGATATTGGCTATGAAAGGAGGCTATAATTATTGGTGTCAATTTTATTTTTCATAGTAAAGTTGAAACACAGTCATTAACTGAAAATAAACAACTGTGTAGGAGGCCTAAAACTGGGTGGGGAACAGCAAAACTCTGCTACTAAAGTGAGCATTGACCTGGGAAAGCACACATTGCCGCTCAAAGCAAATTGTATGGATTATTCCCCATCAGTGCCCAGAGTTAGGGATCAGAATGCCAAAGACAGAACACCGCTGATATAGGTCTATGGCTTAGCCCTTGTGGGTGGGGTGAAACACATCACAGGCTGGTGGAGAAGCACTGGCTGAGGCCAAGCATTGGGTTGGTTGAGTGGTGTCTTCAGCTTACTAAAGTGAACTTTTGAAGACAGTTTTATGTCACAGGTCAACCACCATGGCAAGGCGGAGCACAGCAACAAGACACAAGGTAGTTATAGTGCATCAGAGAGGTCTCTCTCAGGCAAATATCTCAAAGCAGACTGGGGTTTCATACTTTTTTTAAAAAGCACAAAGAAAAAGTCAATATTGAGGACCATAGATGCAGTGGTTGACCAAGGAAACTTAATGCAGAAGATGAAAGACACATTATGCTTACTTCTCTTTAACATTGGAAGATGTCTAGCAGTGCCATCAGCACAGAACTAGAGAAAACCAGTGGGACCAAGGTACACCCATCATCTGTCCAGCAAAGTCTTGCCACTGTGGTCTTCATGGAAAAATTGCAGCCAAAAAGCCATACCTCTGACATGAAAACAAGGCTATGTGACACAACCATGCATGAAAACATAGGAACTGGAGAAAAGAAAAATGGCAGAAGGTGCTCTGATGGAAATTTGAAATATTTGGCTGTAGCAAGAGGCAGTTTGTTCTTTAAAAGGATGAAAAGCAATACAATAATGAGTGTCTGCTGGTAACAGCGAAGCATGGTGGAGGTTCCTTGTCAGTTTTGGGCTGCATTTCTACAAATGGAGTTGGAGATTTTGTCAGGCTCAATGGTGTCCTCAATGCTGAGAAATAAAGGCAGATAGTTATCCATCATGCCATAGCATTGATCCCAAATGCATTCAGCAACAGGACAATGGTGCCAAATATACAGCCAATGTCATTAAAGGTTAAAGAGATTCTAAAGGTTCTTTTTTTTTTTTTTTAAATAACAAACATGTCTATACTTACCTGCTGTGTGTAGTGGTTTTGCACAGAGCAGCCTGGATGCTCTTCTTCTTGGGTTCCCTGCAGGCTCTCCTGGCTCCTCCTATCTGTTGGGTGCCCCCACAGCAAACAGCTGGAGCACCAGGACAGTGGAAACACCCACAAAATGACCCCATTTTGGGAAGCAAACATCCCAAGGTATATTTTATAAGGCATAATGAGTCTTTTGAACATGGTATTTTTTTCCAAATGTTTTTAGAAAATGTGGAAAGAAAAATGACAGCTTTTTTTTCACACAAAGTTGTCAATTTATAAGATATTTCTAACACATGTGAGACATTTCCACAGCCTGGCCACATACAGAGAACCAACATCCAAGTAGCACCTTCATGCATTCTAGGAGCATAAAAGGGGCATAGATTACACATCTAATTTCCTGACTACCTATCGTAGTTTTGAAGGTCCCCGGCACCAGGACAATGAAAAAAACAAACAAAATTACCACATTTTGGAAAGAAAACACTCCAAAATATCTTCTTTGAGGTATAATGAGTCTTTTGAAGATGTCATTTTTTTCCACAAGTTTTTAGAAAATGTGGAAAGAAAACGAAAAAGTATTTTTTTTACACAAAGTTGTCAATTTATTATTTACTCGAAAATACATTTTACTACTCCTCCTGAACAGGACACTACCACATGTGAAACTTTTTCACAGCCTAGCTAAAGAAAGGATAAGCAAAAGATTACCTGTGGTTTGAGGAGAGCATTGGACCAGGAAGCAGGCAACTGCCACAGAATTCTCCCAGGCAGCAGGCAGGAATATGGTGGATAAACAAGCCAGGGTCAGAACAGGCAGCAGGCTGAGATCCAGGCAGAAGGAAGAAACATGGTCCATAAAAAGTCCTGGGTCAGTACAGGTAGCAGGCAGTTATAGTCAGCACAGCCAAAGTATTGGTCTAGGCAGCAGGCAGGAACATGGTCTGAAAAATTTTTGGGTCAGTACATGTAGCAAAAGGAGATATGGTCAGCATGGCCAAAGTATTGGTCCTGGCAACAGGCAGGAACATGGTCCATAAAAAGTCCTAGGTCAGCACAGGCAGCAAGCAGAGATATGATTAGCACAGCCAAAGTATTGGTCCAGGCAGCAGGCAGGAACATGGTCCGAAAAAGTCTTGGGTCAGTACAGGTAGCAAGAGAAGATATGGTCAGTGCAGCCAAAGTATTGGTCTAGGCAGCAGGCAGGAACATGGTCTGAAAATTTTTTGGGTCAGTACATGTAGCAAAAGGAGATATGGTCAGCATGGCCAAAGTATTGGTCCTGGCAACAGGCAGGAACATGGTCCATAAAAAGTCCTAGGTCAGTACAGGCAGCAAGCAGAGATATGATTAGCACAGCCAAAGTATTGGTCCAGGCAGCAGGCAGGAACATGGTCCGAAAAAGTCTTGGGTCAGTACAGGTAGCAAGAGAAGATATGGTCAGTGCAGCCAAAGTATTGGTCCTGGCAACAGGGAGGAACATGGTCCATAAAAAGTCCTAGGTCAGTACAGGCAGCAAGCAGAGATATGATTAGCACAGCCAAAGTATTGGTCCAGGCAGCAGGCAGGAACATGGTCCGAAAAAGTCTTGGGTCAGTACAGGTAGCAAGAGAAGATATGGTCAGTGCAGCCAAAGTATTGGTCCAGGCAGCAGGCAGGAACATGGTCCATAAAAAAGTCCTGGGTCAATGCAGGCAGAGATATGATCATCACAAAGTACTGGTCCAGGCAGCAGGCAGGAACATCAGGCTTAGGGCCTTGGTCAGGTAGGACCGAGGCACAGGGGTAGAGGCCTCATCCTACCCAATCTCTTTGAAGCCTCCGGACAAACAGACCCTGTTCCGGGAATCACAAAAACTGGAGAAAACCAAAAACAGTTTTTTCTCTATTCTGAAGCCCCTCACATATGTGAGACCCCTGTGTTATCTTGAATCCCACTACCGCAGTAGCAGGGCAAAAGATCAATCCAAGCAGCAGGCAAAAAACACTGTTGATTTAACAGGCCGAGGTCAGTCCAGGAGGAAGGCATAAATGTGGTTGATAATCCAGACGGCAGGCAGAAGCATAGTCGATAAACAAGCCATGGTCAGTTTCGGTGGAGGGCAGAAATGTGGTTTAGAAGCAATTCAGACGACAAGCAGAGGCATTGTCAGTAAACAGGCCAGGGTCATTTAAGGTGGAAGGCAGAGGCATGGTCAATCAAGGCAGCAGGCAAAAGATCAGCACAGATAATAAAAATGGGGAAATTGCAGGCTGTTAAAAATATGGGGAACTAATATCTTACTAAAGTGTGATAACGTCTGAAGCAGTCTCCAATGCATAGTTCTGGTTGGGAGGGACATTGGGGACAATGAAAACTAGTGTCTCTCCTAACTCCCCCTCTGTTGCATACCTTACATTTTTTTCGGCATCTTCTTCCTGTTTCTGATGGTGGAATACTCTCAGGGAAATGGCGTTCATGAAATCTGCTGACACAATCGGAGTAAATGGTTTGTGGTGGAGATCCTTTCTGATAGATTAGGGCAGTGATGACATCTTCTATAAATTTGAGGAAGGGGTAGGTCTTTCCATTGATTTTTTTATAGGTGATGTATGCATAAAAAATGGCCATGTGGAAAAAGTATATAGCAACTTTTTTTGTACCAGTAGAGGGACTTCCTTGTTGATAAGTATGGCTGCAGCATCTGATAGTTTAAATCCATCCCCCCCATGAATTGATTATAATTGTGGATACACTCTGGCTTTTGGATGGGACCTTGTCTTCTATGAATTTCCACCATGATGTCATTATGGATAGTGGACTGGGCATAAACATCTCTCCTATCCCTCCACTTCACGGCCAGCACTTCCTCATTCCTCAGACTTGCAGATTCCTCTCTTTGTAGAATTGTGTTCACTAAATTTTGTGGGAAGCCCTTCCTGTTTGTTCGGGTGGTACCACAGGCCACCATTTTCTCAAGGTACAGGTGGCGGAAAAGCGGCAGGCTTGTATAATAATTGTCTAGGTAAATGTGATACCCCTTTTGGAAAAGTGGAAAGGCCAGATCCCAGACAATTTTTCCACTTGTGCCAATGTAGGTTGGGCACCCAGGGGGCTAGAGGTGGGAGTCTTTGACTTCATACACGCGAAAAGCATATCCCATGACACTTTCACAAAGCTTGTTGAGCTTCAGTCCATACCTGGTCCTTTTATTGGGAATATATTGCTTGAATCCTATCCGGCCATTAAAGTTAACAAGAGATTCGTCCACACAGATATTTTGGTCAGGTTCAAAAATATTTTAGAAAAAAAATTAGTTAGGGGGCAAATTTTATACAGTTTTTCATAGCCTGGCTGATCTCGGGGAGGGCACTGGGAATTATCACTGAAATGCAGGAAGCACATTATCATGTCATAACGTGACCTGGACATTACAGATGAAAAGATGGCAATGTGATGGATGGGGTAGGTGGACCAATATGAATGTAATTCATTTTTTTTGTAAGCCCCTTGTTGATCGTAAGGCCCAAAAACAATTTAAGCTCCTCTACTGTTAACCGTCTCTACTCGAATGGATGGGCATAGCATAAATTGGGGTTGTCTATGATATATTGTTGGGAAAATAGGTTAGTCTGATCTACAATTGATTGAAGGAAATACATTTAAAAAAATCAATTGGGGAAAAACTTTCTGTGTTGGGCTGCATGCCTGGTTGTGTGGTGAAAGGGTGGATTGTAGCTGATCCTGAGCTAGAAGGCAGCCACAGAGGGTTTTCCAGAGTGTCTGGGAGGTATGTTTGGGCCCAGAATCTTGGGGTCTGGAGTGATATTCCAGTGCTGGTACTGGGCCTGTCATCCTGGGGTCTAGCTCTGTTGGCATTTGCTGACTGACCATTTGGGTGTAATGGCATTGGTACATTGGCGCTGCTCATGGTTGCTTGGTCTTCAGAGGATCTTAGTCTTTTAGGAGGGACTGTTTCCTCTTCCAATTTGGTCACTAATCCACTGCTTTCTATTGGCTCTTCATCCAAATCGGAAGCGGACAGTGAGAGCTCCCCGCTGCTCTCGTCCATCACGCTGAGGATTTTGAAAGCCTCCTCATTAGAGTAATATTTTTTTGACATCTTGGCAGTATGTTAGGCAACTGTGATGGGTACACTGCTGATGGGCTGCAGTGATGGTGGCTCTGTGATGGGTACTCTGATTAGGCTGATGACAGGCTGATGACAGGTACACTGACAAGCTGCACAGGTGTATGCGCTGACAGGTGCACTGATAGGCTTCCCTTATGAATGTGCTGACAGGTACACTGATGGGCTGCTGGACAGGTACACTGCTGGGCTGCTGGATAGGTACATTGATGGGCTGCTGGACAGGTACACTGATGGGCTCTGCTGGACAGGAACACTGATGGGCTCTGCTGGACAGGAACTCTGATGGGCTCTGCTGAACAGGTATGCTGATGGGCTCTGCTGGACAGGAACTCTGATGGGCTCTGCTGGACAGGTATGCTGATGGGCTCTGCTGGACAGGTACACTGATGAGCTCTGCTGGACAGGAACACTGATGGGCTCTGCTGGACAGGTATGCTGATGGGCTCTGCTGGACAGGTACACTGATGAGCTCTGCTGGACAGGAACACTGATGGGCTCTGCTGGACAGGTATGCTGATGGGCTCTGCTGGACAGGAACTCTGATGGGCTCTGCTGGACAGGTATGCTGATGGGCTCTGCTGGACAGGTACACTGATGAGCTCTGCTGGACAGGAACACAGATGGGCTCTGCTGGACAGGTATGCTGATGGGCTCTGCTGGACAGGTACGCTGATATTCTCTGCTGACAGGTACACTAATGGGCTCTGCTGACAGGTATGCTGATGGGCTCTGCTGACAGGTATGATGATGGGCTCTGCTGACAGGCATGTGATGGGCTGTATGACAGGTACACTGACAGACTGGTGACAGGTACACTGATGGACTGGCGTCAGGTACCAGGAAAGCTGATGGGCTGGTGACAGGTACACTGATGGGCTGGCGACAGGTCCACTGATGTGCTGGTGACAGATAGGTTGATGGGCTGGTGACAGGTAGGTTGATGGGCAGCTGTGACAGGCAATCCGGGCAGTGTGGTGTACAATACTGATAGCTGTAACTCAGTGTTCCCCTTCTCCTCCTCATACAAGATCCGTGTGTGAGGAGGAGAAGTGGTAGCAGCAAGTTACCGCTATTTGTTTATAGCTGTGATTGGCCGTGATAGGACACAGCTGATCGCAGGGTAAACAGCCAACTTTATTAGCTGTTTACCCTCATCAAGGATGTGCTGTGTCCATGAGACACAGCCGACGTTAGACCGGCACGCTGCACGCCAAAGGGAGCGCACTCTGGGGTTGTGTCCAGGAGGATGCCATATGGCGTCCTCCCGGAGGGGCGAACTGTTTTGCCGGCCGCCTTTGTGCCATCGGCTGGGTTAAAAAGTAACGGTCCCAACACTGAACCTTGGGGCACATCCATGTAGGTCCTTGGTCAAGCAACTATTTTGGAGGGACAACTCTCTTCCATTTGTGTTCCTGCATTGTCACCTTCTCTCTTTGCCCTGTGGTGGAAACCTCTTTGCTGACACACATAAGACAAACATAGCCCACTATTGTGACCATCAGGATACCTGTCTAATAATGTGCATCTGATTCTGGAGTGAGTACATGAAGTCAAGAAGAGGCTAAAAGAGACCGGAGGAAACCAGAGATTAGGTTAGAGTTAAAATTGGGGTTCTTATTAAAAAACAAACATAATATTAGAGAGAATATTGATTTTAAATGAGAAAAATATGACAGCTGTACACAGTGCACATAGACATCTAAATGTCATATAGTTGGAGTTTAGATCTACATAAAGTGTGCTAAAGACGTGGCAAACTGCAGACCCAGAACAAACATGCTTTAACCGCTTCCATGCTGCCCTATAGCAGAAACACTGCTACAGGGTGGCACGAGTGCAAAAAAATCATGTATATATATATATATATATATATATATATATATACGTAATTTTGCAGTCCAGGTAGGGGGCACCTGTGCGCCGCATGCACCCTACCCGCACCGCCATTTGCGGCCTTGGTTGTCAATCACTGGGTGATTCCCCGCTGGCACCCGGCGCTCTCCAAGGATTTCCAACTGGGAAGAGACCTGTATGTAAACAATACAGATCTCTCCCTTGGCAGCTCCTGCACAATGCTTTTTATGGCTCTGCGTGATCGTCAAGAGCTGGAACATTTATTTTGGGTTGTTCTTTAGTGGTAGGTTATGACAGTAACAAGAAACACACAGCTAACTTAAGAAATATATATATTTTTTACTATTTTGGGACAGATTTCCTTTGATATTGAAAAAAAAAACAGGAGATATTCATTACCATTTACCACCAAATGAAAGCCCAATTTGTCCTGAAAAAAAAAAACTTGGTATAATTCACCTGGATGTACAAAGTAGTTGTGATGATCTGTACGGTTTTACTAACACATGTCAAAGTTGTAAAATTTTACTTAGGCTTTAAAATTTGTTTTACCCTTAGGTGTGAAGGGGTTAAAATAATACCGAGAAAGTGATCCTTAGAAATAGTTCTCTTCTGACATCCCAGCCTATGTGTCATTACAGGTCATTGTACATAATGACATGTACAGTACACACTATTATTATTTTTTTTATTATACAGTATTTACATAGTGCCAACGGTTTGCACAGCGCTGTGCATTATAAATGTACATTATACATACACATATGTAAAGGGAGCAGGCATGACATGTAAGAGATAAGTTAGGTAGAGTCCTATCCGAGATTCCCCAACACCATCTGCAGTAAGATTCAGATCTGTTTGGATATCTACTCCATTATTAAACATTTGTCTACATTATACCATATTTCACTATCACCTTCCCAGCCCTTTACATATGTGTACTGTACACATCATTATGTACGATGACTTGTGATGACACACAGGCCGGAGATGTTTGAAGAGAGATATTTAGAAAGATGGGATCACTTTGTCACCATTATTTACCTTGGAAGAAACTATTCGCACATTTTTCCAAATTAAACATTTACTCTGGGTCCGTTCTCTTCTCAGTTTTCCATATTTTGACAAAGGTAAAAACATTCCTGCAAAATGTAATATACAGTTTACAAAAGTTTAAAAAAACGTTCCTTTTACTTTTTATAAAAATCTAAATTTCTCAAGAATCAAATGTCAGCAGAGGGCAGATGGAGAATACTTTCCTAAGATCTCTCCTTTCTTTATTATTTAACATTTCTGCATTTTATTTGGTCAGTTGCTTCACTTTTTAGTCTCCCTTTGAAACTTTCTTTTTCTAACTTGAATAGTTTTCTTTTACCTAAAGTTACTAAATTATCAGTAGGACAAAGTTGTGTCTCTCTGAAGGATACATGAATTCAGCTGAGGTTTGATTTTCTGTTTTACAATAATTTCAGATTAAATCAGAGCTAATGAACACTCCTGTGTGCTCCGGAGATGTCAGGGGAAGTTTGGTATTATAAATACAGTCATGGCCGAAATTGTTGGCACCCTTGATATTTCTCCAGGAAATCATGTATTTCTCACGAAACGTATTGCATTAACACATGTTTTGCTATACACATGTTTATTCCCTTTGTGTGTATTGGGACAAAACAAAAAAAGGGAGGAAAGAAAGCAAATTCGACATAATGTCACACAAACCTCCAAAAATGGGCTGGACAAAAGTATTGGCACCCTTTCACAACTGCGGATAAATAAGAATGTTACAAGCATGTGATGCTCCTGTAAACTCACCTGGGGCAAGTAACAGGTGTGGGCAATATAGAAATCACACCTGAAAGCAGATAAAAAGGAGAGACGTTCACTTAACCTTTGCATTGTGTGTCTGTCTGTGCCACACTAAGCATGGACAACAGAAAGAGGAGACGAGAACTGTCTGAGGACCTGAGAACCAAAATTGTGGCAAAATATCAACAATCTCAAGGTTACAAGTCCATCTCCAGAGAACTAGATTTGCCTTTGTCCACAGTGCGCAACATTATCAAGAAGTTTGCAACCCATGGCACTGTAGCTAATCTCCCTGGTCGTGGACGGATGAGGAAAATTGATGAAAGATTGCAACGCAGAATAGTCCGGATGGTGGATAAGCAGCCCCAAACATGTTCCAAAGACATTCAAGCTGTCCTGCAGGCTCAGGGAGCATCAGTGTCAGCGCGAACTATCCGTCGACATTTAAATGAAATGAAACGCTATGGCAGGAGACCCAGGAGGACCCCACTGCTGACACAGAGACATAAAAAAGCAAGACTACAGTTTGCCAAAATGTACTTGAGTAAGCCAAAAGCCTTCTGGGAAAACGTCTTGTGGACAGATGAGACCAAGATAGAGCTTTTCGGTAAAGCACATCATTCTACTGTTTACCGAAAACGGAATGAGGCCTACAAAGAACAAAACACAGTACCTACGGTAAAATATGGTGGAGGTTCAATGATGTTTTGGGGTTGTTTTGCTGCCTCTGGCACTGGGTGCCTTGACTGTGTGCAAGGCATCATGAAATCTGAGGATTACCAAAGGATTTTGGGTCGCACTGTAGGGCCCAGTGTCAGAAAGCTGGGTTTGCGTCCAAGATCCTGGGTCTTCCAGCAGGACAATGACCCCAAACATACGTCAAAAAGCACTCAGAAATGGATGGCAAAGAAGCGCTGGAGAGTTCTGAAGTGGCCAGCAATGAGCCCAGATCTAAATCCCATTGAACACCTGTGGAGAGATCTTAAAATTGCTGTTGGGAAAAGGTGTCCTTCCAATAAGAGAGACCTGGAGCTGTTTGCAAAGGAAGAGTGGTCCAAAATTCCGGGTGAGAGGTGTCAGAAGCTTATTGATGGTTATAGGAAGCGACTGATTTCAGTTATGTTTTCCAAAGGGTGTGCAACCAAATATTAAGTTAAGGGTGCCAATACTTTTGTCCAGCCCATTTTTGGGGTTTTGTGTGACATTATGTCATATTTGCTTTTCTGCCTCTGTTTTATATTTGTTCCAATACATACAAAGGGAATAAACATGTGTATAGCAAAACATGTGTTAATGCAATACCTTTTTTGTGTGAAATACTTGATTTTCAGGAAAAATATCAAGGGTGCCAACAATTTCGGCCATGACTGTATATATGTGTGCAGATAATACAACTGTATTGTGACCCAGCATGTCACACGTTCTCTATTACATTAACTTCATTCTGTTCAGCAAAATGTCTTCACCTGCTGTTCCCCTCACCCCTCCTTTATCAGAATTTGCCTTTGTCAAGGATATCAGAGATAAAATCTAGAAAGAAGACAAAACAAGGAAAATTCAACATTTTTATTCTAACATATCTAGAAACCTACGGGTGATTATTCCCTCTTATTTCTTAGGTTGGTTTAGTTTGATTTTACTTTGTATTATCTCCTATTGCCTCTCTTTCTTTCCTCTTTCTTTCCTTCTTTCCTCTCTTCCTTCCTTCTCTTTATTCTCTCTCTCTCCTTCCTTTCTTTATCCCTTTCTTCTCTTTCTTCTCTCTCTTTCCTTCATCTCTTTCCTTCTTTCCTCTCTTTCTTTCTTCCCTCTCTTTCTTCCTTCTCTTTCTCTTTCTTTCCTATCTTTCTTCTCTCTCCCTGTCTTTCCTTTCTTTCTTCTCTCTCTTCCTTTTCTTTCTTTTTTCTCCCTCTCTCTTTATTTCCTTTCTTTTTCCCTTTCATCTCTTTCTTTCTTCCTTCCTTTCTCTCTCTCTCTTTCCTTCCTCTCTTTTCTTCTTTCCTCTTTCCTTCCCCCCCCCCCTCTCTCTCTCTCTCCTTTTTGAAACCCAATTTTTAAATACTGGAATGTATTCCCTAATTATTGAATAATGAACAAAATAAGCTACACTCTGATCCCTGCATCTTGCATTTTTCAGTGATTTTATGAATTTCATGAAATTATGTCTTTGATAGTAACAACAAACTGGCTCATGTTTTCAAGTTTATCAATGAATTAATGAGGTGTGTTGTTATTTATTTATTTATGTATGTATGTATTTATGTATTTATTTATGTATGTATGTATGTATGTATGTATGTATGTATTTATGTATTTATGTGTGTCTTCTTTCATTATTTTTATGAACTTATCTCATCATATAAAATGAAGATCAAGCATATTGGAATGGGAAATCAGACAATTTTAAAGGAATTTATTCTTTCTGGACTGTCTGACCTTCCTTCTTTTCAGCTCTCTTTGTTTCTATTCTTCCTCCTCATCTACCTTCTGACATTAATCTGGAATTTTCTGATAATTGCCCTCATAGTCACCAACTCTCACCTCCATGTTCCTATGTATTTCTTCCTGGGGAGCTTGGCTGTTTTGGACCTCTGTTGTTCCTCAGTCACCATCCCACGAATGTTATTTGACATTCATTCGAAGAGCAGAAGTATTAACATAACAGCTTGTATAGCCCAATTCTTCTTCTTTATGTTCTTTACCATTTTTGAGAATTTTCTGCTGGCTGTCATGTCCTATGATCGGTACACCGCCATTTGTCAGCCATTACATTACACACAGATCATGCACTGGAAAGTGTGTGTACAGCTGGTGTCCATTGTATGGTGCCTTGCTTTGACTAATTCTTTAGTTCACACACTTTGTGTCTTAAATTTAACATTTTGTGGATCAGATATTATAGAAAGTTTCTTCTGCGACCTTCCCCAGTTGCTTCAGATCTCCTGCAGTGACATCTCCGTCAACATTTTGCTCATTTTTCTCTTTGGTGGCATCCTTGGAGGTGGGTCTCTAATACTGACCATCCTGCCTTATGTCTATATATTCAGAACTGTCCTAAAAATACAGGTTAAAGGTAAAATGAGTAAAGTTTTCTCCACATGTTCCTCTCACCTGACAGTGGTCTTCATATTTTATTGCTCCTCTATGTTTAATTATTTTCAGCCAAGCCCCAGTCATCATGCTTCTGGTACCAAAGTGGTGTCTGTGTTTTACACGGCGATCGTTCCTCTCCTCAGTCCTCTTATTTACAGTCTGAGGAACCAGGATTTGAGAACTGCATTTCACAAGGATTTTAGGAAGATTGTCTTGACTATTAAAGAAAATGCATTTAGATTAAATCCTCATTATTAGCAAGATATTAGCAAGACAAAGAATAACCTTTATCTGACCCATAATTCAGTGAAAAATCTAAATGGTTTCCTAAAAACAAAGTGGTCTGGTCTCTCCTATGTGGAAGTCATGTTGTCTATGACAAAACATGTCAGAGGGGAGTCTACATGATGTCATCACGCTGGAAGTTTGAGGTCAGCCATCTTACTTGCTGTATTATGGATGGATGTTTATCCTTAAGGGGGCAATTTGTCTTTTGATGAAACAGGCAATTATTCCTGTGCACTGAAGTAGTGCACTATGTGTGTGAGTAATAATCTGTCTATTTGTTAATAAATCTGCATCATTTGGAATACTACTCTATGGGAGATCTTGTATTGCTTTCTTCTTTATTGGATAGGATACTATTTAAATTGCTGAGCTGCTGACAGGTTGGTGCTGGTATTTGGTGAAGAGTGAAGGATCATAACCCATAATATTGGGAAAGCTCATGTAGACCCTACCTTGAGAGTGGGTCAATAAGTGGAGGCAAGCGGCAGCATTGACGGGAGGAGGCGCACGGTGGTGCAACACGCGGATATTTTGAGCATGCTTATTATATATATTTGTGGGCACTGTATTACAAGCACGTGAACTAAGGATATTCACATCAAAAGTGGAGGAGTGTTCTGCAGATTTATCTAAGAACTTGATCTATGTTCACTTTTTAGTATGTGGTCACACACTTTTTTCACTATGACATTAGTATATTTTATGTTTGTGTTCAGTACATTTAGTTTTTGGGATTCTTTTTTGCATGATTTATGCATTATGTGTGGTACAATTGCACATTTATTAGATCTTGTTATCATATATCATTAACCACTTGCCGACCGCGCATAGCCGAATGACGGCTTCACCGCGGCCGGCCAGTTCTGAGTGGACGTCATATGACGTCCTCCCAGAACGCGCTCTCCTGCGCGCCCCAGGGGGCGCGCACCCGGCGATCTCCGTGATCGCTGTGTCCTACGGACACAGCTGATCACGAGATGTGGTGAAAGGCCGATCCCACCGGCCTTTTACCACGTGATCAGCGGTGTCCAATGACACGCTGATCACAGGAAAATGCAAGTGCCGGTTCTCGGCTGCACTTTCCTCACGCTGTCAGATCGTGAGGAAAGTACTGCCGAGAACCGGCAGTTGTCAGAGCGGGGATCGGCACCGATCGTCAGGGCACTGATGATCAGTGCCCTGATGATCGGTGCCCAGCAGTGACCCCCGCAAGTTCCGATCAGCTGTGCGCCCACTAGCCCCGCCCACCCATTCCCAGCAGTGCCCCCACCTGTGCCCAGCAGTGCCCCCACCTGTGCCCAGCAGTGCCCCCACCTGTGCCACTCTGCAGTGCCACCTACCTGTGCCCAGCAGTGCCACCTACATGTGCCCAGCAGTGCCACCCACCTGTGCCCACCCACCTGTGCCCACCAGTGCCACCCACCTGTGCCCACCAGTGCCACCCACCTGTGCCCACCCACCAGTGCTGTCCACCAGTGCCACCCACCAGTGCCACCCACCAGTGCTGCCAGTCAGTGCCACCAGTCAGTGCCCAGGGGTTGTGCCAGTCAGTGCCGCCAGTCAGTGCCCAGAAGTGATGCCAGTCAGTGCCGTCTATCAGTACCCATCATCAGTGTCACCTATCAGTGCCGCCTATCAGTGCTGCATATCAGTGCCGCCTATCCGTGACCCCTAATTAGTGCTGTCTATCAGTGCCGCCTATCCGTGCCACCTCATTAGTACTGCCTATCAGTGCCCTTTAGTGCTGCCTATCAGTGCCCATCAGTGCCGCCTATCAGTGCCCATCAGTGCCGCCTATCAGTGCCCATCAGTGCCGCCTCATCAACGCAAATCAGTGAAGGAGAAAAAATACCTGTTTGAAAAATTTAATTTATAGCGCAAAAAGTAAAGCGCCCAGTGGCAATTAAATACCACCAAAAGAAAGCTCTGTTTGTGAGAAAAAAATGATCAAAATTTCATATGGGTACAATGTTGCATGACCGCGCAATTGTCAATCAAAGTGCGGCAGCGCTGAAAGCTGAAAATTGGCCTGGTAAGGAAGGGGGTATAAGTGCCTGGTAGGCAAGTGGTTAATGTGGAAACACACAACACCAGCTAGCAGCAATCTCTATTTATAATTTTGATTTTGTACACAATATTCACAAATTTCAATTGGAGAGCACAGGACAGTTCGGGATAGAAAGTGCTCTAGGAACTGACTGAAAGCCATTAAAGTGAATTCAATTTCTATTACAGAAAGAGAAGAGGATTCATTAGTAAAACCGATATACTGACAATTCGGTTATTTACTAAAGGCAGTCTGTTTATTTTGCAATGAAAATTTGGCAAAGGAATTTTCTGCTTACTACATTTTGCTCATTAAATGTGATGAAAATTCACTTTGCAAAGATTATCATGTGCAAGAAAATGTTAAAAAATGAATTTCTACTTGGAAATGACTGGATGATAGAGATTAACACAGTTTAACCTCATTTGCTGAGCTATATTAAAATTACCTTGCAAAATTCAAAGTCTTTTGCAAAGTGAACAGCTTAATTGCCTTTAGTAAATAACCTGCAATATCTCTATTAAAAAATATCTAAATTACTTTCTGAATTTGGAAAATTCCTCTGACAATTCTGCTTTTTATATGTATGTTGGGTTATAATGTTGAATAATTCTGACAGTACTCGGGTTGTAGGTTTGAATCTCAACCTTTGCACTACCTGCTTGGAGTTTGCATGTTCTCCCTGTGCCTATGTGGGTTTCCTCTGGGTACTCCAGTTTCCTCCCACGCACCAAAGACATGCTGGTAGGTTAATTGGCCCGAGTATATGAATGTGAGTTAGGGACTTTAACCGCTTGCCGCCCTGCCACTGTGTATATACATGTGCAGGGCGGCAGTGGAGCGCAAAACCACGTTTTAAAACGGGTTCCGCGCTCCCGACACTTTTGCCGGCAGGGGGCGCGCGCGCGCGCTCCCGCCGACCCACGGGTGACACTATTTGATCCAGGAGGGATCAATCATTAGATTTCAGCCAGTGATTTCTGGCTGAAATCACATGATCGGTCCCTGTCCTATCCTGTCCTGTGTTGACATACACAGGGCAGGATATGATGTCATTCTTCTCTGCCTGGACACATTCCGTTCCAGACAGAGAAGAAGACATCCAAAAAGTGAGTACACAAGCACTGCACTACAGTTAGAACTCACCTAGGACACATTTAACCCCCTGATCGCCCCCCCCTCCAGTTAACCCTTCACTGCCCTGTCACCAGTGTTACTGATCAGTGAAGCGATTTTTACTGATCAGTGTCGCTGGCGACTTCCGATAGAGTTAGCGCCCCTCCCAGATAGCGCCAGATTGCCCGTCAGTACACCAGTAATCCCGTTTAACCCCTTGATCGCCCCCCCCCTCCAGTTAACCCCTTCACTGCCCTGTCACCCAGTGTCACTGATCAGTGAACCAATTTTTACAGATCACTGTATCAGTGTCACTGGCGACTTCCGATAGAGTTAGCGCCCCTCCCAGATAGCGCCAGATTGCCCGCCAGTACACCAGTAATCCCGTTTAACCCCTTGATCGCCCCCCCCCCCCCCTCCAGTTAAACCCTTCACTGCCTGTCATCCAGTGTCACTGATCAGTGAACCAATATTTACTGATCACTGTATCAGTGTCGCTGGCGACTTCCGATAGAGTTAGCGCCCCTCCCAAATAGCGCCAGTTTGCCCGCCAGTACACCAGTAATCCCGTTTAACCCCTTGATCGCCCCCCCCCCCCAGTTAACCCCTGCACTGCCCTGTCACCAGTGTCACTGATCAGTGAACCGATTTTTACTGATCACTGTATCAGTGTCGCTGGCGACTTCCGATAGTGTTAGCGCCCCTCCCAGATAGGGCCAGATTGCCCGCCAGTACACCAGTAATTCCGTTTAACCCCTTGATCACCCCCCCTCCAGTTAACCCATTCACTGCCCTGTCACCAGTGTCACTGATCAGTGAACCGATTTTTACTGATCACTGTATCAGTGTCGCTGGCGACTTCCGATAGTGTTAGCGCCCCTCCCAGATAGTGCCAGTTTGCCCGCTAGTGCACCAGAAATCCCATTTAACCCCTTGATCGCCCCCCTCCCCCCCCCAGTTAACCCCTTCACTGCCCTGTCACCAGTGTCATTGATTACAGTGAACAGATTTTTACTGATCACCGTATTAGTGTCACTGGTGACTTCCGATAGTGTTAGCGCCCCTCCTAGATAGCGCCAGTTTGCCCGCTAATGCATGGGATTTTTTTTACCAAAAACATGGAGCAGAATACATTTTGGCTTAAATTTATGACTAACTTTGAGTTTACTATATATTTTTTATAGCTGAAAGTAGAAAATATTGTTTTTTTTCAAAATTTTCGTGGTTTTTTTGTTTATAGCGCAAAAAATAAAAAGCGCACAGGTGATCAAATACCACTAAAAGAAAGCTCTATTTGTGTGAAAAAAAGGACGTAAATTTTGTTTGGGTGCAGCATTGCATGACCGCGCAATTATCATTTGAGTTAGTGCAGCGCTGTATAGCAAAAAAAGGCATAAATTACAGTATCTATACCATAGTTTGTAGACGCTATAACTTTCACACAAAGCAATCAATATACACTTATTGGGATTTTTTTTACCAAAAACATGTAGCAGAATACATTTTGGCTTAAATTTATGACTAACTTTGAGTTTACGATATATTTTTTATAGCTGAAAGTAGAAAATATTGTTTTTTTTCAAAATTTTCGTGGTTTTTTTGTTTATAGCGCAAAAAATAAAAAGCGCACAGGTGATCAAATACCACTAAAAGAAAGCTCTATTTGTGTGAAAAAAAGGACGTAAATTTTGTTTGGGTACAGCATTGCATGACTGCGCAATTATCATTTGAATTAGTGCAGCGCCAAACAGCAAAAAAAGGCGTGGTCATTAAGGGGGGGTATATCCTCTGGGGCTCAAGTGGTTAGATTGTACGCCCCTTGAGGGTTAGGGACTTTAGATTGTACGCCCCTTGAGGGTTAGGGACCTTAGATTGTACGCCCCTTGAGGGTTAGGGACTGATGTGAATGTACAATATATATGTAAAGTGCTGCGTACATTGATGGCGCTATATAAGTACCTGAAATAACAAAATAAAATAAAATAAATATGTTTTTCTTCTCACAACGTGTGAGTACCACATAAGCCAACCTCACACTTTTATTCCAGTACAATTTTCTGTCATTTCTTTGGTGTAGTATCAGTACTGACACCCGGAGATGTAAACATATGTGTATTGTTTCTGACATGCATGTGTTACATTGTGCTCTAATAAATGCCTTCTGAAAACATGTGTCTTTAGTTTTTACTCTGAAATTGTATTTGCTTTCCCGCCACCCTATAGCAGATATACTGCTACAGGGCGGCAGGGATGCACAAAATCAAGTATATACAGTCATGGCCGAAATTGTTGGCACCCTTGATATTTTTCCTGAAAATCAAGTATTTCACACAAAAAAGGTATTGCATTAACACATGTTTTGCTATACACATGTTTATTCCCTTTGTATGTATTGGAACAAATATAAAACAGAGGCAGAAAAGCAAATATGACATAATGTCACACAAAACCCCAAAAATGGGCTGGACAAAAGTATTGGCACCCTTAACTTAATATTTGGTTGCACACCCTTTGGAAAACATAACTGAAATCAGTCGCTTCCTATAACCATCAATAAGCTTCTGACACCTCTCACCCGGAATTTTGGACCACTCTTCCTTTGCAAACAGCTCCAGGTCTCTCTTATTGGAAGGACACCTTTTCCCAACAGCAATTTTAAGATCTCTCCACAGGTGTTCAATGGGATTTAGATCTGGGCTCATTGCTGGCCACTTCAGAACTCTCCAGCGCTTCTTTGCCATCCATTTCTGAGTGCTTTTTGACGTATGTTTGGGGTCATTGTCCTGCTGGAAGACCCAGGATCTTGGACGCAAACCCAGCTTTCTGACACTGGGCCCTACAGTGCGACCCAAAATCCTTTGGTAATCCTCAGATTTCATGATGCCTTGCACACAGTCAAGGCACCCAGTGCCAGAGGCAGCAAAACAACCCCAAAACATCATTGAACCTCCACCATATTTTACCGTAGGTACTGTGTTTTGTTCTTTGTAGGCCTCATTCCGTTTTCGGTAAACAGTAGAATGATGTGCTTTACCGAAAAGCTCTATCTTGGTCTCATCTGTCCACAAGACGTTTTCCCAGAAGGCTTTTGGCTTACTCAAGTACATTTTGGCAAACTGTAGTCTTGCTTTTTTATGTCTCTGTGTCAGCAGTGGGGTCCTCCTGGGTCTCCTGCCATAGCGTTTCATTTCATTTAAATGTCGACGGATAGTTCGCGCTGACACTGATGCTCCCTGAGCCTGCAGGACAGCTTGAATGTCTTTGGAACATGTTTGGGGCTGCTTATCCACCATCCGGACTATTCTGCGTTGCAATCTTTCATCAATTTTCCTCATCCGTCCACGACCAGGGAGATTAGCTACAGTGCCATGGGTTGCAAACTTCTTGATAATGTTGCGCACTGTGGACAAAGGCAAATCTAGTTCTCTGGAGATGGACTTGTAACCTTGAGATTGTTGATATTTTGCCACAATTTTGGTTCTCAGGTCCTCAGACAGTTCTCGTCTCCTCTTTCTGTTGTCCATGCTTAGTGTGGCACAGACAGACACACAATGCAAAGGTTAAGTGAACGTCTCTCCTTTTTATCTGCTTTCAGGTGTGATTTCTATATTGCCCACACCTGTTACTTGCCCCAGGTGAGTTTACAGGAGCATCACATGCTTGTAACATTCTTATTTATCCGCAGTTGTGAAAGGGTGCCAATACTTTTGTCCAGCCCATTTTTGGAGGTTTGTGTGACATTATGTCGAATTTGCTTTCTTTCCTCCCTTTTTTTGTTTTGTCCCAATACACACAAAGGGAATAAACATGTGTATAGCAAAACATGTGTTAATGCAATACGTTTCGTGAGAAATACATGATTTCCTGGAGAAATATCAAGGGTGCCAACAATTTCGGCCATGACTGTATATATGTCATTTTACATTTCCGGGTAGGGGGTAAGGCACCATCCTTTATTTAAGTTGACGGCCTGCAACACGGCGCAATTGGCAGTCCCCTCTGAAGACACATAAGGAGGAGCCAATTATACCGTCGGAGCATCGTGGAGCTCTGGTGGCCATCTTATCTTGTGGACGTACTGATCTTCTAGACGCCTAGTACCAGTCCCAAGCCTCCAGAGAGGGAGCCACCTGTTAACCCTTTGTGAGCTGCACCCATCCATTCCCTAAGGGGAGCTCTGGATGCCCCTGGATCACCCTTTAAGGCCCTGGGATCCATCCATCCTGAGAGGGAGTAATCTTTACACCTGACCTGGCCCTGATGACCCTATCGGATGACACCTGGATACATTATTTAAACTCGCATAATTACTGCGCATCCCGTGAGTGCGCATTTCTTCTGTTCACAATAGCACAACCACCGATCTGAGCCATCAGGACTTTATTAACACATTTACATCACTTTATGAACTACTTATTATTTTACCATATTTATTATTTATGTTTTATGAATTATTTACCACAATATCATTGCACTTTATTAATAATTAATGATATTCTACTATTTTAATAGCGCTGCACTTTTATATATTTTGTGTCTTTTTAAAGGGTTTATTTTGGTTACCTTAGTGTACAGCTGCTGATATACTGTGTTTATATTTTGAGAGCGCTCACATACATTTCATATTTTTTAGGGGGTGAAAGAAAGCTCTATTCGTGGGAAAAAAGGACGTAAACTTGATTTGGGTGCAGCGTTGCATGACTGTGCAATTGTCAGTTAAAGTAACGCAGCGCCGTAATGCAAAAAAAAGGCCTGGTTAGGAACGGGGGGGGGGGGGGAATCCTCAGGAGGGCAAGAGGTTAAAGAAAAAAATGCCACCCTAAAAAAAATCTATCAGTTGTAAATATCAGTCCCCTGCAAGTTCCATTGTAAAAACATCGTACTATATAGAAGCTTCCAGGTATTCATTTTCTTTCTAAGAATTATGGGTACTCCCAAACACACACCCTGCCTTCATCTTTTTTTTCTCCCTAAAAAGAATAGAACCATCTTTGTTGGATCATGATCTAGGCTCACTTCCTGGAATAAGATGCTGCATTCAGAGACCTGAAAGAATAAGAAAAAAAAAACCTCACCTGGTTTCCCTGAATGGTGGAGGACACTAAGTGCTGAATCTTTTTGCGCATATGCACTTTTCATGGTGGTTGATTCGGTTATAGGGACACTGACAGAAGATTGATTTTAGGTTTTGCACCTTTATGAACTTCCTTTTGATGAACGTTTGGACTTTCACATGAATTTGTTCATGATATATATTTATTCATGAGAGACTTTTATCTTTTGATGAACTTTTTTGCACTCCATTCCTTCGAGAGAGATTTCTATATTTTTATGAGCTTTCGATTAACATTTTGCCTTTATCTATAATTGGTAATTATTACTTATGTTAAGGCGTATTATTCCACTATCGATTTTGAAGCACGGTTGCTCTATTATACACTTTATAAAGTAACACTGTTTTTTTTTGTAGCTACTCTGTTTTATTCATCTGCAGATCAATGGATACGCCGCAGTCTGCATAAAATTTCAGTTAAAGGAACAACCTTTTGGCCACACTTTATAATAGGCAAGAAAATATCAGAACTGCATTAGCACTATGGATACAATATATCTCTTCTGAGCAAAACATAAACACCATAAGGAATCTGAAACCCTTATCCTTCCAGACCTCTCAAGCTCCCATTATTTCTCAACTCCCCCCCCCCCCTTTTTTCTCTTTATTTTCTCCTTCTCTGTTACCTCTCCATACATTCTCCCTATCCTTCTCCTCCCTCTTTCTTCTTTCCCCATATCACTTACCTCCCCCTTCTACCAACGTCCCCCTGCCCCTTAAAGATGCTACACTTTCTATATATCTCATTTCCTTCATGCATTTACAAAACCTTCATTGTAGCATCACACAACCTATCTTCCTCTAACCATTTTTGTATTTGTTATTGAACTAAAAATTGATCCAACAGGAGATAGAGAGATACAAAGTAACATTGTTTATAAACATCGATCAGACTGGAGATAGAGAGATACAAAGTAACATTGTTTATAAACATCGATCAGACTGGAGATAGAGAGATACAAAGTAACATTGTTTATAAACATTGATCAGACAGCAGATGGAGAGATACAAAGTAACATTGTTTATAAACATCGATCAGACTGGAGATAGAGAGATACAAAGTAACATTGTTTATAAACATTGATCAGACTGGAGATAGAGAGATACAAAGTAACATTGTTTATAAACATCGATCAGACTGGAGATAGAGAGATACAAAGTAACATGGTTTATAAACATCGATCAGACTGGAGATAGAGAGATACAAAGTAACATTGTTTATAAACATCGATCAGACTGGAGATAGAGAGATACAAAGTAACATTGTTTATAAACATCGATCAGACTGGAGATAGAGAGATACAAAGTAACATGGTTTATAAACATCGATCAGACTGGAGATAGAGAGATACAAAGTAACATTGTTTATAAACATCGATCTGATATGAGATAAAAAGATACAAAGTAACATTTTTTATAAACATTGATCCAACGGAAGGTAGAGAGATACAAAATAACATTGTTTATACATATTGATTAGACTGGCGATAGACTGGGGCAGCACAGTGGCTAAATGGTTCCCCCTGGCAGTACTAGCGTCATTGGTTCGAATCCCAACCACGGCACCACCTGCCTGAAGTTTGCATGTTTTCCCTGTGCCTGCGTGGGTTTCCTCCAGGTACTCCGTTTTCCTCCCACACTCCAAAGACATTCTGATAGGTTAATTGGATCCTGCCTGAACTGGCCCTAGTATGTGTATGTATGAATGTGAGTTAGGGACCTTAGATTGTACGCGCCTTGAGTGTTAGGGACTGATGTGAATGTACAATATATATGTAAAGCGCTGCGTAAACTGACAGCGCTATATAAGTACCTGAAATAAATAATTAATAAATAGATATAGATATACAAAGTAACATTGTTTATAAACATTGATCAGACAGGAGATAGAGAGATAAAAAGTAACATTGTTTATAAACATCAATCAGACAGGAGATAGAGAGATACAAAGTAACATTGTTTATAAACATTGATCAGACAGGACATAGAGAGATAAAAAGTAACATTGTTTATACATATCGATTAGACTGGAGATATAGATATACAAAGTAACATTGTTTATACATATTGATTAGACTGGAGATATAGATATACAAAGTAACATTGTTTATAAATAGAGATGAGCGAAGAAATGAAAAATTTGATTCGACTGATTCGGCGAATTCGTGGACAATATTCGATTCGAGTCGAATAAATTCGCTGTGAATTTAACTTAAAAAAGGGTGTTTCTAGGCTTCAGAGAGACTTAATATTAGTGCAGAACACTGTACCTTTAATTTAAATGCCCTTGGAGTCTGCTGGGGAAGAGAAATAATACTGTCTGTCAGTATGACATGCAGATGAGTGCCGTCGATCTTAGAATCACTGCACACTTCACTCCTTTGGCCAGTCACGGGGCCAAAACCAGTGTTTGGAGCCACAGTGTGGCGGTGGAGGCAGCAGCAATGGGAGGCCATACAGCAACCTATGACAAAATGGAAACCAGCAGGAGCGTGAGGAGACCTGAAAGTGGCACATGGCAGAGTGGGAGCAATGGGAGGCGGTACAGGGACCCAGGTCACACTGTGGGCCCAGCAGCAGCGTGACCAGGCGGTACGGGGGCCCATGGCCGATATGGGGCTTGGTGGCACCTATGGAAGGCCTGTAATCTGCCAGCAACCTATGACAAAATGGACAACCGCAGGAGTGTGAGGAGATTTCAAAGTGGCACATGGCAGAGTGGAAGCAATGGGAGGCCGTACAGGGACCCAGGTCACACTGTGGGACCAGCATCAGCGTGAACAGGCGGTACGGGGGCCCATGGCCGATTTGACCTCATTCATCCCATAGTCCTGCCGACTCACGAATAGCGTGGCCTCCTCAAAGGGCCTGAGCAAGCGCAGGTGTCACACATGAGCTGACAATGGCTGACATCTAAGTTACACAGGGAGTACCTTTATCCGCTTTTAACATCAGGAAATCTGTGATGGCCTTTAGCTGTTCGTAAAGGCGGTCTAACATATGTAGGGTTGAATTACACCTTGTTGCAACGTCACAGCATGAGGAGTCGGTACGGGGGCCCATGGCAGATTACATGTCTGGCAGCAGCAATGGGAGGCCCGTAATCTGCCAGCACCCTATGTCAAAAAATTTAACACACCAGCAGTGTGAAGAGACCTGAAAGTGGCACATGGCAGCAGAGTGTGGCGATGGAGACAGCAGCAATGGGAGGCCGTACAGGGACCCATGAGAGACTCTGGACTTGGCAGCAGCATGAGGAGGCGGTATATAGGGGCCCATGGCAGATTAGGGGCCTGGCAGCAGCTATGTGAGGCCCGTAATCTGCCTGCACCCTATGTCAAAAAATTAAACACACCAGCAGTGTGAAGAGACCTGAAAGTGGCACATGGCAGAGTGTGGCGATGGAGACAGCAGCAATGGGAGGCCGTACAGGGACCCATGAGAGACTCTAGACTTGGCAGCAGCATGAGGAGGCGGTATATAGGGGCCCATGGCAGATTAGGGGCCTGGCAGCAGCTATGTGAGGCCCGTAATCTGCCTGCACCCTATGTCAAAAAATTTAACACACCAGCAGTGTGAAGAGACCTGAAAGTGGCACATGGCAGCAGAGTGTGGCGATGGAGACAGCAGCAATGGGAGGCCGTACAGGGACCCATGACAGACTCTGGACTTGGCAGCAGCATGAGGAGGCGGTATATAGGGGCCCATGGCAGATTAGGGGCCTGGCAGCAGCTATGTGAGGCCCGTAATCTGCCTGCACCCTATGTCAACAAATTTAACACACCAGCAGTGTGAAGAGACCTGAAAGTGGCACATGGCAGCAGAGTGTGGCGATGGAGACAGCAGCAATGGGAGGCCGTACAGGGACCCATGACAGACTCTAGACTTGGCAGCAGCATGAGGAGGCGGTATATAGGGGCCCATGGCAGATTAGGGGCCTGGCAGCAGCTATGTGAGGCCCGTAATCTGCCTGCACCCTATGTCAAAAAATTAAACACACCAGCAGTGTGAAGAGACCTGAAAGTGGCACATGGCAGCAGAGTGTGGCGATGGAGACAGCAGCAATGGGAGGCCGTACAGGGACCCATGAGAGACTCTGGACTTGGCAGCAGCATGAGGAGGCGGTATATAGGGGCCCATGGCAGATTAGGGGCCTGGCAGCAGCTATGTGAGGCCCGTAATCTGCCTGCACCCTATGTCAAAAAATTTAACACACCAGCAGTGTGAAGAGACCTGAAAGTGGCACATGGCAGCAGAGTGTGGCGATGGAGACAGCAGCAATGGGAGGCCGTACAGGGACCCATGAGAGACTCTGGACTTGGCAGCAGCATGAGGAGGCGGTATATAGGGGCCCATGGCAGATTAGGGGCCTGGCAGCAGCTATGTGAGGCCCGTAATCTGCCTGCACCCTATGTCAAAAAATTTAACACACCAGCAGTGTGAAGAGACCTGAAAGTGGCACATGGCAGCAGAGTGTGGCGATGGAGACAGCAGCAATGGGAGGCCGTACAGGGACCCATGACAGACTCTAGACTTGGCAGCAGCATGAGGAGGCGGTATATAGGGGCCCATGGCAGATTAGGGGCCTGGCAGCAGCTATGTGAGGCCCGTAATCTGCCTGCACCCTATGTCAAAAAATTAAACACACCAGCAGTGTGAAGAGACCTGAAAGTGGCACATGGCAGAGTGTGGCGATGGAGACAGCAGCAATGGGAGGCCGTACAGGGACCCATGACAGACTCTAGACTTGGCAGCAGCATGAGGAGGCGGTATATAGGGGCCCATGGCAGATTAGGGGCCTGGCAGCAGCTATGTGAGGCCCGTAATCTGCCTGCACCCTATGTCAAAAAATTAAACACACCAGCAGTGTGAAGAGACCTGAAAGTGGCACATGGCAGCAGAGTGTGGCGATGGAGACAGCAGCAATGGGAGGCCGTACAGGGACCCATGAGAGACTCTGGACTTGGCAGCAGCATGAGGAGGCGGTATATAGGGGCCCATGGCAGATTAGGGGCCTGGCAGCAGCTATGTGAGGCCCGTAATCTGCCTGCACCCTATGTCAAAAAATTAAACACACCAGCAGTGTGAAGAGACCTGAAAGTGGCACATGGCAGCAGAGTGTGGCGATGGAGACAGCAGCAATGGGAGGCCGTACAGGGACCCATGAGAGACTCTGGACTTGGCAGCAGCATGAGGAGGCGGTATATAGGGGCCCATGGCAGATTAGGGGCCTGGCAGCAGCTATGTGAGGCCCGTAATCTGCCTGCACCCTATGTCAAAAAATTTAACACACCAGCAGTGTGAAGAGACCTGAAAGTGGCACATGGCAGCAGAGTGTGGCGATGGAGACAGCAGCAATGGGAGGCCGTACAGGGACCCATGACAGACTCTAGACTTGGCAGCAGCATGAGGAGGCGGTATATAGGGGCCCATGGCAGATTAGGGGCCTGGCAGCAGCTATGTGAGGCCCGTAATCTGCCTGCACCCTATGTCAAAAAATTAAACACACCAGCAGTGTGAAGAGACCTGAAAGTGGCACATGGCAGAGTGTGGCGATGGAGACAGCAGCAATGGGAGGCCGTACAGGGACCCATGAGAGACTCTAGACTTGGCAGCAGCATGAGGAGGCGGTATATAGGGGCCCATGGCAGATTAGGGGCCTGGCAGCAGCTATGTGAGGCCCGTAATCTGCCTGCACCCTATGTCAAAAAATTTAACACACCAGCAGTGTGAAGAGACCTGAAAGTGGCACATGGCAGCAGAGTGTGGCGATGGAGACAGCAGCAATGGGAGGCCGTACAGGGACCCATGACAGACTCTGGACTTGGCAGCAGCATGAGGAGGCGGTATATAGGGGCCCATGGCAGATTAGGGGCCTGGCAGCAGCTATGTGAGGCCCGTAATCTGCCTGCACCCTATGTCAAAAAATTTAACACACCAGCAGTGTGAAGAGACCTGAAAGTGGCACATGGCAGCAGAGTGTGGCGATGGAGACAGCAGCAATGGGAGGCCGTACAGGGACCCATGACAGACTCTGGATTTGGCAGCAGCATGAGGAGGCGGTATATAGGGGCCCATGGCAGATTAGGGGCCTGGCAGCAGCTATGTGAGGCCCGTAATCTGCCTGCACCCTATGTCAAAAAATTTAACACACCAGCAGTGTGAAGAGACCTGAAAGTGGCACATGGCAGCAGAGTGTGGCGATGGAGACAGCAGCAATGGGAGGCCGTACAGGGACCCATGACAGACTCTAGACTTGGCAGCAGCATGAGGAGGCGGTATATAGGGGCCCATGGCAGATTAGGGGCCTGGCAGCAGCTATGTGAGGCCCGTAATCTGCCTGCACCCTATGTCAAAAAATTAAACACACCAGCAGTGTGAAGAGACCTGAAAGTGGCACATGGCAGCAGAGTGTGGCGATGGAGACAGCAGCAATGGGAGGCCGTACAGGGACCCATGAGAGACTCTGGACTTGGCAGCAGCATGAGGAGGCGGTATATAGGGGCCCATGGCAGATTAGGGGCCTGGCAGCAGCTATGTGAGGCCCGTAATCTGCCTGCACCCTATGTCAAAAAATTTAACACACCAGCAGTGTGAAGAGACCTGAAAGTGGCACATGGCAGCAGAGTGTGGCGATGGAGACAGCAGCAATGGGAGGCCGTACAGGGACCCATGACAGACTCTAGACTTGGCAGCAGCATGAGGAGGCGGTATATAGGGGCCCATGGCAGATTAGGGGCCTGGCAGCAGCTATGTGAGGCCCGTAATCTGCCTGCACCCTATGTCAAAAAATTTAACACACCAGCAGTGTGAAGAGACCTGAAAGTGGCACATGGCAGCAGAGTGTGGCGATGGAGACAGCAGCAATGGGAGGCCGTACAGGGACCCATGAGAGACTCTGGACTTGGCAGCAGCATGAGGAGGCGGTATATAGGGGCCCATGGCAGATTAGGGGCCTGGCAGCAGCTATGTGAGGCCCGTAATCTGCCTGCACCCTATGTCAAAAAATTAAACACACCAGCAGTGTGAAGAGACCTGAAAGTGGCACATGGCAGCAGAGTGTGGCGATGGAGACAGCAGCAATGGGAGGCCGTACAGGGACCCATGACAGACTCTAGACTTGGCAGCAGCATGAGGAGGCGGTATATAGGGGCCCATGGCAGATTAGGGGCCTGGCAGCAGCTATGTGAGGCCCGTAATCTGCCTGCACCCTATGTCAAAAAATTAAACACACCAGCAGTGTGAAGAGACCTGAAAGTGGCACATGGCAGAGTGTGGCGATGGAGACAGCAGCAATGGGAGGCCGTACAGGGACCCATGAGAGACTCTAGACTTGGCAGCAGCATGAGGAGGCGGTATATAGGGGCCCATGGCAGATTAGGGGCCTGGCAGCAGCTATGTGAGGCCCGTAATCTGCCTGCACCCTATGTCAAAAAATTTAACACACCAGCAGTGTGAAGAGACCTGAAAGTGGCACATGGCAGCAGAGTGTGGCGATGGAGACAGCAGCAATGGGAGGCCGTACAGGGACCCATGACAGACTCTGGACTTGGCAGCAGCATGAGGAGGCGGTATATAGGGGCCCATGGCAGATTAGGGGCCTGGCAGCAGCTATGTGAGGCCCGTAATCTGCCTGCACCCTATGTCAACAAATTTAACACACCAGCAGTGTGAAGAGACCTGAAAGTGGCACATGGCAGCAGAGTGTGGCGATGGAGACAGCAGCAATGGGAGGCCGTACAGGGACCCATGACAGACTCTAGACTTGGCAGCAGCATGAGGAGGCGGTATATAGGGGCCCATGGCAGATTAGGGGCCTGGCAGCAGCTATGTGAGGCCCGTAATCTGCCTGCACCCTATGTCAAAAAATTAAACACACCAGCAGTGTGAAGAGACCTGAAAGTGGCACATGGCAGCAGAGTGTGGCGATGGAGACAGCAGCAATGGGAGGCCGTACAGGGACCCATGAGAGACTCTGGACTTGGCAGCAGCATGAGGAGGCGGTATATAGGGGCCCATGGCAGATTAGGGGCCTGGCAGCAGCTATGTGAGGCCCGTAATCTGCCTGCACCCTATGTCAAAAAATTAAACACACCAGCAGTGTGAAGAGACCTGAAAGTGGCACATGGCAGAGTGTGGCGATGGAGACAGCAGCAATGGGAGGCCGTACAGGGACCCATGAGAGACTCTAGACTTGGCAGCAGCATGAGGAGGCGGTATATAGGGGCCCATGGCAGATTAGGGGCCTGGCAGCAGCTATGTGAGGCCCGTAATCTGCCTGCACCCTATGTCAAAAAATTTAACACACCAGCAGTGTGAAGAGACCTGAAAGTGGCACATGGCAGCAGAGTGTGGCGATGGAGACAGCAGCAATGGGAGGCCGTACAGGGACCCATGAGAGACTCTGGACTTGGCAGCAGCATGAGGAGGCGGTATATAGGGGCCCATGGCAGATTAGGGGCCTGGCAGCAGCTATGTGAGGCCCGTAATCTGCCTGCACCCTATGTCAAAAAATTTAACACACCAGCAGTGTGAAGAGACCTGAAAGTGGCACATGGCAGCAGAGTGTGGCGATGGAGACAGCAGCAATGGGAGGCCGTACAGGGACCCATGACAGACTCTAGACTTGGCAGCAGCATGAGGAGGCGGTATATAGGGGCCCATGGCAGATTAGGGGCCTGGCAGCAGCTATGTGAGGCCCGTAATCTGCCTGCACCCTATGTCAAAAAATTTAACACACCAGCAGTGTGAAGAGACCTGAAAGTGGCACATGGCAGCAGAGTGTGGCGATGGAGACAGCAGCAATGGGAGGCCGTACAGGGACCCATGAGAGACTCTGGACTTGGCAGCAGCATGAGGAGGCGGTATATAGGGGCCCATGGCAGATTAGGGGCCTGGCAGCAGCTATGTGAGGCCCGTAATCTGCCTGCACCCTATGTCAAAAAATTAAACACACCAGCAGTGTGAAGAGACCTGAAAGTGGCACATGGCAGAGTGTGGCGATGGAGACAGCAGCAATGGGAGGCCGTACAGGGACCCATGACAGACTCTAGACTTGGCAGCAGCATGAGGAGGCGGTATATAGGGGCCCATGGCAGATTAGGGGCCTGGCAGCAGCTATGTGAGGCCCGTAATCTGCCTGCACCCTATGTCAAAAAATTAAACACACCAGCAGTGTGAAGAGACCTGAAAGTGGCACATGGCAGAGTGTGGCGATGGAGACAGCAGCAATGGGAGGCCGTACAGGGACCCATGAGAGACTCTAGACTTGGCAGCAGCATGAGGAGGCGGTATATAGGGGCCCATGGCAGATTAGGGGCCTGGCAGCAGCTATGTGAGGCCCGTAATCTGCCTGCACCCTATGTCAAAAAATTTAACACACCAGCAGTGTGAAGAGACCTGAAAGTGGCACATGGCAGCAGAGTGTGGCGATGGAGACAGCAGCAATGGGAGGCCGTACAGGGACCCATGACAGACTCTGGACTTGGCAGCAGCATGAGGAGGCGGTATATAGGGGCCCATGGCAGATTAGGGGCCTGGCAGCAGCTATGTGAGGCCCGTAATCTGCCTGCACCCTATGTCAACAAATTTAACACACCAGCAGTGTGAAGAGACCTGAAAGTGGCACATGGCAGCAGAGTGTGGCGATGGAGACAGCAGCAATGGGAGGCCGTACAGGGACCCATGACAGACTCTAGACTTGGCAGCAGCATGAGGAGGCGGTATATAGGGGCCCATGGCAGATTAGGGGCCTGGCAGCAGCTATGTGAGGCCCGTAATCTGCCTGCACCCTATGTCAAAAAATTAAACACACCAGCAGTGTGAAGAGACCTGAAAGTGGCACATGGCAGCAGAGTGTGGCGATGGAGACAGCAGCAATGGGAGGCCATACAGGGACCCATGAGAGACTCTGGACTTGGCAGCAGCATGAGGAGGCGGTATATAGGGGCCCATGGCAGATTAGGGGCCTGGCAGCAGCTATGTGAGGCCCGTAATCTGCCTGCACCCTATGTCAAAAAATTAAACACACCAGCAGTGTGAAGAGACCTGAAAGTGGCACATGGCAGAGTGTGGCGATGGAGACAGCAGCAATGGGAGGCCGTACAGGGACCCATGAGAGACTCTAGACTTGGCAGCAGCATGAGGAGGCGGTATATAGGGGCCCATGGCAGATTAGGGGCCTGGCAGCAGCTATGTGAGGCCCGTAATCTGCCTGCACCCTATGTCAAAAAATTTAACACACCAGCAGTGTGAAGAGACCTGAAAGTGGCACATGGCAGCAGAGTGTGGCGATGGAGACAGCAGCAATGGGAGGCCGTACAGGGACCCATGAGAGACTCTGGACTTGGCAGCAGCATGAGGAGGCGGTATATAGGGGCCCATGGCAGATTAGGGGCCTGGCAGCAGCTATGTGAGGCCCGTAATCTGCCTGCACCCTATGTCAAAAAATTTAACACACCAGCAGTGTGAAGAGACCTGAAAGTGGCACATGGCAGCAGAGTGTGGCGATGGAGACAGCAGCAATGGGAGGCCGTACAGGGACCCATGACAGACTCTAGACTTGGCAGCAGCATGAGGAGGCGGTATATAGGGGCCCATGGCAGATTAGGGGCCTGGCAGCAGCTATGTGAGGCCCGTAATCTGCCTGCACCCTATGTCAAAAAATTTAACACACCAGCAGTGTGAAGAGACCTGAAAGTGGCACATGGCAGCAGAGTGTGGCGATGGAGACAGCAGCAATGGGAGGCCGTACAGGGACCCATGACAGACTCTGGACTTGGCAGCAGCATGAGGAGGCGGTATATAGGGGCCCATGGCAGATTAGGGGCCTGGCAGCAGCTATGTGAGGCCCGTAATCTGCCTGCACCCTATGTCAACAAATTTAACACACCAGCAGTGTGAAGAGACCTGAAAGTGGCACATGGCAGAGTGTGGCGATGGAGACAGCAGCAATGGGAGGCCGTACAGGGACCCATGACAGACTCTAGACTTGGCAGCAGCATGAGGAGGCGGTATATAGGGGCCCATGGCAGATTAGGGGCCTGGCAGCAGCTATGTGAGGCCCGTAATCTGCCTGCACCCTATGTCAAAAAATTAAACACACCAGCAGTGTGAAGAGACCTGAAAGTGGCACATGGCAGAGTGTGGCGATGGAGACAGCAGCAATGGGAGGCCGTACAGGGACCCATGAGAGACTCTAGACTTGGCAGCAGCATGAGGAGGCGGTATATAGGGGCCCATGGCAGATTAGGGGCCTGGCAGCAGCTATGTGAGGCCCGTAATCTGCCTGCACCCTATGTCAAAAAATTTAACACACCAGCAGTGTGAAGAGACCTGAAAGTGGCACATGGCAGCAGAGTGTGGCGATGGAGACAGCAGCAATGGGAGGCCGTACAGGGACCCATGACAGACTCTAGACTTGGCAGCAGCATGAGGAGGCGGTATATAGGGGCCCATGGCAGATTAGGGGCCTGGCAGCAGCTATGTGAGGCCCGTAATCTGCCTGCACCCTATGTCAAAAAATTAAACACACCAGCAGTGTGAAGAGACCTGAAAGTGGCACATGGCAGCAGAGTGTGGCGATGGAGACAGCAGCAATGGGAGGCCGTACAGGGACCCATGACAGACTCTAGACTTGGCAGCAGCATGAGGAGGTGGTATATAGGGGCCCATGGCAGATTAGGGGCCTGGCAGCAGCTATGTGAGGCCCGTAATCTGCCTGCACCCTATGTCAAAAAATTAAACACACCAGCAGTGTGAAGAGACCTGAAAGTGGCACATGGCAGCAGAGTGTGGCGATGGAGACAGCAGCAATGGGAGGCCGTACAGGGACCCATGAGAGACTCTGGACTTGGCAGCAGCATGAGGAGGCGGTATATAGGGGCCCATGGCAGATTAGGGGCCTGGCAGCATCTATGTGAGGCCCGTAATCTGCCTGCACCCTATGTCAAAAAATTAAACACACCAGCAGTGTGAAGAGACCTGAAAGTGGCACATGGCAGCAGAGTGTGGCGATGGAGACAGCAGCAATGGGAGGCCGTACAGGGACCCATGAGAGACTCTGGACTTGGCAGCAGCATGAGGAGGCGGTATATAGGGGCCCATGGCAGATTAGGGGCCTGGCAGCAGCTATAGGAGGCCCATAATCTGCCAGCACCCTATGTCAAAAAATTCAACACACCAGCAGTGTGAGGAGACCTGAAAGTGGCACATGGCATGAGACACTGTGGACCTGGCAGCAGCATGAGGAGGCGGTATATAGGGGCCCATGGCAGATTAGGGGCCTGGCAGCAGCTATGGGAGGCCCATAATCTGCCAGCACCCTATGTCAAAAAATTCTACACACCAGCAGTGTGTGAGGAGACCTGAAAGTGGCACATGGCAGAGTGTGGCGATGGAGACAGCAGCAATGGGAGGCCGTACAGGGACCCATGAGAGACTCTGGACCTGGCAGCAGCATGAGGAAGCGGTATATAGGGGCCTATGGCAGATTAGGGGCCTGGCAGCAGCTATAGGAGGCCCATAATCTGCCAGCACCCTATGTCAAAAAATTCAACACACCAGCAGTGTGTGAGGAGACCTCAAAGTGGCACATGTTTGAGGCATGATTCATGGCGGATTTAGTCAGTTGTGTCAGGAACTGGTGGTTTGAAATCCAGACTAATCCACGCCTGATTCATTTTCACAAACGTGAGTCTCTCCACACTTTGGGTGGACAGTCGTGTCCTCCGCGGAGTTACAATACCTCCTGCCGCACTAAACACGCGCTCCGATGCCACGCTACTGGCCGGGCATGACAGCCTTTCAAGGGCAAATTCAGCTAGTTGGGGCCAAAGGTCAAGTTTCGTTGCCCAGTAGTCAAGGGGATTGTCTACCTCGGTTGGCAGGGTGCTGTCCAAGTAGGCCCAAGCCTGTTGTTTGAGCTCCTGCTCCAGGTCCACCTGATGCTGCTGCTGCTGCTGCGGCTGGTTAGTAGTTTCCTCACTGCGCTGGTGAAGAAAGCTACTCATCATCGACTGCAGACTGAGGCAGCCACTGCTGGTGGAGCTGCCACTGCTCCTACCACCCCACCCCTCCCCTGCTGCCATGCCAGCGGAACGCGAGCGCACAGGGCCCACAGTGTCTGAGGATGGACGTTGGCGCACAAAGGCAGAGACCAACTGACTACATAGGTGGTTTTTATAGTACGTAATTTTGGCCTCCCTCTCAGCAGGTGTGAAAAAGGCCACCATTTTGGACCGGTAGCGAGGGTCCAACAAGGTGGACAGCCAAAAGTCATCCCTCTGTCTGATGGTTATTATTCGGCTGTCGCTACGCAAGCAACCGAGCATGCTATGGGCCATTTGTGCCAAGGAATGCGAGGGACTCCCTGCCTCCATCTCCACAGCATACTGCCACGGTGCGTCTGGGTCCTCTGTCTCCTCCTCCTCCTCCTCTACCAGATGCTCCTGCTCCTCCACTCCTGTCCGCTGAGTGGAAAAACCACCCATTTCACTCAATAATTCCTGAGCACAAATGTCCTCCTCTACCTCCTCCTCTTCTTCCTGTCCTGCCCCCACAGGGGTCATGTGGCGTTGAGATCTGTGCGCCACGTCTACCGCACCCTGACCAGCCATTGTTAACAGCATTTGTTCCAGGACGTGCAACAGAGGAATGACGTCGTTCATCCCATAGTCCTGCCGACTCACGAATAGCGTGGCCTCCTCAAAGGGCCTGAGCAAGCGGCAGGTGTCACGCATGAGCTGCCAATGGCTGACATCTAAGTTACACAGGGGAGTACCTTTATCCGCTTGTAACATCAGGAAATCGGTGATGGCCTTTCGCTGCTCGTAAAGGCGGTCTAACATGTGTAGGGTTGAATTCCACCTTGTTGCAACGTCGCAGATCAGGCGATGCTGTGGAATTCCGTTCTGCCGCTGCAGCTCAATGAGGGTGTTCTTTGCGGTGTAGGAATGGCTGAAATGCATGCACAGTTTACGTGACATTTTAAGGATGTCTTGCAGTGGGATGGTGGATTTTAGGAACCGCTTGACAACCAGATTGAACACGTGAGCCATGCATGGCGCATGGCACAACCTTCCTTGACGCAGAGCAGACACCATGTTCTTTCCGTTGTCAGTCAACATGGTTCCGATTTTTAGTTTGCGCGGAGACAGCCATCTGTCGATTTCTCTGTTCATTACACTCAGCAGTTCCTCCCCTGTGTGACTACGTTCGCCAAGGCATACCAGGTGCAGCACAGCGTGACACCGTTGCGCCCTGCACATGTGATATGCCGGTCGGGTAATGGGACTTGGCACGGGGGTGGCGGCTGAGGACACGGCGGAAAAAGAGGTGGTAGAGGCGGACATGCTTGCTGGACCAAGGACGTGCAAACGTGGAGGCAAAAGCGTCGTGACCTGTCCAAGTTGCTGGTGCGGCTGTGCCGGCACCACGTTCACCCAGTGGGCCGTAAATGACATGTACTGTCCCTGACCGTAGTTACAGCTCCACACGTCGGCGCTGCCGTGCACTTTGGCAGAGACCGACATGCTCAAAGACTGGCCCACCATCTCTTCTACATGTGAATGCAGGGCTGGCACTGCCTTTTGGGCAAAGAAATGACGGCTTGGCACTCTCCACCGCGGCGCGGCACAAGCCATCATTTCTCGGAAAGGTGCTGAGTCCACCAGTTGGAAAGGGAGGGACTGCAGCACCAGCAACTTGGACAGGAGGACGTTCAGCTTTTGCACCGTCGGGTGCGTGCTCGCAAACTGTTGTCTCTTGGATACGGATTCCAAGAAAGACTGTTGACGGAATCCGAGAAGAGGAGTAGCAGGAGAAGGAGCATCTGAACGAGCGGAAGATGCCAATGAGCGACAACTCCCCTCAGCAGAGGTGTTGGAGCCTTGACTGGCTGATAGAGGGCGATTGACGACGTCGGGTGACGGAGCAAGTAACGGAGCGGGTGATGGAGCGGGGGCTGGGGCAGGCAGAACCGCCGTATGTTTATCACGGTTTTCCCAGGCCACCGAATGGTGACGCTGCATATGCTGACGCAACGCTGTAGTCCCAACATGGGCCCCCTGGCCACGCTTGCATTTCTGGCCACATAGTCGACATACGGCTACGTTTACTTCCTCGGGCGGCTTGAGGAAAAATTGCCACACCACCGAGTAGGAAACTTTGCCCCCGCTACTCTTCACTGGCTGACTGCTACTTCCTCCGTGCGCACCGGCACCACTACTGGCCGTGGTGGTAGGCTGCAGTGGAGCTGGTGCTCTACTCCGTGGACGTTTGGCTCCACTGACACTGATGCGACCCTGCTGCTGTCTCCTGGGCAACCCACCGACTGTTTTGCTCGCTGCCAAGCTGCCACCCTCTTCTCCTGATGATGCGGAAGAAATTGCCTGATGACGACGAGGCTGCCAAGTGCGATCAACCTCCTCATCATCAAGTAGGGTCTCCGCCTCACTACTAGCCCCCTCGGCTGCGTCTGGGTCAGGAGACAGACCTGTCTCTAGACCGGCTACCGAGCCACTCTCCTCGCCAGTACTTGTTCGCTTGGCTGCTGAAAAGGCCGATGTCTCCCCCCGTTCCTGACCGCCCTCTGTTAGCTCTTCCTCACTGTACAGTGGGGCTGAGCCCACAGCATGCGATACTTCGCTTGGTGAGGGAACAGCAAAGGACAGGGGCAGGTAGAGGACACGTGATTTCAGTGGGCTTGGTCCCGGGCCATGCCAACTAACGGTTGTGTCTGACGTACCCACCGACCGTTGGCTGTAGGTGTCAGAGGTGGCCTGGGAAGAGGAAGACGACCGAGCCAACCAATCAATGACGGCAGGGTTGTCGGTGGAGACACGACCGCTGGATGACACCGGGAGCACTGGCCTCTGGCTGCGAATACTGCTGCCTCGACCCCTTCCTCTGCTGCCACGTCTGCTCGCTCCTAAAACATTGCCTCCTCTGCCACTCCTCTGCATGTTGTCTGACATACTATTTAATTCAACGATTAGGTGTCCCTGAGTAACAATTCTCTGGCACTCAGTAACAATTCTGTCTGTCCCTGAGTATGAATTCTGTGGCCCTGAGTAACAATTCTGTGTCTGTGCGAGTAACAATTCTGTGTCTGTGCGAGTAACAATTCTGTGTCTGTGCAAGTAACAATTTTGTGTCTGTGCGAGTAACAATTCTCTGGCACTCAGTAACAATTCTGTCTGTCCCTGAGTAACAATTCTCTGGCACTCAGTAACAATTCTGTCTGTCCCTGAGTATGAATTCTGTGGCCCTGAGTAACAATTCTGTGTCTGTGCGAGTAACAATTCTGTGTCTGTGCAAGTAACAATTTTGTGTCTGTGCGAGTAACAATTCTCTGGCACTCAGTAACAATTCTGTCTGTCCCTGAGTAACAATTCTCTGGCACTCAGTAACAATTCTGTCTGTCCCTGAGTAACAATTCTCTGGCACTCAGTAACAATTCTGTCTGTCCCTGAGTAACAATTCTCTGGCACTCAGTAACAATTCTGTCTGTCCCTGAGTAACAATTCTCTGGCACTCAGTAACAATTCTGTGTCTGTGCGAGTAACAATTCTGTGTCTGTGCAAGTAACAATTTTGTGTCTGTGCGAGTAACAATTCTCTGGCACTCAGTAACAATTCTGTCTGTCCCTGAGTAACAATTCTCTGGCACTCAGTAACAATTCTGTCTGTCCCTGAGTAACAATTCTCTGGCACTCAGTAACAATTCTGTCTGTCCCTGAGTATGAATTCTGTGGCCCTGAGTAACAATTCTGTGTCTGTGCGAGTAACAATTCTGTGTCTGTGCAAGTAACAATTTTGTGTCTGTGCGAGTAACAATTCTCTGGCACTCAGTAACAATTCTGTCTGTCCCTGAGTAACAATTCTCTGGCACTCAGTAACAATTCTGTCTGTCCCTGAGTAACAATTCTCTGGCACTCAGTAACAATTCTGTCTGTCCCTGAGTAACAATTCTCTGGCACTCAGTAACAATTCTGTCTGTCCCTGAGTAACAATTCTCTGGCACTCAGTAACAATTCTGTCTGTCCCTGAGTATGAATTCTGTGGCCCTGAGTAACAATTCTGTGTCTGTGCGAGTAACAATTCTGTGTCTGTGCAAGTAACAATTTTGTGTCTGTGCGAGTAACAATTCTCTGGCACTCAGTAACAATTCTGTCTGTCCCTGAGTAACAATTCTCTGGCACTCAGTAACAATTCTGTCTGTCCCTGAGTAACAATTCTCTGGCACTCAGTAACAATTCTGTCTGTCCCTGAGTAACAATTCTCTGGCACTCAGTAACAATTCTGTCTGTCCCTGAGTATGAATTCTGTGGCCCTGAGTAACAATTCTGTGTCTGTGCGAGTAACAATTCTGTGTCTGTGCAAGTAACAATTTTGTGTCTGTGCGAGTAACAATTCTCTGGCACTCAGTAACAATTCTGTCTGTCCCTGAGTAACAATTCTCTGGCACTCAGTAACAATTCTGTCTGTCCCTGAGTAACAATTCTCTGGCACTCAGTAACAATTCTGTCTGTCCCTGAGTAACAATTCTCTGGCACTCAGTAACAATTCTGTCTGTCCCTGAGTAACAATTCTCTGGCACTCAGTAACAATTCTGTCTGTCCCTGAGTAACAATTCTGTCTGTCCCTGAGAATGAATTCTGTGGCCCTGAGTAAGAATTCTCTGGCACTCAGTAACAATTCTGTCTGTCCCTGAGTAACAATTCTCTGGCACTCAGTAACAATTCTGTCTGTCCCTGAGTAAAAATTCTGTGGCCCTAATAACGTTTCTGTGGCCCTAAGTAACAATTCTCTGGCACTGAGTAACAATTCTGTCTGTCCCTGAGTATGAATTCTGTGGCCCTAACTAGCGTTTCTTTGTCCCTAAATAACGATTCTGTGGCCCTCATTAACAAGTCTGTGTCCCTGAGTAATGGTTCTCTGTCCCTAAGTAACTTCTCTCTGTCCCCAATTCTCGTTTCTGTGGCCTTAACTCTGTCCCTGTCCCTAGTACAGAGCGGTCTGCCTCTGTTCAATGACTGCAGGCAAATGAAGATTTCCAAAATGGCCGCTATATATACCTCGACCATTACACAGTGCTGGCTGGCTGGCTGCTGATTGGCTGATGCGATCACATGTCGTTGAGGAATGCATTATGGGGCAGCGCGCCTTGTCTGTGCGCCTTCCCCGACATCCCCGCTCCGTCGCCGCACATGTCAGCCGCCATTTTCGGAAAAATTTCGATTCGCGCGTCCGAATTAGGCTGTTTTTCGGATTCGGCACGAATCGAAATTTTTCCGATATTCGACTCGAATTCCACTTCGGATACTTCGATTCGCTCATCTCTATTTATAAACATTGATCAGACAGGAGACAGAGAGATACAAAGTAACATTGTTTATAAACATTGATCCAATGGGAGATAGACATATACAAAGTAACATTGTTTATAAACATTGATCCAATGGGAGATAGATACAAAGTAACATTGTTTATAAACATTGCTCCAATGGGAAATAGAGATATACAAAGTAACATTGTTATAAACATTGATCAGACTAGAGATAGAGAGATACAATGTAACATTGTTTAGAAACATTGATCAGACTAGAGATAGAGAGATACAAAGTAACATTATTTATAAACATTGATCAGACGGGAGATAGAAAGATACAAAGTAACATTGTTTTTGCCCTCTTGTCTCCCTGAACATATTTTTTTAATCCAATATTTGTATGATGTCACAATCTCAGAAGGTTCACAACCAAATATTTCATTACCTTTATAATCTCTAAATTAAAAACAACGTTCCTTCACCTCAATCACTCACATCTAAACACAAGCCTCAGAGTTTCAAACCTTTTAAGTGTTGTGATAAAAATTGGAATTAGCAGATTCAGGATTTACTCACATTTTTGGGGCACCAAAAATAACATCTATTGTATTCCAGTATTGTGTGTATACCTCACAGTGCACCATGTTCAGTGTCTAGCAATCACTCCATAGATTTGGGGCACCAAAAACAAATATCTATGTTATTCCAATCAGAAAATACATCTGAGAGGAGGTTAGAAGGATATAATATAAACTACAGAGCCATATGCCTCCCTCAACACATTTTCTAGTCCAGTGTTTGTATGATGGTCACAATCTCCGAAGGATCACAACCAAGGGGTTCATTACCTTTATAATCTCTAAATTACAAAACAAAGTTCCTTCACCTCAGTCATTCACATCTAAACACAATCCTCCAAGTTTAGAATCTTTCAAGTGTGGTGATAAAAATTGGAATTTGCAGATTTAGGATTTACTCACATTTTTGGGTCACCAAAATCAAATATCTCTGTTTTTTCAGTTAGAGAATACATCTGAGAGTGCATGTATTGTGTGTACTATACTTCACAGCAGGGGCGGACTGACAACTCATGGGGACCCCGGGCAATAAGGGATCATGGGGCCCCTGTGTCCTTGCCCACACTCAAAGCACACCCAAAAAAGCCTATCAAAGGTACCAGCGGCATTTCATGGGGCCCCTTAGTAACCCAGGGCCCTCGGACAGTGCCCGAGTGCTCGAATGGTCAGTCCGTCCCTGCTTCACAGTGCATTGTATTCAGTGTCTAGCAATAACCTCATACATTGGGGATGTAAAAAAAAGTCTATTCAAAAGGATGGAATTATGGTGACTCCATTATTTTCCATGAGAAAAATTGTTTTCCAAAATTTTTGTCATTTTACAAAGCTGCTCAGGAAAACCTCTCTGCTCTTTTTCTGTAGTTTTACTAAAATGAAAATAAAGTTTTCCTTTAGTTATTTGAAAATTAGTACAATCAGTGTAAATTTCAAAAGTTTCAAAAATTTTTGTGGGGGCAACTGGAGAACAAACCTTCACAAATCTGTCATCATTGTTCTTTTTTTTTAACCTTTTACATAATTTTTATTTTACTAGATTTGTTCTCTCCAATGGCTCAGGTTTATACCAATTTACTGTTGATTCTTTCCAGCATCACAACTCCCCATTTCAAACTTTATTAAAAAGAGAAACATCTATTAGTAAAATATGAAATGAAAGTGTAAAGTCTGGAAAATCTAAAAACAGTTTTTTTTTCTAAAGGCCCAAGGAGTGTATCGTTGAGGGATAAATAGTTCAGATAATGCTTGATTTTCTCTAGAGATTCATCTTCCAGAGGATCCGTGTTTTAAATTATTCTCAGATGAACACAGAGCCAATCTACACCCCTGTGTACTCCGGAGGTGTCAGGGGAAATTTCTGTATTATAAATATATGCGTGTGCGGAGAATAAAATTGTATTGAGAGCCAAAATGTCACAAAATAATTTCTGTTGTATTCATTTAACTTTCCTCATCAAAATGTCTCCACATCAGACCTGATGTCACTAAGCTGACTCTTCCAGAGGAGACTCCCCTCCCCCCTCTTCTATCAGAATTTACCTCTGTTGGGGGGGATCACTGACAAAAGAGCTAAAACAAGGAAAATTCTTCATTTTACCATTCTGGCCATTCACAGGTGTTTATTTCCTTCATTATTTGTTTTACAGGTGCAGGCTATTTCAGTCATTGTTTAATTTGTGAAACCCAGCGCATCCCAATTGTTGTAATCTTCTGGGGGGGTTTTTGTATCAGAGATGGTTTTGCATATGCATATATTGTGTGTGTATATATATATATATATATATATATATATATATATATATTTGGACATATATGCATATACAGTATATTTTAATATATTGTATGTCCAAACAGAAAAAAAAAATATGCAGAATATTTTTTTTCTTACATCTACTGTTTCATTTTAACATAATACATGACTGATTATTTTTATTTTTTCTCAAATCAGGTAATATGTATTTTGGTAAAGAGTCTCACTGTATGTACAATCTGATGATGTTGTCACTCTCTACACAATGCTGAAGTGTTTCTTTCATTGATGGAAATATAAACAAATAATCTATGAAATGTTTTATTTAGGGTCTTTTTTCACTTAAAAATTTTATTGATTTCAACAAATAGGTGATACAGAGTAATAAAAGCGTTTAGAACTGCTGTACTTACATTTCTGAGCAGATGACATTCAGGTAACACACTACAGTGGTATATATAGGATACACACCAGGAAGAGATGGCGTGACTCCTGACCCGGGGATCAACCAAAACAAAGATACAATTTAGGGTCATTTTTATATGTTATTTGGTTGTTTCCTCGGTATGATATTTCACAAGGAAATCAAGTCACCTCTTTACTCACTAATAATTATTATATTAGTTTTATTCTTCGTTGGTTATAATACAAGACTCCATTTAAATGAATGTAGATGGCATTAAGTTACACAACATATTTCAATTTTTTTCTTTTTTTTATACAGGGCAGGTAAAGAGTCACATTTTATGTACAAGCTGATAAATATGATGCTGTTGTCACTCTCTACACATTGTATGCTCATGTGTTTCTTGATTGACGGAAACATAAAATAATAATCGATCATATTTTTTGTGCCCTTTTTGTATCTCATCTAATTTCCTAGGTTTGATATTTTACCGGATTATGTTAACCTCTTGGCACCGGCCGAACGCAAATGTGCGGCCTCCCAGCGTCTGGGCCTAGACGCCGAGCGGCCGGACATTTGCGTTCTATTAAAAAAAAACATACGTGCTAAGAGAACGCGCCCTGTGACGTGTCACGGTGGTCACATGACCCTAAACCCCGCCTCCTGGCTTCTGAAACCCTTAAAGGGCCGGGAGGTGCCAGCGCCAAGGGGCTAATAAAGAGTCAAGTATTGATACATTTAATTATATTTTTTGTAATTGTAACTATCACTCTGGTCCTGACTCTTCAAATTACAAACATTGATAAATACTGTTTCAGACATTCATGTCCTGAGAGAATATTGGAGGCTGCCATTGCGGAGCTCCCTCTTTAGGAATATTGGTTCCCTGACCATTATGATGATGCTTTTAATTCAGTTCTGAGTTGCTGATCTATAACGAGTAGAGGGATAAGTATTTCTGAAACTCTGCTGATACTCATTTAAAGTGTACTTTTAAATGCTTAAAGTGAAATATTACAAATGCCCAATTCCTTTAAATAACATGCCTGAGAGGTGCTACTACTGACTCTTCACATCTATGTGATCTACAAAAAGTGCTGTGAAGTGTTTTAAATTGCCAGCAAATTACATTTGCCTGCTGGTTTCTTTAAAATAAAAAGCACACCCCGAGGCTTTGTCACTACTTTAGGTCTCTCCCCATTCCAGTCCCATGATTAGTGTTGGTGAAGTTCCAGTCCTCAGTGAATAGGTATGTTTTGGTGTAATAAAGGTCATCCTGTTTTATCCCAAAACAAGGGGTGGGTTGGGTTTTCCCAATTTTCACCGTTACTTCCAGGCAGCTCACCTGACCTAACTATCAGTAGTTTACTCGAGATGTGCAAAACCAGATTGCGTTTATATGGAGAGAGCAGCAGTCCTGGTATTATATGCTGGATTACTTACTATGGTGCTCTCCCAGGAAACATCCATCTATTTTGGTCTGACGCTTTCTCAGTCGATCGACTTGTAGAATAAGCTCTGAGATAATCCTGACTTTTGTCCGCTGGCCCATATCTTTAATAATCCTGAATTTCCAACAGGGTTGGATATCAAGGCATTTAAATGGTGGCGGGACAAGGGGTTGTACAGAATTGGACATTTTTTTTTACACATAGAGGGCCTTTCATGTTACACCACTGTGTGGAGGCGCTGAAAATGCCCCCATCAAAACAATTTTGCTTTTTCAAGATATCACATATGCTTTCTGCTGCTCAGTAAACAGGAACCATATACAGTTACTTCATACGAAAAGTGGTGGACACAGGACTTGGGCCGAGGTGGTGGTGGGGGGGGGGTTATACTGTATCTCTAATATATGGTTCTAGGTTTGCCTTCTAACTTGTCTTATATGGCTGACTGGGAGAGAGATCTTGGGGAAAACATATATGTTGGTGAATGGCACAAATGCTTTCTTAGATCTTATTCGGGGAATATGAATGTTGCTTTGACCAAAGCCAATGTGAAAATACTCACAAGATGGTATTTGGTTCCCACACGCCTAGCTAAAATGTACCCATCCACATCTCCTCTCTGCTTCCAAGGGTGTGGTTTTCAGGGTTCTATGTGTCACATCTGGTGGGAATGCCCAAGGATTCATAAGTATTGGAATGGAATCTTTGCTCTGTTGCGTAGAGTCATGGGGGTGTATGTTCCCCAGACCCCTACTATAGGTCTACTTAACGTGTTAGTGGAGGGCGTCCTCCATCACTTACAATGCTTGATTTTTTTAATATCCTGGAGCAAAGATGTCTATAGCTAAAGCCTGGAAGCAGCCCTCCATGTCCCTGGCTCAAGCAAAGAATAAAATGACATGGATTATCCTCCATGAGAATGCAGTCAGTATACTCCATGATACAGTGGCAACATTTGAATTAACGTGGGAAGCCTGGGCTAAATATATGAATGTTGTTGTATGTGTCCTTCTCTTGGGGGATGGGGCAGACGTCCCCTCAAAGTTTACTTCTGCACTTGGCTTACTGTTTCTTTTCATTTCCTATTTTTCCTGTTTTTCTCTTTCTTTTCTGTTTGTTCTTTTGCTTCCGTATGATATTGCTGTTAGTTTCTGGTACTGAGATATCTCAAAGAGCTTTTGATAGTGACTTTTCTTTTGTTCGGGGGAGAAATTGGTTGGGGGAATTCATGGGGAACTGTGTGATTCCTCGCCCTATCATACAGTATGTGTTTCTCTATGTAATTTGAGTTGCTATGAATATGGAAACTATGAGATTTTGTACTCTTTCTTGTTCTCTCACAAACTTCTTTCTTATGTTCCAGCTTGTTTTGATATTGTTATTATCCATATAATTTGCTAAGAACTCAATAAAAAATCATTAGAAGGAAAAAAAAGCACGCAGACCCCTCCAAAATGCATAGCAGGCCTTCAACATAGAGGGGCACCTTGCCAGGGATGGGTGCATTGCCATATCTTTAGCCCACTTTACTGTAGATTTAAACTACAACTGTATAACTCTTAGGTTTCTATGTGCACTGTGTACAACTGTCATTTTTTTCTCATTTAAAATCTCCATTTTCATTATTAATATATTTGTGTTTTGATAGTAACCTTAACTCTAATTCTAACCCATATCACTGAACTTCTCCAGTCTCTTTTATCCTCTTCTTGTCTACATGTACTCACTTCAGCATTGGCTGCACATTATTGCTCTAGACAGGTATCCTGATGGTGGACAATGGTGGACCATGCTTGTCTGATGTATGTCAGCCTGGCCTCTTGATATTTCCACCAGACAATACTTATAACAGGGCTCAAAATTCCATGTGCTGGGCTACTCACCAGGCCTTAAGAGTTACTTGCCACAAATTGCCCTGCCCCCAATTCCATTTCTAAACATGCCCTCGTACATTATCTCATGAAATTACACTATTAAATGTTCCCCACATTACATCAGGGTCCCCAGAGTCCCCCACTTTACATCAGGGTCCTCAGAGTCCCCCCACATTACATCAGGCTCCTCAGAGTCCAACCACTTTACATCAGGGTCCCCAGAGTCCCCCCACTTTACATCAGGGTCCCCAGTGTCCCCCACTTTACATCAGGGTCCTCAGAGTCCCCCCACATTACATCAGGCTCCTCAGAGTCCAACCACTTTACATCAGGGTCCCCAGAGTCCCCCCACTTTACATCAGGGTCCTCAGAGTCCCCCCACATTACATCAGGGTCCCCAGAGTCCAACCACTTTACATCAGGGTCCTCAGAGTCCTCCCACATTACATCAGGCTCCTCAGAGTCCAACCACATTACATCAGGGTCCCCAGAGTCCCCCCACTTTACATCAGGGACCCCAGTGTCCCCCACATTACATCAGGGCCTCCAATGTCCCTCTAAATACTCCAATTTACTTAGACCATACAACCATAACCCCTCATAATCTCTCACTCACCAAACCATAACTCTACCAAGAATATCCTACCTTCTATTCAATCCAGCAGTACCTTAAATGCCCCATACTCTACCACCCATAATAACCACATAATCCTGTCCCAACCACCCAAATGCTTACACACACATACAGTGACACACTCACCAAATGCGAGCAGGCGAGTGGAAATGTTCAGGCCTTTTCAGTAATGTTATTAAAGATACCACATCCACAATTGAATATATACAAAGAAACCCTAACAGAAAAAAGGTACAGGACTTTAAAGGTACAAAGTCATAACAATATTAAGTAAAATCACATGTTTTTATTCATACCATTAGAAGTATTGGAAGTAAGACACTTGTTAAATGCTGTTTCATGTAAATATAGACATAATATACCTAAATCCAACATAGACACCTCAGTACTCTTTATTAACTATATTAATTAACTAAATGCATCATTCAATTACTATATTCAAGTAATTATTGTGATATCAGAAATTTAACACATTTCTCCGATCAATGCTCACTTCTTTAGGAATAATAGGGGAACAGTAATCTGCAATGTAAATTACAGCATGTTTGTAACATACAATATCAGAAAATAGTATATCATTTTGTATAGGGTTCAAAAGACCTACCTCCTCAACAGCAATAACCTAATAATACAATTGTTAAAAACAAGATGATGCCTCCAGTGATAGCCCCAGGCATCCAGCATGCTAGCCACAGAGGAGGGGCCTCATCATACATTCAAAAGGGGGGGCATGGACCAAAATGAACTCATATATCGCCATAATATAGAAAACATATAATTGTTTGGTGGTAAAATCCTCAGAGCCCATCTAAAGTCATATAAAAATAAAGTATCTTAAAGTCCCATAGAGGGGTGAGTATCTAGGCATGCCTTTGCTGCAGTTTGAAGTCCATTAAATGCTATTGCAGATTCATAGTTCTTCTAATAGTAAGGTCTAGTCAACTCTTTGGTGTGAAATGAGAAAACACACTAACCTCCGAACTGAACTGGGGTCTGTGTAAATGGGCTTTGGGCTTGTGTTAATGAAGAAATACAATGAGCTTTCAGGTGCATTTTTGCGACATTTTAAATCAGTTTGAAGCTCTTCTGAGATCATTCAAAATGCACTGACAGGCATACCTGCCAATAATTGACCTCCTTCTGATCAGCATTCCCTCTTCTTTTGTATACCTGTAAAAGAGAAGCATTTTTGACACAAACAAAAGCCCATTGACACAGGTCTTCATTGTCATATATTGCATTTAGGACATTTTATTCACGTATTTGGAAATGTAATTCAGGGTCCTGATCATACAGGTCGGGATTTCTGGTCAACGAACAATTATTAGTAAATAATTTTCTTTTGTCAGTCTCTTTGATGATAAACAAACTAAACTACACTCGGCTCCTTGCATCCTGCATTTTTCAGTGAATATCTGAGAATTTGAATGAAATGAGGCCATTCGCAGTAACAAGAAACTGTCTCATGTTTTCTGTAAACAATTTTAATCAACATTTGTTAACTTTGTTGTAGAATATCTCAATCGGATATTATAGACATAAGCCAAGCCTGTCAATGAATTGCTGAAATGTGTTGTTATTTACTCATGTTTATTTTTTATTAATTTTCATTTATTATCTTATCATATAAAAGGAAACATTCTGCAATGAGAAATCAGACAAATTTGAAGGAATTCTTTCTCTTTGGACTGTCAGATCAGCCAGCTTTACAGTTCCCTCTGTTTCTTTTCTTCCTTCTCACCTACCTTTTGACAATAATCTGGAATATGTTGATCATCGTCCTCATTGTCACCGAATCTCACCTCCATGTGCCTATGTATTTCTTCCTTGGGAACCTGGCCAGTTTGGACCTCTGTTATTCCTCATTAACTGTCCCACGAATGTTGTTTGACCTTCACACCCAGAGAAGAAAGATTACCATCACAGCTTGTATGACCCAAGTCTTCTTCTTTTTTGTCTTTGCCGCTTCTGAATTTTTTCTGTTGGCTGTCATGTCCTTTGATCGATATACCGCCATTTGTCAGCCATTACATTACACACAGATCATGTGTTGGAAAATGTGTGTACAGCTGGCCTCCATTGTATGGTGCCTTGCTTGTACTAATGCATTAGTTCAAACGCTTTGTGGCTTAAATTTAACATTTTGTGGATCAGATATTATAGAAAGTTTCTTCTGTGACCTTCCCCAGTTATTGCAAATCTCCTGCAATGACATCTTCATCAACATTCTGCTCATCTTTCTTTTGGGTGGCATCCTTGCAGGTTGCTCTCTAACACTGACCATCCTGCCCTATGTCTATATATTCAGAACTGTCCTGAAAATGAAAGGTAAAGGTAATATGAGTAAAGTCTTCTCTACATGTACCTCTCACCTGACAGTGGTCTTCATGTTTTATTGCTCCACTGTATTTAATTATTTTCGGCCAAACCCTAACCAACATTCTGCTGGGGACAAAGTAGCGTCTGTCTTTTACGCAGTGATCGTTCCTCTCCTCAATCCTCTGATTTACAGTCTGAGGAACCAGGATCTCAGAACAGCGTTTCGCAATCTTTTTAGGAAGATTGTCTCGACCACAATAGAAAATTTGTTGAAATTAAATCCTCATTTGTAGATATTAGCAGGACACGGAAGTATCTTTATTTGACTCTTGTGGATAATTTATTGAAAAGCTGTTTACTTTGAAATCTCTAGAAAAAGCTTTTTTTTTGATAAAAACTGTTTCTAGAAGCTACTGTACAGCAGATTATACAAAAAGATAGAAGGTTCCCTAGAAAACAAAATAATCTGGAAAGTGACTGAATATCATTCAAGTAAACTGATTTTCAGAAGGAGTAGAGGATCCATTAGTAAAGCACCTATACTGACAATGGATGATTTTCACTAAAGCCAAATATGCTGTTCACTATGCGAGTGAATTCTCCATAGCTTAATGAATGTGGTGAAAATTCCCTTTGCAAAGCATACCCAGTTATGTGCTTAGAAGATTAAAAAACAGGGTCTTTGCTTGAACATGATGGGATGATAGACGTTAGCATGGCTTTACCTTGTCCACTAAGTTACATGAAAATTCCCTTGCAAAGTGAATACAAAAAAAATAAACAGCCTAATTGCCTTTAGTAAATCAATCCCTATTTCTCCATTAAAATTATCCAAAATCACTGTTTGAACTTAGAACTTTAGTCTGACAATGTTCTTATACTGCTATTTATACCAGTTTTGTGTTTTTAAACTGAATGAATCTGTCAATGCAATGTTAAGAAAAAACTATTTTACCTTTAAAACATGTACTCATTGCATCATTCAACCTCATAGTCATGTTTATTCAAATAACATTTTCTATCATTTCTTTGTTGTGGTATCATTTTTACAACCCACTGGTGGAAACATGTTTCTGTTGTTTCATGCATCCATACATATCAGGAATGAGGTGCCTTAATGAATGTCTTCAGTGACACCCCAATTTTTGTGCTGGGAGGGTGCTGTGCGGAACGCTCCCAGCAGAAAGACAGGTACGCAAATATGTGGCCCCAAAGAAAAAAGCCCAGTTCTCTGAGGCCGCATATTTGTGTGACATCAGCACAAAGGGCCGCAATATTGGCCCTAGTATTTGTATGTATGAATGTGAGTTAGGGGCCTTAGAATGTAAGCTGGAAGACAAGGAAAACTCGGATGGCTGCACTCCAACAATCCACTTTAGTCAGTATAAACATAAAACCAAATGACAGATGTAATAAGTACAGTGGGGACAAGCAGGTAGACGCGTTTCACACTGAAGTTAGTGCTTTATCATTAATCATAGAATGTAAGCTCCTGGAGGGTAGGGACTGATGTGAATGTAATATACAAATATACACGGCTCAAAAAAATTAAAGGAACATTGAAAACCCATCAGATCTCAATGGGGAAAATCTCCTGCTGGATCTCTATACTGACATGGACGGGGGATGGGTGAGGAACGTAAGGACGCCCCATCGTTTGATGGAAATGAAAATGATCGACCTACAGAGGACTGAATTCAAAGACACCCCGAAAATCAAAGTGAAAAAATGATGCAGCAGGCGAGTCCATTTTACTGAAATTTCATTGCAGCAACTTAAATTGGTCCTCAGTCCCCACATGCTTGTATGCATGTCTACTGAGATGATGGATGGTGTCCTGGGGTATTTCCTCACAGATCTGGACCAGGGCATCACTGAGCTCCTGGACAGTCTGAGGTGTAACCTGATGCCATTGGATGGACAGAAACATGATATCCCAGAGGTGTTCTATTGGGTTTAGTTCAGGCGAACGTAGGGGCCATTCAATGGTATCAATTCCTTCATCCTCCAGAAACTGCCTGCATACTCCCCACATGAGGCCGGGCATTGGGAGAAACCCAGGGCCCACTTCACCAGCATAGGGTCTGACAATGGGTCCAAGGATTTCAACGGCAGTCAGGGTGCCATTGTCTAGCCTGTAGAGGTCTGTGCTTCCCTCCATGGATATGCCTCTTGAGACCATCACTCACCCACCACCAAAACAGTCATGTTGAACGATGTTACAGGCAGCATAATGTTCTCCACAGCTTCTCCAGACCCTTTCACATCTGTCACATGTGCTCAGGGTGAACCTGCTCTCATCTGTGAGAAGCACAGGGTGCCAGTGGTGGACCTGCCAATTCTGGTGTTCAATGGCAAATGCCAATCAAGCTCTGTGGTGCTTGGCAGTGAGCACAGGGCCCACAAGGGGACGTTGGGCTCTCAGGCCACCCTCATGAAGTCTCTTTCTGATTGTTTGGTCAGAGACATTCACACCAGTGGCCTGCTGGAGGTCATTTTGTAGGGCTCTGGCAGGGATCATCCTGTTCCTCCTTGCACAAAGGAGCCAGCCCTGCTGATGGGTTAAGGACCTTCTATGGCCCTGTCCAGCTCTCCTAGAGCAACTGCCTATCTTTTGAAATCTCCTCCATGCTCTTGAGACTGTGCTGGGGGACAAAGCAAACCTTCTGGTAATGACACGTACTGATATGCCATCCTGGAGGAGTTGGACTGCCTGTTCAATCTCTGTAGGGTCCAGGTATGGCTACCAGTAGTGGCACTGACCCTAGCAAAATGCAAAGTTAGTGGAACAAATTCCGAAAAAATTAGTAGGGAAAAAAGTCAGTGGCCTCCACCTGTAAAACCATTCCTGTTTTGGGGGTCATTTCACTGTTGCCCATCTAGTGCACCTGTTGTTAATTTAATTAACACCAAAGCAGCTGAAACTGATTAACAACCCCCTCTGCAACTTAACTGACCAGATCAATATTTTTGAAGTTTAACATTGAAGAACTTTATTGTATATAAAAGAAAACATATACAAAAGAAATACAAGGAAATAAAAATAACATGGCACATCAATAACATATATTACTACAGTAGGAAATTTCTCAGGGTACAATTGGGAACATATCCAGGGAGTGAGTAGAACAATGAAAAATGCATGGACAGAAAAACATATCACAGGTCAAACAACTTTAGTAAATACAATAATACTGAGTGCCTGGGAGTAGAGCCGTATAAAGTCAAGCGGGGAGGGGAAGGGAGAGACGGGGAAAACACTACTCCCTGCACCTCCACCACGTCAAGCCGCTTAGGTGGCAGGGGAAGACATATTCTGATTAAAAAGTGCCCCTTTAATTTTTTTGAGCAGTGTATATACCATTAAGGGGTGAGCTCTGCCCCAAGGAACGTGCACAAGGGCCAACATTTTAGAAGCTGATTGGCTCCCATGCACAGCTGCACCAATTTCTGAGTGCTCCGGTTTTATTAAATCTCCCCCTATTGTTTAACATTGTACGGAGAGGGTTAGTGAGGCCACAAATCAGCAAAATAGAGGCCATTCAATTTTGGCCCCATCTAAGCTTGAAAAGTAATTGAATTCCTAATCTTGGGTAGTATGAACAATTTTTCCCAATTTTTCCACCTTTGCAGCTCCTTTGACGGATCAGGTCAGTAGTGATCAGTCAAACTGCCCTGGGTTCAGTTCACCAGGGTTCCACAATCTCATTCGGATGCTGATTGCATACCCCATTGATATCAATAGGAGCCAAATCTTTCAAAAATTATAAATGCCCACTTTCTGGGACAAATAAAAACAAGTTTTTACAAATTCCATTCAGGCAGAAGCAGAATTTTTTTTAAATGCTTAATAACATCCTTGGGGGTGTCCTAACCCTGTCTGTGAAAGGGCCCATCTATGTGATGCACAGAAAGTGCTGCTGAGGCATTGTCCTTTAGACTGCATTCACACTTTGGTGATTTGTACTTTGAACCTCGAAGTTCAAAGCTCCAAACATGATCAGCCTTAAAAATATCAATTGCTGTATATGGTGCCTTTTCTCTCGGTCAGGTGTGAACAGGCACCATAGAGAACAATTGATTTTTTAAGTCTGAGCATTTTTGCAGCTTTGAGCTTCAAGCTCTAAATTGCTTAAGTGTGAATGCAGCCTAACAAGGGACACAAGTTTTAATATTTCTAGCAAAATGACATTTCACTGCCAGCTTCTTTGTTTATTTAAAAAAAGGACACAAACATCTCCAAGGGTCTGTTATTTATCTTGGGTGACCATTAGAGGGACTTGTTTAAATTGTAGCATTTTTTTTTCATGGAATTTTAGGGGAGATTCCACACACACAAAAAAAAGAAAAAAAAATGCATGAGGTCTCACTAAAATGCGATGGCAAACCCTTAATCTGAGTAGTCTAGGCAGACAAGGGGGAGATTATTGCATGCCCCCCCCTTTCCTCCTAAACCAAACCAGGCCACAAGTCCTTAACATGCCAGATGTGCTTTTGCCATGTTGATGAGGACAAGGACCTCATCCCCATAACCCTGGCTGACCTCATCCCCATAGAAATACCACTTCTATATATGATGAAAGCCCAAACCTAGGTTCAGACCTAACCATCAGCTCACCTCTTTGGTCAAAATTCAGTCATGGTAGAATGGAACCCAGAGGCTGAGAGGGATTTCATGCTGCTCCCGTCTACACTTTTCAACATCCAGTCCTGGTAGCTTCTAATTACTCCAAAAAATGTGTTGTTCAGACACCTCTGACATTTGATAAGGAGCAGTTCTGTCTTGGCCACCCAAATGTTGACTGTAGCTAGGAAGAACAACACTATTGTAGGCCAAAAATGCCTGACATTAAAATGGACTCTGGACTTCAACTGGTATTACCTCTTGGGAAGAAAATTTGAATGAATTCTCCAGAATAAGTTCCTTTGGGTGACCCTGTGGTTTCTGGCACTCCTAGAGCCAAAATTTGTGGTGGAGTACAGATCTGGGAGACAGCATCCAAATGCTGTTGCATTTACTTTGTCCATTGTCTGGGATCCTCTAGTGTCTCCATCCCCAGTCAGTCAGAAATTCAAATTCTTTGGCAGATATAAACAGCTCCTATATGTGTATTTCATCTGTTTGTCTAGAGTTCTGCTTCAGCTAAATTTAGTTAATTATATTTACTGTACAATGTAGCATCCTTTTTAACCCCCTGTCTACCACTTAACTCATATGCAGCAGCAGGAGAAGGTTTGCTTTAACACCCAGATATCACATATACGAATCACGAGGATGGGTGTTAAGAGCACACTAAGGGCCGGTTCACACCAAAGAGACGCAGTCCACATGGGTTCCAGACAGGGGAGGACTTACCATTCGAGCACTTGGACACTGCCCGAGGGCCCGGAGTCAGTAGGGGGTCCCATGAGATGCTCATGGTACCTTTCATTGGCTTTTTCATGGGCTTTTTTAGGTGTGGGTGAGGACACAGGGGACCCATGATCCCCTATTGCCTGGGGGCCCATTGAGTTGTCAGTCTGCCCCTGGTTCAAGATACATTTCCACATGCACATTTTCATGTGTTTTTGATGCATTGTGCATTTTTAAGCATTTCAGTGCATTTATTCCCCTCTTGTTTTTTCTTTCCAACATTTCCTGGGCTTTGGTTGCTAGGAGCCGGCTCCCTCCTGCATTTTAACAACCAGTGACTTGGCTTTGCTGTCAGGAGCAAGGATAAGTCATCAATTGGTAGGAAACTGACATCCGCCTGGATCCTAACCGCCATAAGTCGTCCCTACTGTCAGCAGCAGCAGCATTCACCAGCTTCCTAACAATGGTGAGTTATCCCTGCTGTCAGTGGGGATTCCTGCTGACAGCAGAATGTAAACAAAATAGCCAGCATTAAAAAAAAAGCAGCATGGGAGTCCCCTCAACCCTCACCAGGCCCTTTAGGCCTTTGGGTCTGGTATGGATTTTTAAGTGGACCCCACACTAAGAAAACTAAATGTGTAGGGTCCCCCAAAATCCATACCAGGCCCTTCAGTCTAGTATGAATTTTAAGGGTAATCACACACAAAAAAAAATTGGCATGGGGTACCCCCCCAACATTCCCCACAAAACCCATACCAGACTCTTAAGTCTGTAGGCAATGATTTCACCTGCCCCCCTAAGTCATAGGGGCGGGGTCACCTGGTGACATCACCAAGGGACCCTGCCCCTATGACATCATGGGGCTGGAATCTTCAAGTGATGTCATGAGGCGGAACCACCCAGTGACATCACCAGGTGACCCCACCCCATGTTAATTAAGCAGCAGGGGGGAAGTTGCTGCCAGCAAGTGTTATTGCTGGTAGGTTTTTTTGTGCAACTGGCATTCGTCACGATGGATTCATGATGGCGTTCATCATTTGAACATCTGGACAATCATTTTTATCACTGTAAATGTAAAAAGATCAAAAATGAATGTAGGAAGACGTGGAGAACAAGCCTTCCAAAATCTGTCATCATTGTTCTTTTTTTACCTTTTTCCAGAATTTTTATTTCACTAAATTTGCTTCTCAGAATTGCTCAACTTAACAGTATTTTATTGTCGAATGTTTCTATCTTCACAACTTTCCATTTCAAACTTTTATAAAATAGAGAAACATCTATTAGTAAAATGAGAGATGAAATGATAAGGTCTGGAAAATTTCAAAGCAGTTGTTTATTTCTAAAGGCCCAAGGCGTGTGTCGGGGGATACATTATTTCAGATGATGCTTGATTTTCTACAGAGAATAATTTTCCTTGGGATCCATGTTTTAAATTAATCTCAGATGAATACAGAGCCAATCTGCACCCCTGTGTGCTCCGGAGATGTCAGGGGAAATTCCTATAGTATAAATATATGTGTGTGCGGAGACTGAAATTGTATTGTGACCCAAAATGTCACATACCGGTATGTCTTCTGTTGTTTTCATTTTTCTTTCTTTATTAAAGTTTCTGCCTCACCAGACTTCCACCACTGAGCTGACCCTTCCAGAGGAGACTCCCCTCCCCCTTCACCTATCAGAATTTACCTCTGCCGGGGGGATCACTGACAAAATCTAGGCTAGGAGCTAAACCAAGGAAAATTCTTCATTTTATCAGTCTGGCCATTCACATGTATTTATTTTCTTCATTATTTGTTTTACATGTATGGGGCATTTCAGTCGTTGTTGGATCATCCCAAATAATGTGATTTTTGTTTTGATATCAGAGATGGTTTGCATATGCTGTACGTTTCTATAGAAACAATAAATGAGGTTTGTTTTCCTTACAACCAAATTCTTTCATAATACATGACATTGATCACATTGATTTATTTGATATCAGTTCAGGTAATGTGTATATTTATTTTCATACAGGGCTGATACATATGATGCTGTTGTCACTCTCTCAGTGTTTCTTTGACTGTTGGAGAAATAAATGAATAAGCTATGAAATGTTATAATTATGGTCATGTTTCTATCTCATCTGCTGGTTCTCTGGATTTGATATTTCATTGATTATGTTAAAAAAGAGCTAAGTATTGATACATGTAAATGGTTCACACCACTCCCTGATTCCCCGTCATTTATAAATATGAATATTTCTTTGTATGAGTACGGTTAGTTTCATTGATAAATATAAATAACGCTTTGATCAGCAGATTACAGACTTTGATAAATACTGTTTCAGACATTCTAAAATGAAAGGGAACATGTCATGAGAAAATATTGGAGGCTGCCATTACTGAGCTCCATCTTTAAGAATGTTGGACCCCTGACCAGTATGATGATGCTCCAAATTTAAAGTTGAGTTGCTGAAACATAACATGTAAAGGGAGACATCCTACATGCCATACACCCCGTACACCTTGTACATCCCATACACACCATACAACCATACACCCCATACACCCTGTACATCCCATACATCCCGTACACTCCATACATCCTGTACATCCCATACATTCCGTACATCCCTCACACCCCATACATTCCATACACCTCATACATCCCGTACATCCCATATATCCCGTACACCCCACACATCCCATACATCCCGTACATCCCGTACACCCCCTACATCCCATACATCCCGTACACCCCTTACATCCCATACACTCTGTACATCCTGTACACCCCATACATCCTGTATATCCCATACATCCCATACATCCCGTACACCCCTTACATCCCATACACTCTGTACATCCCGTACACCCCTTACATCCTGTATATCCCATACATCCCATAGATCTCGTACACCCCGTACATCCTGTACATCCCATACACCCCATACATCCCCTACACCCAGGGGCGGACTGACCATTTGGAAACTCGGGCACGGCCCGAGGGCCCGGGGTCAGTAGGGGGCCCCATGAGATGCCCCTGGTACCTTTTTCATAGGCTTTTTTGAGTTTGGGCAAGGACACAGGGGCCCCATGATCCCCTATTGCCCGGGGGCCCCATGAGTTTTCAGTCCGGCCCTGCCTACATCCCGTACATCCCATACACCCCGTACATCCCATACACCCCATACACCCTGTACATCCCGTACACCCCGGTGGTACAAAAGATAATAACTGTTGGGGATGAACTGATAGGAGGAATATAAGATTTGGTTATAGGCGATAGTCAGATATATTGGGATAGAGAGTTCCAGAGGATCGGGAGGCTCTGGATAAGTCCTGGAGACAAGCATCGGAGGAGGAGCCAAGGGAGGTAGAGAGCAGGAGGTTGTGGGAGGAGTGGAGAGGATGGTTTGGGTGATATTTGGAGACAAGATTGGTGATGCAATTTGGAGCAGAGTTATAAATGGCTTTATATGTTATTGTTAATGTTTTACATTTTATCTGTTGGGCAATGGGAAGCCAGTGGAGGGATTGGCAGAGAGGGGTGGAGGACACTGAATGGAGGCCAGTGGAGGGATTGGCAGAGAGGGGTGGAGGACACTGAGTGGAGGCCAGTGGAGGGATTGGCAGAGAGGGGTGGAGGACACTGAATGGAGGCCAGTGGAGGGATTGGCAGAGAGGGGTGGAGGACACTGAATGGAGGCCAGTGGAGGGATTGGCAGAGAGGGGTGGAGGACACTGAATGGAGGCCAGTGGAGGGATTGGCAGAGAGGGATGGAGGACACTGAGTGGAGGCCAGTGGAGGGATTGGCAGAGAGGGGTAGACGACACTGAGTGGAGGCCAGTGGAGGGATTGGCAGAGAGGGGTGGAGGACACTGAGTGGAGGCCAGTGGAGGGATTGGCAGAGAGGGGTGGAGGACACTGAGTGGAGGCCAGTGGAGGGATTGGCAGAGAGGGGTGGTAGATACAGAATGGTTAGTAAGGTGGATGAGTCTGGCAGCAGCATTCATGATAGACTGAAGAGGGGATAGCCTGCGATGAGGTCGGCCAATGAGGAGGGAGTTACAATAGTCAAGGCGTGATATAACCAGGAAGTGAATAAGTTGCTTAGTGGTTTCCGAGGTTAGGAACGGGTGTATCTTGGAGATGTTCTGTGTAGATAAAGGATACATTGCACCAAACTCCCAGACTGAAATTTTTGCCATCTATGAAAATGTTTTCATGTCGTTCTAATCTTTGGAACATTTCTAGGGTCTCTATCATAACGGTAACACTAATTGAAATTATTATTTTTTTTACAGGTAAAGACTTATTAGGCCTTTTTCACAGAACGCTTTGCGTTTTTGCACACACGTTTTTGACAAAATCACGTATATATACATGATTTGCATTTCTGGGTTGGGAGCACATGCAGACATGTGCACTGCCCTACCCGCACCGCCTTTGGCGGCTAGGGATGTCAATTGCCTAGTAAAGCTGAGAGGGGAGCAGGGGTGGACTGACAACTCATGGGGCCCCCGAGCAATAGGGGATCATGGGGCCCCTGTGTCCTTGCCCAAACTCAAAAAAGCCTATGAAAAAGGTACCAGGGGCATCTCATGGGGCCCCCTACTGACCCCGTGCCCGAGTTTCCAAATGGTCAGTCCGCCCCTGGAGGGGAGAGATCTGTATGTAAACAACGCCGATCTGTGTCCTGCCAGTAAGGACATGCTGCTTTGTGTCTCTCTGCACAACATGTCTCCCTAGTAATATACACACAGCACACAGTTAACCCTTTGACCGCCCCAGATGTTAACCCCTTCCTGCCCAGTGCCATTAGTACAGTGTCAGGGATTTTTTTTATTAGCATTGATCACTGTATTAGTGTCAATGGAATGTCAGTGGCAGTTAGTCAGTTCTCCCCCCAGTGTCAGAATGCCCACCGCAGTCCCGCTATAAGTCGCTGATCGCCGTCATTATTAGTATAAAAAAAATTCAAATCCCAGTATCTACACCCCCATTTGTAGACGCTATAACTTCCATGTAAACCAATAAATTTGCACGTATTGGGATTTTTTTTTTGCAAAGACATGGAGCAAAATACATTTTGGCCTAAATTTATGACAAAAAATTTTTTTTATTTTTTTTTTTATTGGATAGGTTATATAGTAAAAAGTCAAAAATATATATTTTATTCACAATTGTCTGTCTTTTTTGTTTATAGCACAACAACTAAAAAACGCAGAGGTGAACAAATATCACAGAACGAAATCTCTATTTGTGGGTAAACGAGAACATAAATTACATTTATGCATAATGTTGCATGACCGTACAATTGTCAGTTAAAGTATCATAAAAAATGGCCTGGTCTGGAAAGGGGGGTAAATCCTCTGGAAGGCAAGTGGTCAATTATAATTGTAAATGAACATTAGATTTTATGAATTGTGGTTGTGTTCCCTTTCACTGCCAGTAAAGTCCAGTATTTCCCATTTATTTTCTATGTATACGTATATGGATGTGGCAATTGAGCGATGGAATATATAACATTCGCCATCACCGACAGTAATAGGAAACGGTTAATTGTTTTCTGTCTACACATTCACAAATTCAGTCAGCGTTTGAAATTTTGCTCATAGAATTTCTCTATTCAATATTCTAGATTGTCAGAAATCAAGTCTCCCTTTAAGTCGCAGAAAACAAAATTTGAATTGTATTTTTGTCTTTTATTTATAATTATTATTTATTGCTTTTCTAATCATAAAAAGGACAAGTTTACAACTTAGGGAAAGCTATTTTTAAAGTATTTTGGATGATTTACAACTGAATTAATATACAAATATATATATAACAAATATTATATAGTATTTCTTATAAAAAAAAGCAAGTGAAGTTATTGCGATGAGAAATCAAACAGAACTGAATGAATTCTTTCTCTCTGGATTGTCTGACCTTCCGACTCTTCATCTGCCCTTCTTTTTGTTTTTCCTTCTCATCTACCTTCTGACATTGATCTGGAATTTGCTGATCATTGTCCTCATAGTCACCAGCTCTCACCTCCATGTTCCTATGTATTTCTTCCTGGGGAACCTGGCCAGTTTGGACCTTTGTTATTCCTCATTAACCGTCCCACGAATGTTATTTGACCTTCACACCAAGAGAAGAAACATTTCCATTACAGCTTGTATAACCCAAGTCTTTTTCTTCGTTTCCTTTGCCACTTGTGAGATTCTTCTGTTGACTGTCATGTCCTACGATCGGTATACTGCCATTTGTCAGCCATTACATTACATACAGATCATGCGTTGGAAAGTGTGTGTCCAGTTGATGTCCATTGTGTGGTGTCTCAGCTTTACCTCCTCTTTGGTTCACACACTTTATGCCATCAAATTAACATTTTGTGGATCACATATTATAGAGAGCTTCTTCTGTGACCTTCCCCAATTGTTTCGGATCTCCTGCAGTGACATCTTCATCAACATTCTGCTCATCTTTCTCTTGGGTGGCTTCATTGCAGTTGGGTCTCTAATACTGACCATCTTTTCCTACGTCTATATATTCAAAACTGTTCTTAAAATTCAAGCTCAGGGAAAAAGGAGTAAAGTCTTCTCTACTTGTACCCCTCACCTGACAGTGGTCTTCATATATTATGGATCGCTTATGTTTAATTATTTTGGCTTAAGTCCCGATCGTCATATTTCTGGGAACAAAATGGCGTCCGTCTTTTACACGGCGATCGCTCCTCTCCTCAATCCTCTCATTTACAGTCTGAGAAACCAGGATTTTAAAAAATCATTTCAAAGTGTTTTAAAGAAGAACTTCCTACCAAAATAGAGATATAGAAAGATACCGAAGTAACTTTTTATGACCTGTATACACTCACCGGCCACTTTATTAAGTACACCTTGCTAGTGGCATTACACCACCACCAGTGGCCTGAACCGTGGATACAAGGCAGGATGGATCCATGCCAAATTCTGACCCTACTATCTGAATGTGGCAGCTGAACCAGCCTGCCCATTTTCCTCTAACGTCTGACATCGACAAGGCATTTTTCTCCACACAACTACCGCTCACTGGATATTTTCTCTTTTTTGGACCATTCTCTGTAAACCCTAGCTAGATCCTTTGTTTTTGAAATACTCAGACCAGCCTGTCTGGCACCAACAACCATGCCACATTAAAAGTCATTTAAATTCCTTCTCTTCCGCATTCTGATGCTCGGTTTGAACTTCAGCAAGTCGTCTTCACCACGTCTAGATGCCGAAATGCATTTAGTTGCTGCCATGTGATTGGCTGATTAGAAATTTGTGTTACTGAGCAATTGAACAGGTGGATCTAATAAAGCGGTCGATGAGTGTAGAACCTCCATTGTTTTGCTGTTTATTTTAATGTACATCTCTAATAAGAACCTTTTTTAAAATTTTAGATAGAGAAAGGATTCGTTTAAACTTCTTATCATGTTTTTGTTGTGTCTTTTGGGGAAGATTTTCCTACATTTCCAGGCTTACACATACAACAGGATTGTGAGTGAAAATCTCTCCAGGGAGAGCAGAAATCCTCTTGAAGGCTAGGTTCACACCTATGCAGTTTGCATTTGACCTGTTTCTGCATTGCATGTTGCATTTTTATCCCTGCATTTTTGTGGGGGGGTTTTTTGTTGCTAGGCAGAAACATAAAAAAAGCATCAATAACGTGGCAAAAATGCATAAAACATACAGCAAATACGCACTACATGCTTTTCTGCAGGGCTTCCATTAAAGTCTATAGAACTAAAAACGCAATTTTTTGCGTTCAAAAAAGTCCCTGACCTTTTCCAAAAAATGCAGCGGGTGAAAAAGCGGTGATGTGAATCTGTCCCATAGGAAATCATGTTAAACGCTAAGGTATGAACCTGGGGTTAGACAGTTGTCATTGGAAAAGGTGTTTTCGTGTGAAGATTTATTTTGCCTCCTGTTCTAGTGATAATGTTTAGCAGAACTAATAGAGAGGGTGAATCTACCAAGTAGGCAAACAGACAGCAATTAAGTCGTAAACAAAAATGGAAATTCTAGGAGATAAATTATCAAATGAGTATTTTAAAGATGTGGGCTGATGCCTTAAAATATATGTTGATCTGATTACTTCATTACTGTGAGACAGATCAGAAAATCTATTGCACAGCCTTGTCTGGGAGTCACATGGACTATTCCCCAGCTTCCTACTTAGGGCCTATTTAGATGGTGGACTAATTTACAGATTTTTGTAGATGGTGGACTATTTTCACAGATTTTTGTAGATGGTGGACTATTTTCACAAATTGTTTAGATGGTGGACTATTTTCACAGAGTTTTTAGATGGTGGACTATTTTATAGATTTTTGTACATGATGGACTATTTTTACAGATTTTTGCAGATGGTGGACTATTTTATAGATTTTTGTACATGATGGACTATTTTTACAGATTTTTGTAGATGGTGGACTATTTTATAGATATTTGTAGATGGTGGACTATTTTACAGATTTTTGTAGATGGTGGACTATTTTACAGATTTTTGTAGATGGTGGACTATTTTATAGATTTGTGTAGATGGTGGACTATTTTACAGATCTTTGTAGATGGTGGACTATTTTCACAGATATTTTTTTAGATGGTGGACTATTTTACAGATTTGTGTAGATGGTGGACTATTTTACAGATCTTTGTAGATGGTGGACTATTTTCACAGATATTTTTTTAGATGGTGGACTATTTTACAGATTTTTGCAGATGGTGGACTATTTTACAGATTTTTGCAGATGGTGGACTATTTTTACAGATTTTTGTAGATGGTGGACTATTTTACAGATTTGTGTAGATGGTGGACTATTTTACAGATTTGTGTAGATGGTGGACTATTTTACAGATCTTTGTAGATGGTGGACTATTTTCACAAATTTATTTCACTCTCTCCATTGGGTATTAGGATATTGGCATGTGGACAACAATTCTACCCATGATGATGATATCGGGCATGTATATCTGACGCTAGTGCAACTATGGATGGCGTCACATGGTGAGACTCTATCACCTATCACTTTATCTATTATGTGCTTATTTTAATATATCAATACAAATCTAAATTGCATAAATATTCATAACTAAGATTAAGCACATGCAAAACAGCATCTGGGAATTGTATCTCCTGTCTTTGTATCTGTTGCGGACAACTGATTCTTTATCTATGTCCACACAAACTATTTGCTATGTATTACCACTTGCCAAGGAATATTTGACAATTTCCACTCTCTCTGCTTGTGCCACCAGAATCCTTACCAGCAATATTCATAACAGTCATAAATATACCTTTAGTGCTGATTGACACGTGTGCAGCATCATGTACCTGGTGAAGACTGGAATGTTATGGAGGCCTCTCTTGCACCTTTTGCCCAACACTCCTGAAGGTGGAGACAGAGAGTATGAGGGAAAAAGAGTGGCATGAGTGCTGGAGTAGTTGGCTGGTGGTGTCCACTCTGTAGGTGGGTAGAGCTGGTAGTCGCAGTCTTTGGAATAGAGTGCAGGAGCAACTTGGCACCAGAGCAGAAGATGCAGCAAGACCAGAAGACAGGCAGCATACTGCAGTGACCAGACAGGGAGGAGCCGAGTCAGCAGGCAGAACAAGTCCAAGAGGCAGGCCAAGGTCAGTAACAGCCGGGCACCACAGTACCGAAACAGTAGGCAAAGGCGGGTCCAGTAAACAAGCCAGGGTCAGAGTAACCAGGTGAACAGAGTTTAAGCAGGAGCCGAAGTGAAGTCCAAAGGCAAGCCGGGTCATACACAGGTAAACAGGTACAGCGGATCAGGTCACAGGAACAAGCTGAAGACCATTGATCAACTGCTCATAATGACAGACCAGTTTAAATTTTCATAAGTCTTCACTGGTTCTCTGGTGCTAGAAATTTGGTTTCTCTTACATGTGGTGAAGCTCAGGTTTTTCACAGCTAACTGACACAGTAGTTGTTCACTGGTTCAGGTCAGGTTTACATCAGATTCAGGACAAGATCAGCTTAAGATTTTATCCTGTTCACACATGTCAGGTTTAGAAATTGTTTCAAAACCCTGTAATCCGCACCGGAACTGGACTGCACTGCTCAGAAATCGGACATGCTTTTTTTTTAAACCACACTGAACCTGCACTCAATCTGAACCGGCAGTGCACCGTACATATGTGAACAAGCACCATAGGAAGCAATGTTATTTCACGTGTCATGCAGATTGGATGTGGTTCAAACCGCATCTAATCTGCATGTATGTGAACGGGCACTCAGTGCTGATTCACACGTGCAGTGCGGATTGAAGCTCAGGTTTCACTACTAATTGATACAGTAGTTGTTTAGAGGTTCGCATCAGGTTTACATCAGGATCTTGTCAGGATTTCATCCTGTTCACAACTGATGGCATGTGCGACGTAGAAACAGTTCCCATAGAAGTCAATAGCCTGTAATCTGCACCTGAACTGGACCGCACTGCTCAGAATTCGGACATGGCACTTTTTCAATCTGCACTGCCAGTGCACCAGACTTATGTGAACAGGCACCATAGGAAGCAATGTTATTTCACATGTCATGAGGATTGGATGTGGTTCAAACCACATCCAATCCACAAATATACGAACCTGCACTTAAACTATAATATGGTGTCCTGTTTGAGACTAGAGATCATATTTAAGTACCCGGGTGGGTTTGGTGAACTTTACAAACCTTCGGGAGCAGAATTTAAACCCCATTGAAGTCAATGAGAGTTGAATGTTAAAAGCCAGTGTCGGACATTTTTTATAGTAAGAGACAATTGATTGTCAAACAAATGGATCTGAGCACTGCCTTGGGATACATGTACCAAAGAAAAATAAATTCTGCTTGGCAGCAATCGGTAATTTTAATACTGCGAATTGCACAAAACAAAAATTCTAAATTCCTGAAAAAAATTATTGAAATTTTTAAAAAATGACATCCCCGGCTGCTTTACTCCTGTTTGCAAACAATTGACCGGGGATTCTTTTCGACAATAAGAGACTTTTATCTTAGAAAAAAAATGTGAGGTTCCCTAAAAATCCATGTCAGATCCTTATTTCCAAGGGTAAGTTGTGGGAACCCCCTAGGTTGCATGTTGATGACCCTGACCAAGTGAGGGAATCTTGAAGGTCCCTTTAACCACCTCAAAACCAGGCACTTTTACCCTCTTCCTGCCCAGACCAAGTTAAGTTTTCAGTGCTGTCACACTTTGATTTACAATTACTCAAGCATGCAACACTGTACCCAAATGACATGTTTTGAGACTGATAGAGCTTTCTTTTCATAGTATTTAATCACCACTGGGATTTTTTGCTAAATAAATAAAAAAAAATCTAAAATTGTGAAAAAAATGTGTTTTCTTAGTTACTGCCATAAAACTTTGCAATTAGCTAATTGTTCTTCAGAAATGTAGGCCAAAATGTATACTGCTACTTTTCTTTGGTAAAAATACACCAATCAGTATATAATTAGAGATGAGCGAATCGAACTTGGCGAAGTGGAATTCGTTTCGAATATTAGGAAAAATTTGATTCGCACCGAATCCGAATATTAGCAAACTTCGGATGCGCGAATCGAATTTTTCCCGATCGGCCGATTTTCATCCCTTCTACAGCCGGCAAAAAGTGTCCCTGCAGAGAGCTCCGCTATTTCTGACAGTTCTCTGACAGTTCCTTCACATTTACAGCGGTTGAAACATTGTATCTATTTGTTTTCATTTAGGATACAGATGTTTTTATTCGGAAACAAATAGATACAATGTTTCAACCGCTGTAAATGTGAAGGAACTGTCAGAGAACTGTCAGAAATAGCGGAGCTCTCTGCAGATACACTTTTTGCTGTACTGGAATTCCTCTTCTTTTCATTCTTCTTCTTCTTTTCATTCTTCTTCTTCTTCTTCTTCTTTTCATTCTTCTTCTTCTTTTTATTCTTCTTCTTCTTCTTTTCATTCTTCTTTTCATTCTTCTTCTTCTTCTTTTCATTCTTCTTCTTTTCATTCTTCTTTTCATTCTTCTTCTTCTTCTTTTCATTCTTCTTTTCATTCTTCTTCTTCTTCTTTTCATTCTTCTTCTCATTCTTCTTTTCATTCTTCTTCTTCTTCTTTTCATTCTTCTTCTTCTTCTTCTTCTTCCTTCTTTCATTCTTCTTCTTCTTTTCATTCTTCTTCTTTTCATTCTTCTTCTTCTTTTCATTCTTCTTTTCATTCTTCTTCTTCTTCTTTTCATTCTTCTTCTTCTTCTTTTCATTCTTCTTCTTCTTCTTTTTTTCATTCTTCTTTTCATTCTTCTTCTTCTTTTCATTCTTCTTCTTCTTCTTTTCATTCTTCTTCTTCTTCTTTTCATTCTTCTTTTCATTCTTCTCATTCTTCTTTTCATTCTTCTTTTCATTCTTCTTCTCATTCTTCTTTTCATTCTTCTTCTTTTCATTCTTCTTCTTCTTCTTTTCATTCTTCTTTTCATTCTTCTTCTTCTTCTTTTCATTCTTCTTCTTCTTCTTTTCATTCTTCTTCTTCTTCTTTTCATTCTTCTTTTCATTCTTCTTCTTCTTCTTTTCATTCTTCTTCTTCTTCTTTTCATTCTTCTTTTCATTCTTCTTCTTCTTCTTTTCATTCTTCTTCTTTTCATTCTTCTTTTCATTCTTCTCATTCTTCTTTCTGTTCTTCTTTTCATTCTTCTTCTCATTCTTCTTTTCATTCTTCTTCTTCTTCTTTTCATTCTTCTTCTTTTCATTCTTCTTTTCATTCTTCTTCTTCTTCTTTTCATTCTTCTTCTTCTTCTTCGTCGTGCCCCGTGACTGCCCAAATGAGTGAAGTGTGCGGTGATTCTAAGATCGACGGCACTCATCTGCATGTCATACTGACTGACAGTATTATTTCTCTTCCCCAGCAGACTCCAAGGGCATTTAAATTAAAGGTACAGTGTTCTGCACTAATATAAAGGCTCTCTGAAGCCTAGAAACCCTTTAAATAAGTTAAATTCGCAGCGAATAAATTTGCATCGAATCGAATTTCTGCCGCAAATTCGGCGAATCAGCCGAATCGAATTTTTGAATAATTCGCTCATCTCTATGTATAATCTTTAGTGTGTGTGAAAATTATAGAGTCTAAAAACTATTGTAAATATATTTGAAAACTAATCAATCAAAATGTACTGACAGCCTATGTCATTTCTTCAGGCTCTAAAATGCCAGGACAGTACAAATACCCCCCAAATTTGCCCATAGGATTTAGTAAGAGGCATGGTACATTTTTTGAGGTTTTAATTGTTTTCCATAATTCTTTGGAAAATTATTAAATTAAATATTTTCTCCACAAAACTGTCATTTATTTTATTGTCAAGTTATTTCTCACTCAAGGCATAGACACACTTGCAATTACACTCCAAATCAAATTCTGCTAGTCCTCCTAATTAGGGGGATATACCAATAGAGGGGCCCAAAAATCTAAGAAGCATCATTTGGGCTTTTAAGAAGAATAAAGTACACATAGATTATGCATCTAACTTCCTGACTACCTATAACATTTCTGAAGGCCCTAGAGCACCAGGACAATGGAAGCACCCACAAATTACTACATTTTGGGAAAAAAAGCACCCCAAAGTATTTTCTATGAGACATAATGAGTCCCCAACATCCAAGGAGCACCTTCAGGTTTTCTAGGGGCACACATTACACATCTTTTGGAGGCCCTGGAGCACCAGTACAGTAGAAAAACCCACAAAATTACAACATGTTGGAAAGAAAACACCCCAACATATTTTCTAAGAGACATAGTAAATAAATTGGCCAGGGTCATACATCAGCAGACAGAAATCTCAGGCTTCTAAAGAAATAAGTCCTCCTGCGCTCTTATGTAAATGAATAAGATTTAGTGTTGATAACAAAAAAGCAGCTCACTTCCAATCCTGCATCATGTTATTATATATGTGATTAAGGCTTCTAAAGGCTTCTTCCCACCCAAAGCTCCTCAAAGCCTCTGTACTCCAAACCCTAATCCAGGAATTACAAACCCAAAATCTTAGTTTTCTCCATTTGGAAAAACTACTCTGAAGCCCCCCTAAGAAGCATCATTTGGGCTTTCAAGAAGAATAAGTTACATATAGATTATGCATCTAACTTCCTGACTACCTATAACATTTCTGAAGGCCCTAGAGCACCAGGACAATGGAAGCCCCCACAAATGACCACATTTTGGAAAAATAGCACCCCAAAGTATTTTCTATGAGACATAATGAGTCCTTTGAACATATCTTTTTTTTCCACAAGTTTTTGGAAAATGTGGAAAGAAATACGAAAACATATTTTATAAAACAAAGTTGTAAATTTTTAAGATATTTCTAACACACAGCATGGAAATACCAATGAATACAACTCAAAATACATTCTGATACTCCTCTTGAGTATGGCAATACCACATGTGTGAGACTTTTTCATCCTAGCCACATACAGAGGCCCAACATCCAAGGAGCACCTTCAGGTAGAGGCACACATTACACATCTAATTTCTTGACTACCTATCACATTTTGGAGGCCCTGGAGCACCAGTACAGTAGAAAAACCCATAAAATTACAACATTTTGGAAAGAAAACACCCCAACATATTTTCTAAGAGATGTAGTAAATAAAATGGCCAGGGTCAGACATCAGCAAACAGAAATCTCAGGCTTCTAAAGGCTTCTTCCCACCCAAAGCTCCTCAAAGCCTCTGGACTCCAAACCCTAATCCAGGGATTACAAAACCCAAAATCTTAGTTTTCTTCATTTGGAAAAACTACTCTGAAGCCCCTCACATATATGAGACCCCTGCGTTGTCTAGAATCCCACTATTACAGTGGCAGGGCAAAAGATCTGTCCAGGAAGCAGGTACAAAATGGTCTATTAACAGGCCAAGGTCATTTATAGGTGGAAGGCAGAGGCTTGGTCAATTAGGGTCAGTGTCAGGGAAGGCTTGCCCATAATGCAGGTGAAAGTTTGCGGCACACAAATATAATTATGCGCAGACTAGCAAATGGCCAAACAGATGTGCATGGACTTGAGCATAGGTGTGTACCTGTCACTAATGCTGACGCCAGATGGGCTATTTAAATGGGTTGCAGTATTATCCCATTCCTGTTTGGTCTGCAGCTTCTGTGTGTATATCCTGATTCCTATGTTTGATCGCTTATCTTGACCCTGCTTGCTCCTGACCTCTTGTCTGCTACCTGCCCTCACCTTGGCTTGTTCTCCAGGTTCCACCTCTGCCCCCTGCTTCTGCCTGATCTACCTCCACCATTACTGACATTTGGCTTGTGACCTGACATCTCTTCTGCCTGACGTCTATGCCTGATCTGCCCACCTGTTACTGACCCGGCTTGTCTGACCCTGGACACTACTCTGCTATGCCACCGCCTGCTGCCAGCCACCTGCTACCAGCCTTCTCTGCTGTGACATCAACTTACATCTGCTCTACTCTAGTCATCCACCAACTACTTCTGCACAGACTACCAGACTGACCAGGAACTCATTTCCCACCGTGCTCTCGTGGTTGCTGTTCAATCTTCAGTAGCCCTTGAGCTGGAGCTGTACGAAAGATTATCTTCTGTACGTTGGGCTCACTACCAGGTATATGACAGTCAGTTCAGGCAGCAAACAGAGGCATGGTCAATTAACAGTCTAGGCAGCAGACAGAGGCATGGTCAATCAACCTGTCTGGAGGTATTCCCAAGTGTAGCTCGGCGTAAAGTTTCAGCACCACAAGCGGTAACTCCGAGCTACACAAGGAATACCATGCAGCGTTGCTCCGGGATCTCTTCTGCACTTACCTTGTCCTGCGCTCCCGCAATGTCCCCCCTGCAGTGTCCCTGGCGATGTCCACTGGGCCGATGCCGGCATCTGTCTTCCGGGTTCTGTTCCCTGTGACGTCGGGAAGTACGGGGGACAGAACTGGCGGGAAATTTGAAAATTTTAAAAGTGACATTCACTAAATTCACTAAAATCACATAGTATAACATTCCTGTATCAAACCATTTCACATATATTTTGTCCCGAGTGCTTTGTCCGGCGCCCTGCCTGCATTTTTATTGTTCTTTCTGCCTGAAAACTGAGAAACATCCATGGCGTCCAAAAAGCGTCCCTTTAGGTCAGACGCGGTTTTAGACCAGCTAGAGAACAGCGATAGTAAATCAGAACCACTTGCAGAATTGAGTGATAATGATTGGTGGGGGAAATTCCTCATCAGACACTGAAAACGATTCTGCGACTGAGCTCAGCGATGTGCAAACTTGGCGCTCTATTTCACATTTCAGTGTTTTTGGTTTGATTATATTATTGAATTAAATGTATTATTATTATATTATTATTTTTATGATTATTTGTTATATTATAATTTGTGATTTTGTGTTTCAAACGTTATCATACCCGGGATGTTTACTAGACTCTTGTTCAGAGAGATTTAAGTGAATTATTCTAAAGAATTACAGGCCTACGATAAAAAACAACAAATTTCCATGCAAAAAAATGTACCACTTTGACTTCAAAAATTTTGACATAATCAGACCACCAGGGAGGTCAATGGAAGTTGCTGCCAAGTTGGATCCTCATCTATATTGATGTAATTTTAATCTGACATTAGCATCACAGTAGTACTCAAGTTGTATGAAAGTCACATCAAGAAAATACTCAAGTTGCATCAAACCTTCAGCAAATCACCAGGATGTTGCCTGGCAAAGTCACACCATAAGTCATGTGACTTTCAAGTTGTAGCAGTGTGAACCAAACCTAAATCATGAGTGAAACAAAAGTTTAAAAAATCAATTGGTGAGGAATGTTCTGTGTTGGCCCAGACACCTGGCAGTGAGGTAAAAGGGGGGATGCTAGATGATCCTGAATTAGTGGGCAGCCATACTGGGTTTGCAAGTGCCTCTGGGAGCGTGGTATGGGCCCAAAACCTTTGTGACTGAGGCCAACTAGTATCTGGATTTTCATGCAGGGGTACTGCGATGCTGATGCATTCCATTTCACTATCGCTGGTGGTTGCCTGTTCTTCTCCTTAATGCCTCATCCTTTTTTTGTGGACACCTTTTCCCATTTTACTGCACTGCAAGTCTTTTCCCTTTGCATGTTGCTTACCTGTGGGGATTGCTGGAGCTCTTTACTGGGCATCTAATGGAAGATCTGTGGAGGCCAGGCGGCTGTGCGATCTTGAGTGCTTGATGACCATATTTTCATTGAAGGACATACTTTGGCTTCACATGCACTTGCGGTGGACGTTTGTTTGATGGGCTTCTTGTTTACATCTGGCGAAAAACTATTATTGATGAATTTCCCCGTTTTGATTAACAGAGGCTTGTTTTCTGTGTGAACATTTGGGAAGATTGACTTTTTCTCTTTGATTGCATTTTACATTAAGTGGGTTTTGAGACCATTTTCTTTCAACATGGACACTTTGTGATTGTATATTGTTGTATTTAATGATCTTATATACTTTTTATGTATATGTAATTTAGTACTGCACACCATTTACACATAAATAAAGTGTCACTATGTAAAGTTGAGAAAAAAATAAAATAAAAATACATAAAAAAATTAAAATTGAAAAGAAAGCAGTGTGATACACTAAAATTCACTTGGCACTGCTCCTTGGCAGAGCTGACATTACACTAGATTTTCCATACAGGCAAGGGTCAACCTAACATTAAAAATTGGGGAAGCATTTACCTATCCCTAAAATAAAACATGAACTGATAAAACAAAACACAGTCAATTTATTTATTTTTTTTTAGTAAGGGATCAATTAATTCAACTGATGCTTTGTTTTCTCCTGGTAATTCATTTTCCTAAAGAGTTGTGTTTTAGATTAATCCCAGATGAATAGAGATCCATCGTACACTCCTGTGCATGTGTAGATTAATCCCAGATGATTGCAGATCCATCGTACACTCCTGTGCATGTGTAGATTAATCCCAGATGATTGCAGATCCATCATACACTCTTGCAATATAAATATTAGTATGTGGGGCATATTAAACCATTATATCCAATATTTACACCAGCCTGGGTATTTAGTATTTGTTTCACAGGTACTCTTGGTCCCAAATATTATTATTATTATTTATAAAAACACAGCTCAGAATGATTAATATAATAACATAATATAATATAATATATCCTGTTTTTTGAGAGTTTGTTTACATGTACAGATTTATATTTTTACTAATATAAAACTCTTTTCTAACACTCTAAACCATATGATCATATCCATTATTTTGTGTTGTTTCAGCTTTAGGTAATATGTCTTTTAAATTCTGGGCAGGTAAAGGAACACATTTTATATCAGGTCACAATTGATAAATGATATGTCACTGTCACTCTTTACAATTTGTATGCTAATTTTTATTTTAATTGATACAAATATAAATTCATAGTCTGTTGAATGACTTGTTTTTTATATACATACTCATAGCTCATTGAACCATGAATAGACTGTTTTCTTAATTATTGTGTGATGATGAACAGTTGATACATTTATTGATGATAACACTTTCTTACACTAATTTAGCTTTTTGTCATATGAATTGTTTATATGATTAAAATACATAACTAATTGTTTCCACCTGCTAAACTTTGTGTTTGTATCCATAGATTTACATTGAGGGCTCATGCACACCGGGGGTTTTTGCAGCCACTTTTTGTTGTGTCAGGTTGTTTCTTTTTTTTATGACTGCTTCCAAACAGCCCTCTATGAAGCTTTAATAAGACTATAAGACCTATAAGACTTTTAGAAGCTTTTAGTAGCAGTAGCGTTTACCAGACGGAAAAACCCCCACGGTCAGTAAGTCCAGGAGCGGCAGCATTTGGGCCGAAAAACCGCTTGACACGACTACACGAGTCTAAATATGCCCAAACGTGTCTAAACACTAGGCCAGAGGCGCTTGAGCATTAGTTCATTTCAATGGCCAGAATAAATTATCATTCTGGCCAATTAAATGAATTACACTGTTCAACAGGTAAAAAGTTTTGGGCATAAAATTAGCTAATCTTACATAATTTTGGGGTGCTGAAAACGAAAATGACCCTAAAAAATGTTGATTGGCTCTAGTTTCCATGATATATTCACCCATCTAATGACGTAAGCCATTCAAAATTATGATGCAACTTCAGCTGCATATTGCGCAATTGATACTGGTGACCAATAGAAAATTGCATGTATACTGAGATGATGCAATATTAGCCTTTAATTGCATCACTTCACTGCATAAAAGCTGCAGTATCTGTAGCTGATTGTAGTTCGTCTTTACATTTCGTTTTATGCTTATATAGGCTACTCAGTAATGCCTCGAACTTGTGTGAATAAAGCAGATAATTTCTGCTATATCTGCGGTGAAATAACTTTTATCTCACAAAAAAGGAGGATAACAGGAATGATTAAGAAAGCCTACAACTTGTATTTTGGCTGCAAGATAGGAGACCAGGACAAGAGCTGGGCACCACATATATGCTGCAATTCTTGTGGGACGGCACTGGAGCAATGGTTGAATGGAAAAAAGGCATCTATGCCTTTCGCTGTGCCAATGATTTGGAGAGAGCCAACAGATCATGTTAGTAATTGTTACTTTTGTATGGTGCCTCCAATTGTAAAAGGTGCTAAATAAGAAGAAAAAGTTATCTGTGCACTATCCAAATATTCCATCGGCAATACGTCCAGTTCCTCATGGAGAGGGGCTACCAATTCCTAAAGCACCAGAATCCTTTGTGGTTGAGTCAAGTGAGGAAGAACCTGAAGCGTGTAGTCACGTGCAGTTGTAAGAGATAGCCCTTTCCTCGAATACAAGAGAAAAGCCAAGAGAAGCAAAACCGACACAAACTGAAGACAAAACTAGTGAGAATCCTAAGTATTAAAATGATTCAACTTAGCTTATGGCTATAATTTTTCTTGGTAATCCTATGCAATATATTCTGCCATTTAGGCTTTGTTATGTAGTCAATATCACTTGCTTTATATTTGTGGAAAGACATCTATCTATATAATTATTGTGCATTATGTAGTCATTACGCCTATAGTAGAAAACTTTCCGTTTACAGAAAAACTAGAGCCAATTGACAAATTTCATTGTTATATTTGAACTCAGAATGTGAAATTCATTATGAAATGGATCCTTTTGTTTCCAAAACTGGCAAAAAATAAAAATTTGTTGAACAGTGTTAACGCCCCAGAGCTCGATGCTTGTAAACATGCCTAAACTCTCGTAAAAACTCTTTTCCAAGCATCAAGCTTTTTTTCTACAAAATGCTGCTGCCAGGAGGACATATTCTAGAAGATTTTTTTAACTTCCTGTGTGTATGAGGCCTTATAGGAAAAAGTAATACCTTAGCCTTGATTTATATTTTTATTAATTTTATTAATTTATCTTTTTTTTCTTTTCTTACATACAAAAACCTTTATATATACAGCACCTTAGAACACAATTCTCAGCTAATCCACCTCCCTACCCAACACCCTTAAAACAAAAGAGAAAAAAAAAGGAAAAAGGAATTAGATTTAAACTTCATTTTACTTCTCCCCCTGGTACACATCTCTACTATCTATTACCTCTTTAAGAAATCTTCCTTTGCTCTTCTCACTCTTTCTGACCACCATCAACTCCATATATGTTTGGGTTTTTTTTTTTAACTTAAACCACCCTTCCCATATCTTTGATCATTTTTCCATCAAATATCCACTTAAGTGATATCGTTTTCTCATGGTTCAAATACAGTCCACCCTCCTTAGCCAATTGACCATTGAAAGAATCTCTTGCAAGCCCCAAAGCTTTGGAATACGTCCTTTGGATGCATTTAATAAATGGAGAATTAAATGTTTTCCTATACCAGGGGTAGGCAACCTGCGGCTCTCCAGCTGTTGCAGGACTACAAGTTCCATCATGCCTCTGCAAGTCATAGCTGTAACTGTCAGTTTTGTAATGTTGCAATGCCTCATGGGAAATGTAGTTCCACAACAGCTAGAGAGCCGCAGGTTGCCTACCCCTGTCCTATACTGTCCTATTGAACTAGCTGTACCGTGGAACAAACACATCCATGGATCCCTAGATACTTCAGTGCCAGAAATGTCCTTGATTTATAAAGCTGCACATTGTGCTAAATGGTGATTAACACATTTTAAAATATTGGTGGTTAGGTAATTTTAGCATGCTTTATATGTGAACCCTAACAATGAATGTTTCTGATTTGTATCCTTTTGGTCTGGTAAGTATAACATTGAAAGTATTTTGTTATAGCTGGCTGTCTATACATTGACAAGTGCAAAAAGTGCAAAAAAAAAACATGCAAGAAATATTATGAACTGATAACTTTCTGTGATATCTGCCTGCGTTGCAGTGTTATCAGTGACATTGTTTTCAGTAACCTCTGAGACCAACAGAAGCCCCCATCTCTGTGTTATGGAGATGAGGAAGAGAAGGTTTCTGTAGATCTGTCCTGTTTCTGTTGTTCTGTTACAGAAAGTTCAGTGAGCATTACCACCCTAGGACAGTGAGTAGATTTACTAAAACTGGAGCACAGAATCTGGTGCAGTTGTGCATGGCAGCCAATCAGCTTTTAACTTCAATTAAGCTTTGGCAATAAAACCTGGAAGCTGATTGGTTTCTATGAAAAGTTGTGCCAGATTTTGCACTTTCCAGTTTTAAGGAATAAACCCTGATGTGTTAATGGCAGGATCACCAGGAAAAATCACACTGAATAAGAGCCTGAAAAAGAAAATAATCTAAAAAAAAAACCCCAAGAAAAAAGAAAAGGGGTAAACTCAATGAACCACTTAGTCTTTTTTTCTTTTTTTCATTAAATTTCTTTCTCTGTAATGAAGAAAGAAAATATACTAATCCCTCAGACTGAACAATTTTAGAGTATTTTAGACAAAATAGCTGTTACCAAATTTGGCTTTCCTTTTATATGGGCTGGGCTGTCTGAGTAATGACACAAAGTCATAGTTTTTGTTTGTGATGCCATAGGAAAAAATCTTTTTCAGTCCAATTATTGATGTCCAATCTAAATTAAGTTGGGTACACACTATAAAACAATGGACAAACATTTCCATATGAGGAACAATCGTACAATATTCTGGATTTTTTGCCAATTCAGACCTTCCAAATGAAAAGTTCTGAAGGGACAAACTCCAATTTTTTTTCTTGTACGTGAACAGAACTAACAATTTTCATTTAATGTGTACTGTTTTCACACAAGAAAAATCTGATACAGAAGACTTTCACATGATCGGAAATTATAAACAACATTATAATCTACATACAACATTTCTATGTCGAGCAAAAAAAGCCTTGTTCGAGAATTTTTACACAGTTAGTACCACCGTCGAGTGCAACATGCTGCAAACAATCGAGGAAAACCAAATGATTGCTTGTCTGATTTTCTTATAGTGTGTACCCGGCGTTACATGTGGCCTAATATATATTGCAGAAACTTTGATGATTCCATATTTGAGAATTTTAGTAAATAATTTGAAAAACTCACATTGCTAACAGTAACAAGAATCTTTCTGATACTTTTGTAATATTGCAGAATTTTTGAGCCTTCATTTGGAAACAATTCCGTATTCTGTCTGAATTAAAATAAAGTCATCCTGTTATTTGTACAAAAAAAAAAAATTACAACTATTTCATATATATCTTAATTTTCTTGCTTTAAAAGCAAATAAAATAGTTGTAATGGGAAATCTGACATTTTTAAATGAATTACTTTTCACTGGTTTGTCTGACCGTCCGATTCTTCAGCTTCCTCTCTTTCTCTTCTTCCTCCTCATCTACTTTCTGACATTAATCTGGAATTTGCTGATCATTGTCCTCATAGTCGCCGACTCTCACCTCCATGTTCCTATGTATTTCTTCCTGGGGAACCTGGCTGGTTTGGACATCTGTTGTTCTTCAGTCACTGTCCCACGAATGTTATTTGACCTTCACACCCAGAGAAGAAAGATTACCACAACGGCTTGTATGACCCAAATCTTCTTCTTTATGTTTTTTGATGCCTCTGAGACAATTCTGTTGTCTGTCATGTCCTACGATCGATATACTGCTGTTTGTAAGCCCCTGCATTATGTTCAGATCATGAGTTGGAGAGTGTGCCTACAGTTGATGTCCTTCGTGTTCTGTCTCAGTGCTATGAATTCTTTAGTTCAAACACTTTTTGCCATCAGATTAAAATTTTGTGGGTCACATATTTTAGAAAACTTTTTCTGTGACCTCCCCCAGTTGCTTAAGATGTCTTGCAGTGACATTTACATCAATATTTTGCTCATGGTTCTCTCTGGTTGTTTCCTCGGAGGTGGGTCTCTGATACTGACCTTCCTGCCCTATGTCTATATATTTCAAACTGTTCTGAAAATGAAAGTTAAAGGCAACAGAAGTAAAGTTTTCTCTACATGTACCCCTCATCTGACTATGGTCCTCATTTTTTATTTCTCCATCATGTTTAATTATATTGGGCCAATCACTAATCATCCATTTGTTGGTGCGAATGTGGTGTCTGTCTTTTACTCCGTGATCCTTCCTTTTCTCAATCCTCTCATTTACAGTCTGCGGAACCAGGATTTTAGAACAGCATTTCTAGACGGTTTAAGGAAGATTGTCTCAAATTCAATGAATAATTAATCTAAACTTAACCCTAATGTCCCTTGTTGAAAATTCAGTGGAAACCTAATAATGTTAATAACCACCAAAATGCCAACACACTGAAAAATATGAAGCTGAAAAATGACATTAAAGTATAAAAAAAAGTTATAAACAAACATAGTCAAGGATCACTTTTGGACAAATAAAATCAGATTTTATGAAATTAAAACCAAATAGATATCAGCTGAGTAAGGATCATGATGGGACCTGATTTATTAATAGAAATTAGCATGTTAGTTCAGTTTGTAGGTCATTTGACAAACCCTGCATGAAGCTTATGAATCCCCACTCAAAATTGAACCCTCTGAAGTATCTAGGGGACAAATCTAGCCAATTTTGTCTATTTTCAAGGGATTGTCAAAAAAGGCATTAAAGTGGTTGAGAAGGCATTCTATGCATGAATGTAAAAACCTTTAGTGTGCAGCACCTCCGCAGCCCCTCCAATACTTACCTGAGCCTGATACAGCGATGTGTACAAAAGCCAAGGCTCTCCTGGGTCTCTCTCTCTTCATTGGATGAGACACAGCAGCAGGAGCACCTTCAATCGTGGCCTCACAGCCGGGTACCACTGCGCATGCGCATGTAGCGCTGCGCTACCTGAATTGTCCTGTAGTCTTCTGGGACCTGTCACGTGTCCCAAAAGACTACAGGGAGGGAGTGAGGGAGGACACCTTCCGCTTCCGATCACCTAGGTCAGTGGTCGGCAAGCCGCGGCTCGCGAGCCACATGCGGCTCTTTACATGCTTTAATGCGGCTCTTGTGTGCCGGGCGCCCACTCCCCTCCCTCCTCTCGGGCGGCAGGGACTCTGCAGCGTGATCCAAAAAAAAAACAGCCAGGGCAGCATGCTCAAATGCAATGATTGGCCAGTCTCGCTGCCACTCACATCCTGATAGCCAGTGATTGGCTGTCAGGATGTGTGTAGGCGAGGCAGCGTGACGAACGTGAGAGGAGCTAGGCTCCTCTCACAGTCCGCCCTTAAGACCGGAACGGCGCGGGAGCACGGCGAGAGGAACGCGCGGAGCAAAGGTAAGTGAATTGACACAGGGGGGACTTGGCTTACTACTTGCTACTTACTTACTACTACTATATGAGGGATGAATTAATATGGGGGATGAATTACTATGGGGGATGAATTACTATGGGGGATGAATTACTATAGGGGGGATGAATTACTATATGGGGGATGAATTACTATGGGGGATGAATTACTATAGGGGGGATGAATTACTATGGGGGATGAATTACTATAGGGGGGATGAATTACTATATGGGGGATGAATTACTATGGGGGATGAATTACTATATGGGGGATGAATTACTATATGGGGGATGAATTACTATAGGGGCAATGAATTACTATGGGGGATGAATTACTATATGGGGGATGAATTACTATGGGGGATGAATTACTATGGGGGATGAATTACTATGGGGGATGAATTACTATATGGGGGATGAATTACTATAGGGGGGATGAATTACTATATGGGGGATGAATTACTATGGGGGATGAATTACTATATGGGGGATGAATTACTATGGGGGATGAATTACTATATGGGGGATGAATTACTATGGGGGATGAATTACTATAAAAACTTATTGAAACTAAAAACAGTGTACCATCCTATGTATTTTCAGTTTTAAAAATGTGGCTCTCAAAATAAATTTCAATCGTGGTTTTGGCGAGATTTGGCTCAGTTGAAAAAAAAGGTTGCCCACCACTGACCTAGGTGATAGGACTGGAAGTGGGAGCAGGTACCTGTAAAATTTGGGTACCTGCTCCGCCCCCCAAAGGTGCCAATCCTTAATGGGGAGCGGGGGAACAGTCCTTAAAGCAGAACTTCCCCTTTTGGGTGGAGCTCCGCTTTAAGCCCGGGTTCAAACTGGTGCGGTGCGGAATTCGCAGGTGTGTACGGGATGTATGGGGTGTACGGGGTATATGGGTTGTATGGGGTGTATGGGATGTACAGGGAGTACGGGATGTATGGGGGGTTCAGTGCGAATTCTGCACCTCATCACAATCGCGAACCGCTGCGAGTGTGTATGTTAAGTTAACAACCCCCCCGAAATCAGTCCACAAAACACAATGCGATGTGCAAAATCAGATCGCATAGGTGTGAATACCCATGCAATCCGATTCTAGTGTGGACCAAAAAAAGGGTCCTGTACCTTTTTGGTGCGGTGCAAATATCAAATCAAATTGCATGTGGTGTGGTTGCTGTGCGAATCACATGGGATTTACCGTACCGCTGTAGTGTGAACTAGTATAACTAGAATAACCAGGACATGGCCTTATTTACCCTTTATTTTACTACCTAACTTTCAGTAGAGCACCCTGTATAAGCACCATTTAACAGTTTCATCTCCTTTTCCATGTTTCTATTTTAAAATATTTGTTCGAAAAAAAAAATATATTTTAAAGAACATATATACATTGTTATCGTTAAGGGTTTACTGTTACAAAATACATTGTTTGGGGTATATCTGTATTATATTAAATCAGTAAGAACTTTATATTCCTGATGCATTAAGAAAAAAATGAATTATATGCAAAATGTACCAAAAAAAATATTTCTTTTGTAAATAATTCTAACATGCTTTGTACCAAAAATGTAATTTTAATGTTGCCGTAAATATAACAAGTGGCAGAATAAAATGCACATGTTTTCCCCGCTGTAATAGTACTTGTGTTTAAACTATTCCTGATTAAATTTGAAAAAACTAAAAATTTTAACTTTTTTTCATTTTTATAAAAAGAGATAAGAAAAGTACTTTTTTTTGCAGGTAAAAAAGTGCATTTGTAATTTTTTGCTGCAGGAGCCTGAAAACCATTGCTCCAGTGATCAGCAGATTGCTGATGCCATGCAGGTCTCCTGCAGATCTGTCAGTATATCTGCTTGCCCGTATGAGGTGTACGAGATGTATGGGGTGTACAGGGTGTAAGGAATATACGGGATGTATGGGGTGTATGGGGTGCATGGGGTATATGTGATGTATGGGGTGTAAGGGATGTATGGGGTGTATGGGGTATACGGGATGTATGGGGTGTACGGGGTGTAGAGGATGTATGGGGTGTACAGGGTGTACTGGGTGTATGGATTGTAAGGAATGTACAGGGTATATGGGTGTACGGGATATACGCGGTGTATGGGACGTACGGGGTGTACGTGGTGTAAGGGATGTATGGGGTGTATGAAGTGTAAGCAGTGTACGAGGTGTAAGAGATGTATGGGATGTACGGGGTTTACGGGATGTACGGGATGTATGGGGTGTACGGGGTGTACGGGATGTATGGGATGTACAGGGTGTATGAGTGTATTGGATGTTCGGAGTGTACGGAATGTATGGGATGTGCAAGGTGTAAAGGATGTACGGGATGTACAGGATGTACGGGGTGCACAGGTGTATTGGATGTACGGGGTGTACGGGATGTACAGGATTTATGGGATGTACAGGATGTACGGGGTGTATGGGATGTAATGGATGTAAAGGGTGTATGGGTGTATGGGATGTATGGGATGTATGGGATGTGTGTAGTGTATGGGATGTACAGGGTGTACAGGGTGTATGTGATGTATGGGCTGTATGTGATATATGGGCTGTATGTGATGTATGGGCTGTATGGGATGTATGAGATGTATGGGGTGTAAAGGGTGTATGGGTGTATGGGATGTACGGGGTGTACAGGGTATACAGGATGTACGGGATGTACAGGTGTATGGGGTGTATGGGATGTATGGGGTGTACAGGATGTATAAAATTTACGGGATGTATGGGATGTATAGGGTATAAGGGATGTATGGGATATACAGGGTGTACGGGAAGTATAGGGTGTAAAGGGTGTATGGGATGTACGGGATGTATGGGGTGTATGGAATGTATGGGGTGTAAAGGGTGTACGGGATGTACGGGATGTACGGGGTGTACGGGATATACGGGATGTATGGGGTGTAAAGGGTGTATGGGTGAATGGGATGTACAGAGTGTATGGGATGTACAGGGGGGAACTGGGTGTATGGGATGTGCAATGTGTACAGGTTGTATAGGGTGTAAAGGGTGTATGGGGTGTACGGGGTGTATGGGATATACGGAGTATACGGGATGTACAGGATGTATGGGATTTACAGGATGTACGGGGTGTATGGGATGTATGGGATGTAATGGGTGTATGGGTGTATGGGATGTACGGGATGTATGGGGTGTACGGGATGTACGGGATGTATGGGGTGTATGGGGTGTACAGGACGTATGGGATGTACGTGATGTATGGGATGTAAAGGGTATAAGGGATGTATGGGATATACAGGGTGTACGGGATGTACGAATGTACGGGGTGTACTGGATGTATGGGATGTACGGGGTGTACGGGATGTATGGGATGTACAGGGTGTATGAGTGTATTGGATGTTCGGAGTGTACGGAATGTATGGGATGTGCAAGGTGTAAAGGATGTACGGGATGTACAGGATGTACGGGGTGTACAGGTGTATTGGATGTACGGGGTGTACGGGATGTACAGGATTTATGGGATGTACAGGATGTACGGGGTGTATGGGATGTATGGGATGTAATGGATGTAAAGGGTGTATGGGTGTATGGGATGTATGGGATGTATGGGATGTGTGTAGTGTATGGGATGTACAGGGTGTACAGGGTGTATGTGATGTATGGGCTGTATGTGATGTATGGGCTGTATGTGATGTATGGGCTGTATGGGATGTATGAGATGTATGGGGTGTAAAGGGTGTATGGGTGTATGGGATGTACGGGGTGTACAGGGTATACAGGATGTACGGGATGTACAGGTGTATGGGGTGTATGGGATGTATGGGGTGTACAGGATGTATAAAATTTACGGGATGTATGGGATGTATAGGGTATAAGGGATGTATGGGATATACAGGGTGTACGGGAAGTATAGGGTGTAAAGGGTGTATGGGATGTACGGGATGTATGGGGTGTATGGAATGTATGGGGTGTAAAGGGTGTACGGGATGTACGGGATGTACGGGGTGTACGGGATATACGGGATGTATGGGGTGTAAAGGGTGTATGGGTGAATGGGATGTACAGAGTGTATGGGATGTACAGGGGGGAACTGGGTGTATGGGATGTGCAATGTGTACAGGTTGTATAGGGTGTAAAGGGTGTATGGGGTGTACGGGGTGTATGGGATATACGGAGTATACGGGATGTACAGGATGTATGGGATTTACAGGATGTACGGGGTGTATGGGATGTATGGGATGTAATGGGTGTATGGGTGTATTGGATGTACGGGATGTATGGGGTGTACGGGATGTACGGGATGTATGGGGTGTATGGGGTGTACAGGACGTATGGGATGTACGTGATGTATGGGATGTAAAGGGTATAAGGGATGTATGGGATATACAGGGTGTACGGGATGTACGAATGTACGGGGTGTACTGGATGTATGGGATGTACGGGGTGTACTGTGTGTACGGGATGTATGGGATGTACGGGGTGTACTGGGTGTACGGGATGTGTGATGTGTACGGGATGTACGGGATGTATGGGGTGTAAAGGGTGTATGGGATGTACGGGATGTATGGGATGTATGGAATGTATCGGGTGTATGGGATGTATGGGGTGTATGGGATGTACGGAATGTACAGGATGTATGGGGTGTAAAGGGTGTATGGGTGAATGGGATGTATGGGGAGTATGGGATGTACAGGGGGGAACTGGGTGTACGGGATGTGCGATGTGTACAGGATGTACGGGATGTATGAGGTGTAAAGGGTGTATGGGTGTATGGGATGTACGGGGTGTATGGGATGTACAGGATGTATGGGGAGTGCGGGATGTATGGAATATACAGGGTATACGGGATATACGGGATGTATGAGGTGTACGGGGTGTATGGGATGTATAGAATGTATGGGATGTATGGGGTGTACGGGATGTATTACAGAGTTAGACTCATGAATAGACACATAGCGGAAATGTGAAATATGGTTTGGTCCATAGGGGGGTAAACAGGTGGGAGAGTCAAAGCGGTTAAAATGAGAATGTCAAAAGTTCTTCCATCTTGAAAAGTAATTAGCTCAGTGATTGCATGGAACTTGGATGAACCAGAAAAGAGATGCCAATACATCTGCAGAAATTTCTATATTCATTTCCATTTTAGTATTTTTTTCTGCCTTCAGTTATCTGGTCATGCCCAAGCCTAGTGAGATCAATGTAACTTTGCTCAATGAATATTCTCTTTTCCTCCAGTAAATGAGCCCCATTGTTTTCCAGCACTCCTTATAATAACAGGCAGATTTGTATGCTGAAGTCAGTCAAAGTCCTCTGGCTAAAGCTTCATTTTCTGATCCATGAAGATTATTGTTTGTAAAAAGTGAGCAGCTGCCTTTTAGGTTGATCTCAGAAGAATTGCAATGTGATTGTCCTGACAATGCTAATATGTACTCCGCTGTGCTGGGGAAAGCCAAGGGACCATTTAGCTTTACAAATAATTGGTTTATGTAGAAAATAAAAAATGCATCAAGGCATGAAAAGTCACACACAGGTTTTGTATTGCATTGCTTTAACAATTATCTACTTTCTCTGCATCTAGTTGTGACTCTGAATGGACTCTGGGTCATGGTAAATCATACAAAGCACTACAGTATACAGCAACAACATATATGACAGTTCAGATCAGGGGTGGACTGACAAATCATGGGGCCCCCGGGCAATAGGGGATCATGGGGCCCCTGTGTCCTTGCCCAAACTCAAAAAAGCTTATGAAAAAGGTACCAGGAGTATCTCATGGGGCTCCCTACTGACCCTGGGCCCTCGGGCAGTGCGCGAGTTTCCAAATGGTCAGTCCGCCCCTGGTTCAGATGCATGTATCAGAAACTAAATTGGAGGATTCCGCCTGTTTATTTTCAGTCTTCATAGATATACAGTAATAATAATAATATTACTACTACTAATAATAATAATTATTATTATATGTAGCCAATGTGATAATCTGGTATATATATATAATATTTAACCAATTCAATACCGGGCACTTTTACCCCCTTCCTGCCCAGACCATTTTTCAGGTTTCAGCGCTCTCACACTTTGAATGACAATTGCGCGGTCATACAACATTGTACCCAAACTAACATTTTATAATTTTCTTCACACAACTAGAGCTTTCTTTCTGTGGTATTTAATCACCTCCAGGGTTTTTATTTTTTGCTAAATTAACAAAAAAAGATAAAAAATTTTGAAAATAAACACGTTTTTCTTTATTTTGTGTTACAAAATACAATAAGTAATTGTTCTTCATAGATTTAGGCCGAGATGTATTCTGCTCCATGTCTTTGGTGAAAATAACCCAAATTAGGATGTATTATTTAGTTTGTAGGAAAGTTATAGAGTTCACAAACTATGGTATAGATCTGAATATTGATCAATCCTGAAGTACTGACAGCCAATCTAATTTCTTGAGGTCCAAGAATGTCAGAACAGTACAGATATCCCCCAAATGTCAGGACAGTACAGATATCCCCCAAATGTCAGAACAGTACAGATATCCCCCAAATGTCAGGACGGTACAGATATCCCCCAAATGTCAGGACGGTACAGATATCCCCCAAATGTCAGAACGGTACAGATATCCCCCAAATGTCAGGACGGTACAGATATCCCCCAAATGTCAGGACGGTACAGATATCCCCCAAATGTCAGGACGGTACAGATATCCCCCAAATGTCAGGACGGTACAGATATCCCCCAAATGTCAGGACGGTACAGATATCCCCCAAATGTCAGGACAGGACAGATATCCCCCAAATGTCAGGACAGGACAGATATCCCCCAAATGTCAGAACAGTACAGATATCCCCCAAATGTCAGGACGGTACAGATATCCCCCAAATGTCAGGACGGTACAGATATCCCCCAAATGTCAGGACGGTACAGATATCCCCCAAATGTCAGGACAGTACAGATATCCCCCAAATGTCAGGACAGTACAGATATCCCCCAAATGTCAGGACAGTACAGATATCCCCCAAATGTCAGGACAGTACAGATATCCCCCAAATGTCAGAACAGTACAGATATCCCCCAAATGTCAGGACAGTACAGATATCCCCCAAATGTCAGAACAGTACAGATATCCCCCAAATGTCAGGACAGTACAGATATCCCCCAAATGTCAGGACGGTACAGATATCCCCCAAATGTCAGGACGGTACAGATATCCCCCAAATGTCAGGACAGTACAGATATCCCCCAAATGTCAGGACGGTACAGATATCCCCCAAATGTCAGGACAGGACAGATATCCCCCAAATGTCAGGACAGTACAGATATCCCCAAATGACCCCTTTTTGCAGAGTAGACAGTCCGACGTACTTCATAAGAGGAATGGCGAGTTTTTTGAAGTTGTATTTCTTTTGTCATAATTTTTTGGAAAATGAAAAAATTAAAAAAAATATTTTCAGTATTTTTTTTTACATCCTGTCACCAGTGCAGTACAGCGTCATCATATAACTGGCATGGCGGTGATCAGGGACACTGACTGGTGACAGAATGAAAAAATTATATATATAATTTTTTTTTTTTCATTTTTTTAATTATTTTTAATTTTTTTATTACTTTTTTTTCAGATTTTTTTTCATATTTCACTATGCGCAAAGTAGTACAATGTTGCCATAGTAACATTGTACTACTTTGGGGAAGTGGTCAGTATTTTTTTTTTTTTTTTACACAATTTGCTTATAGCAAAGAATTACTTTGCTATAAGCAAGCATTTACCTGAATGACATTGATCATTCAGGGTTTTTTTTTTTTTTTTTTTTTTTGTGCTTAGCTGTGATTTGGCCACGGCTAATCACATGACACAGCTGGGCTGTGATTGGCCCAGCTTGTGCATGTGATCGCTGTGACCATTCACAGCTAAACATTAGTATACAATGGATGGCATGAATGAAGCCATCCATTGTATACAACTGTCATGTGACCGGCTGAGATTGTAACAGCAGGTCACATGGGGCCGGTACTCAGATCTGTCATTGGCCGTGTCCGAGGTACTCTGCAGGTGCGCAAACTGCGCATGCCCGGGAGGACGCCATATGGCGTCCACCCAAAATGCTAAAGGATTTTGCCGGCTGCCAAACGGCCATTGGCCGGGCAGCTAATGGTTAAACTCACTGTTAGTACAGTATCTGTATCTAGATGTTAAAATATCTAAAAAAAAAATAAATACATCTTTAAATTTTTACTTTCTTTTTTACATTTGGATTCTAGAAATGTAAAAGGTTACACTTTGAATGGTATTATATTAACATTCTTTCTGAATGTTTACTTTACATTTCCAAATATTTAAACAAAAATACATTCTATGGATATTCCACTAAATAGTATGTAGGTATACACTGAAAATAACCTTGTTAAGGTAGAAACTATAAAAAAAAACAAACAATTATATGACTAGGATGCCAGACATTTGAAAAAATTACATATTTAAAAAGCAAATGTTTTTTGCTTATTTGATTTTCAGTATTTGGAATAAAAGCAAATTCACATGTTTAGCTTGTTCTATTATTATATATATATGTCCAAGGATCAGGCCCTCCTATCCCTCTTGTATTGAACTGTATTGTTGCTGTATTGTGTCCCGTTATATTGTAAAGTGCTGAGCAAACTGTTGGTGCCACAAATCCCGTATAATAATAATAATAATAATATGTTATGCACGTTATTATTATATATAATTATTATTTTTCTAATACCCTGTATGGGAGCCAGATTGTAAGGAAGGATTCATGGACTAAAACAAAAGTGAAAATTGCCAAATAGTTTTCTAAACAATATTGTTAAACTTTTTTTTTTTTTTTAATTTCCCTGATGCTGAATACTTAAAGGATAAGTTCACCTTTGGAACATGTTACACATTTTTAGGGTGGGACATGTAACATATGTTCATGTTCATGTTCCCATAGCCATAATGTCATCAGACCGGTGCGGCCAGAAACTGTGTTCATGATAGTTAGCCTCACCAGTCCCAGTGTCACCAGAGCCAGAGCAGCTATCAACAGTGTCCTTGATCATCGCCACATCAGTACAGTGTCACCAGATCCAGTGCAGTCGGCAACAGTGTTCCCGATCACTCCCACACCAGTGCCTGCCTGACTCCTGACCTGATCCTGGCCTGTTTATTGACCACATTTCTTCCTGCTGTCAGGACAGATTCTTTGTCTGTTTGCTGACTGTGTCTCTGCCTGTCACCTGAACTGACCCATCTGCACATCCAACTGACCACATTCCAGTGAGGCACCAGTCCCAGCCATCCCCTGTGGACAACTGCACTCCTGGAATTACAGGAACTCTTTTGTTCTTCCTTTCTTTAGTCTCTTGTGCTTTCTGGGCAGTGAACATGGTAATCCTGGGGCAGCCATGTACCAGCAGGTTAGGCTTGCTTGGCTTATAGGAACAAGGACTTCTTTAGGTGACACTACACTAAGCTATATTCCCTGACCACTCATATAGAAGTGATCATTACAGTTCACTGTTTTGATACAATTGATTGATTTTTGTGATAGACAAGATACAATGTCAGGTACATCATCAGTTCAAACATGTGCTATCATAGAAGAATATATGTTGGGTTGTAATTCTGAGTATGCCCATGCTGTATGTGAGAAATATCTTACTGTATTGTGTACAAAATACATTTTTAATTTATTTTCTTATTTCTCAAAAACTGGTGGCAAAAATGAAGTCTTCAAAACAATCACCGTGCCTCTTAAAAATACATTGGGGTGTTTGCAAACGTGGTCAGTTTCTATTCAGAATTGAGCTTGGTTTGCACTCTCCAGCTTTAGCAAATAAACCCCAGACTGGTCACTATCATATCATTGTGTTATCATTCTAGGATATCATTTCATTGCATGTTATGGATGACTAGATGGCCAAACATGAGTCTCATGACAATGCCGCTCATCCTTGAGGATTCCTAATTCTCACTTGTTTCTGTGTTTGTTGTCTGATAAGTGCTCCCCGGAGTGCGGTGTTCGCATTCCCAGCTTCAGTCGCATTTCTTGTTAATTAAGATCTAATAATGAATAGAAATGGAATCAAAATGAACTCTCTGTGGAGAGGATTGATTATAAAAAGGGATTCAAAGAATTTCATAGAACTCCTTCCCATAGGAGGTGATCATCGTGTGCTGGCAGAGATCTCCTCATTCTTCAGGGATAGGCATGTCACTTCTGTCCCATCCCGGGATATTGGCTGTTATATTCATTATATTGTCATTGTGATGTGCTGGTTTTTTTAATTTCTTTTGCCTAACAGGTTGTTTAGAATTGTGTTTTTCTGTTGCCTCTGTGATTGAATTATACCAGATAGTTAATATTCTATATATTATCAAACGGGGTTATTTAAAAGAAGGTTTTAATTTTTTATTTACATATGAACAAAACATGTACTGGTAATGTAAGAAACTGCAATGAATATCTAAGCTGTTGTTGATAATATATCTGTGAAAATTCCTGTAACTTGGTTAATATGTTGATCCTCTGGTTTGGTATTTGGCCAGCAAAAAGTATATGGCCACACCGCCTCTGGGTCAGGGATAGAAATCATAAGGATCTGATTGGTGCTTGATAATGAGCTTTTTGATGCATTAACTTGTCTTATTATTACACTTTTATATATCTCTCACATATACCACAGTGCTAAGCCAGTCACATCAGTCTCTGCACTAGCAGATTTTATACTCTGTCTCCCCACAATCACACACTATTATTATTATTATACATTTATATAGCTCTGACATATACTGCAGCGCTGTACAGAGATCACAGAGCCAGTCACATCAGTCTCTGTACCAGAGGAGCTTACACTCTAATGCCCCCCCCCCCCAGTCACACACACTATAATTATTATACATTTATATAGCTCTGACATATACTGCAGCGTTGTACAGAGATCACAGAGCCAGTCACATCTGTCTCTGTACCAGAGGAGCTTACACTCTAATGTCCCCTCCCCCACAGTCACATCAGTCTCTGTACCAGAGGAGCTTACACTCTAATGTCTCCTCCCCCACAGTCACATCAGTCTCTGTACCAGAAGAGCTTACGCTCTAATGTCCCCTCCCCCACAGTCACATCAGTCTCTGTACCAGAGGAGCTTACACTCTAATGCCCCCTCCCCCACAGTCACACACTATTATTATTATACATTATATAGCTCTGACATATACTGCAGTGCTGTACAGAGAACACTGAGCCAGTCACATCAGTCTCTGTACCAGAGGAGCTTACACTCTAATGCCCCCCCAGTCACACACACTATTATTATAATTATACATTTATATAGCTCTGACATATACTGCAGCGCTGTACAGAGAACACTGAGCCAGTCACATCAGTCTCTGTACCAGAGGAGCTGACACTCTAATGCCCCCCCCCCCACAGTCACACGCTATTATTATTATACATTTATATAGCTCTGACATATACCGCAGTGCTGTACAGAGAACACCGAGCCAGTCACATCAGTCTCTGTACCAGAGGAGCTGACACTCTCATGTCCCCTCCCCCACAGTCACACACTATTGTTATTATACATTTATATAGCTCTGACATATACCGCAGCGCTGTACAGAGATCACTGAGCCAGTCACATCAGTCTCTGCACCAGAGGAGCTGACACTCTAATGTCCCCTCCCCCACAGTCACATCAGTCTCTGCACCAGAGGAGCTGACACTCTAATGTCCCCTCCCCCACAGTCACATCAGTCTCTGTACCAGAGGAGCTTACACTCTCATGTCCCCTCCCCCACAGTCACACACTATTGTTATTATACATCACACACTCTGCATAGGTGTGAACCTAGCCTTAAAGAAAAGTCTTATGCAGATCAAAGGGAAATCCTTTGTGCTACATTTGAAAAAGTAAATACAATGTAACAGTATGTACAGTTACCCCTATTACTTCATGCCAGTTGCACAGTATCTGCAAGAGTCATTATGCACAGGACCGGCTACATTTTGATACAACTGCAGTTGTCATTTCACAACCAAACAGTGCCGATAATAATGGAAGGCATGAAGGATCAGGTTGTGGGAGATATGCCGTAGAAACTTTGTTGAAAATTAGGACATATCCCACATCTAAGGCCCTCCAGGGGTTGTTATTATAATTATTATTATATTTAAATAGAAGTTTTTGATATCTGCCTGTATTTCTACTTTTTAGGGAGTTATTAAAATTCCTCTTTTGGATAATGGATCAGAATATTGTCCAGCTTGAGTGATCAAACACTTTAAATTGGTGGCTGAGTCCAATCTTGTGGCGGAACACCATCTACTCTAAATTTCCTGCATCTAATTTGTCTTACTTTGCTCTGGTGTTCAGAAATCTTTGTTACTTAAGAGAACATTCATATTAGCAATATTTATTACAAAGTATTGAGTGACAGATTGATCTTTCTCAGATATACTGCTTGTGTGAGGAACATTTTGTGTATACATGCATTTTTGCTAATTTGCTCAGATTTCAGTGCCGTGGTCTCTAGGTCAAGCACCTGTAAGGGTCAAATTAGTGATCTTTCAGTATTTTTTTTCAAGATTTTAGCAATACAGCTCATTTGTTTTTAATCTAAATATTTGACAAACAGATTTAGAACTTTTAATTTTTTTGGAAGACTTTTCTGGACTTTTGGCCACACTGGACATCCCATAAACTCTAAACTCCATTTTTTTTAAACGGAATTCATAGTTGTATAAAAAGGCAAATACTGTAAAGTATGCTTATGCAAAATGGAACAAGGTTTTTTCTCCTAGGATTCTCAGATCTGTCTTTTTCTATTCAGATAATCTTAGTGATTTTCTTCCTGGTTGCTTATATCCTGTCCTTAATGGGGAATGGTCTCATTATCTTGGCCATTACATTTGACTCTCATCTTCACACACCAATGTATTTCTTCTTGAGGGGCTTGTCCATGCTAGAAATTTGTGCCATCAACGCTATTGTTCCTAAAGCTTTGGAAATCTTCCTGTCCACAGATAGATCCATCTCTTTCATTGGCTGTGCCACTCAGATGTACATCTTCTCTGCAGTTGCTGGGTCAGAATGTATCTTCCTTGGTATAATGGCCTTTGACCGGTTCATAGCTATCTGCCACCCACTACGTTATACTTCAGTGATGACCTCTAACTTGTGCTATCAGTTGGCCACTGGACCATGTATTGCAGGGTTTGTGATGTCTTTCATTCACACCAGTTCAATTTTCAGGTTACCATTTTGTGCGTCTCATCACATAGCCCACTTCTTTTGTGACATTCCACCTCTTCTTCACTTGGCGTGTGTCAACACCTTTCAAATTGAGCTGTACGTCTTCAGTGTTTGTATATGTGGAGCGACAATTCCATTCTTTCTTATACTCTGTTCTTACAGCAAGATACTGTGCTCTGTGTTTCTTCTACGCACTAAGGAAGCCCGCCAAAAGGCCATGTCCACATGTTCTGCCCACCTGGTCTCTGTTTTCATATTCTATGTCACGGTCATGTATGTCCACCTTCGTCTTAGGACACCTTTCTCCTCATACCAGGACAGAATGACGGCCCTTTTCTATTGTGTCATAATCCCAACAATCAATCCTCTGATCTACAGCCTGAAGAACAAGGATATGAAAGCTGCACTTATAAAAAAATAACTTGCATAATTCTCCAGTGCATTAGTACTGGACTTTTCATTAGATGGCTGATAAAACATATAAAAAGAAATGCTGTCTTTAAATGTTTGCACATTGAATTCATTAAAAAAAAACATCTCCTGACAATTTGTCGAAGCTCATAGTTAATATTTGGCCCTTTGATTTTTCTTTTATCAAATAATATAATGATGCATTCATACATCTTCATAGGCACAGGTGCTATTTGTGCATTAGTTCTATGAGTTACCTGTCCAAAAGATGTTCTTATCCTGCTGCTGACCTATGACAAACCCTGGCATGCCAGTCATAGACAGGGACAATACAGAACTTCCTGTGCAATGTATTTATATTGTTAAATATTCAACTAGGCAAACTGGAGCAATCCAATGGTGAGCAAAAACAACTCACATTTCCAGGAACAGAGCAGAAGAGCTAAGCCACTGGCAGAGAGCTACTGCAGTTGCCAAATTACTATTTTCATAGATAAGTAATTCAAAACAGTTCTAAGCACATATATGTGCACTAGGAGTCGCTGAGCTTTGGGTCCCCCTAAACTATGCATGGCCAGGCAGCACACATTTTCCACACTTTGCACAATGCAGTCAAAAAACCATCATTGAACTTTGTTTTGTAACTTTATTAAGGGGTTAAGAACTTGTATGGGGTCCTGGGGTATATCGGATGCCCGAGGAACTGCAGAACTTGAGAACAAACTCCTTAGCAACTATGTGCAAAAAATATGGCTAGCAACAGTGTCACGATCAGGGGTCAGGCTCGAAGACCAGTTGCTATAGCAGTGGAAAGGCTCACACTGAAACCAGCAAGATAGGTACACAGGCAGGTCACCATGGTGGAGGAATGGGCTCATCTGAGGTGAGGAGTCTAAGTACTAACTGGTGTTCACCAGAACTCCTGAAGGTGGAAATGGATTTTGTTGTGTGTTAGCACCAGGTCGCGGTCCTCAGGATCACCCCACCAGGAGGTGAGCAAGCGGAGGTCCAGTAGCATATTAAGCAGGTAAGAATCAAACAGAAGCGTAGTCCAGAACAAGTCAAGGGTCAATAACGAGTGGTAGCAAAATGGATGAAAGCAGAGAAAGGAACGGAGCAAGATCTGGCTGAAGAGCACAATAATCTGGCAAACAGGAAATTCAGAGACATGGCTTATATCAGGAAGTTCATGAGAGGAGCAAGGGGTTCAAGGTCCATGACAAACAAGGTCCAGGCAGGATCATTCACATAATTGGCAAGGGAGCCGTCCGGCATTCCAGGTGGCTCAACAAAAAGAAACATTGCCACTCACCGCAGAAGGCCCACGTTTGGACCCAGGCTCTGACAAACAGTTTCTTTCCTTGAAGAGCTCCAAAGACTCCTCTTCACCCAGCTGCACTGAGGGTGTATGCAGTGTATGGGATGTACGGTCAATCAGATATACTGGCAGGAATAATCAAATAACTACCACTGCTCTCCACAGCACCGTGGTACAAAAAAATAACCAAAGCTCCTTAACTCGAGTTTAGGAGCTGCTTATGTACATGGAGCCTTAGACTCATAAATAGACACAAAGCGGAAATGTGGAAATATGGTCAGAAAACAGGTGTGAGAGCCTAAGTGGTTAAAATGAGAATTTCAAAAGTTTTTCCATTTTGAAAAGTAATATCTTGGCATTTATTAATGGTGCTGAGATTAGCTCAGTGATTGCATGGAACTTGAATGAACCAGAAAAGAGATGCCAATGCATCTGCAGAAATTTCTATATTCATTTAAATTTTAGTATTTTTTGCTATTTTCAGTTACCCGGTCATGAGCAAGCCTAGTGAAATCAATGTAACTTTGTCAATGAATATTCTCTATTCCTCCAGTAAATGAACCCAATTGTTTTCCACCACTCCTTTTAAAAATAGGCAGATGTGTATGCTGAAGTCAGTTAAAGTCATCTGGCTAAAGCTTCATTTATTGATCCATGAAGATTATTTTCTTTAAAAAATGAGCAGCTGCCTTTTAGGTTGATCTCAGAAGAATTGCAATGTGATTGTCCTGACAATGCTAATACGTACTCTGCTGTGCTGTGGGAAAGCCAAGGGACCATTTAGCTTTACAAATAATTGGTTTACGTAGAAAATAAAAAATGAAAAGTCACACACAGGTTTTGTATTACATTGCTTTAACAATTATCTATTTTCTCTGCAATTAGTTGTGACTCTGAATGGACTCTGGGTCATGGTAAATCATATAAAGCACTACAGTGTACAGCAACAACATATAGTTTTGATGCATGTATCAGAAAGTAAATTGGAGGATTCCACCTGTTTACTTGTAGGCTTCATAGATATACAGTAATAATAATAATAATAATAATATTACTACTACAAATTATTATTATTATTATTATTATTATATGTAGTCAATGTGAAAAACTTGTGTGTGTGTATATATATATATATATATATATATATATATATATATAGAATATTTAAACTCACTGTTAGTATCTGTATCTTAATGTTAAAATATCTAAAAACAAAATAAACCTTTACATTCTTTTTACATTTGGATTCTAGAAATGTAAAAGGTTACTCTTTGAATATTATAATTGTAATATTCTTTCTAAATATTTAATCTACATTACCAAATATTTAAACAAAAATACATTCTACAGATATTCCACTAAGTAGTATGTATATATACACTGTGAAAATAACCTTATTAAGGCAATAACTAATAAAAAAAATGTAAAAGTATACTGTATGACTAGGATGCCAGGCATTTGAAAAAATTACATATATTAAAAAGAAAATATCTGTTGCTCTGAGGTGTAGATAAGGGGGGAGTCAGGGCGGTCTGGAACCCCCCCCCCCCCCCAGAGGAGAGTTGCCAACCACGCAGCCCTCGAAATTTCCACTCGCCCTTGAGTGGAAAAAAGGTGCGGGCGGTGAGTAGTGCTGGGACTAGGGGTTTCTGGGAGGGGCGGCGGTGGGGGCAATGACAAGCAGTGATCTCCTGTATGGCTTTCAATGAAGCAGCTGGAAGCAGCAGGAGGGAGAGGAGGAGAAACGGCTTCCAGCTTCTTTATTGAAAGCCATACAGGAGATTGCTGCTTTTCACCACCACCACCGCTGCACAGAACATACCTGATGGCTCAATTTTCTTTCTGCCCCCCCCCCACTCACCCCCACTGCCGCAGTGTTCTTCACACTGCCCAGCCCCTCCCTCCATCCTCCTCACCAATAGGAGAAGAGGGGAGAGCGCCTGGTTCTGCTCAGCCTCCCCCTGTGCCTGCCCACACTCCAATCTGTGCAGCTTCAGAGGAGGTGTGGGTTGGAAACAGAACATAGCAGCAGATAGTTCTGATGGATCTGAGCACATGAGTCCAATCTACCTTCCCTCCTTCCACCCCTCCCTTCCTTCCTTCCTTCCTTCCTTCCTTCCTTCCTTCCACCCACTCCTTCCTCCCTTCCTTCCACACCTCCCTCCCTCCCTTCCACCCACCTCTTCCTTCCACCCCTCCCTCTCTTCCTTCCATCCATTCCTCCATTCCTTCCATCCACCCCTTCCTACCTTCCTTCCTTGCGCCCACCCCTCCCTTTCTTCCACCCCTCCCTCCATTCTTTCCACCCACCCCTCCCTTCCTTCCACCCACCCCTCTCTTCCTTTCTTCCACCCCTTCCTTCCTTCCTTCCTTTCACCCACTCCCCCCTTCTTTCCTTCCACTCACCTCTCCCTTCCTTCTTTCCACCCATCTCTCCCTTCATTCCATCCACCCCTTCCTTCCACCCACCCCTCCCTTTCTTCCTTCCACCATCCCCTCCCTTCCTTCCACCCCTCCCTCCCTTCCTTCCTTCCTTCCTTCCTTCCACCCACCCCTCCCTTCCTTCCACCCACTCCTCCTTATCTTTCACCCACCCCTTCCTTCCACTCCTCCCTCTCTTCCATCCACCCACCCCTTCCTTCCATCCATCCCTGCCTTCCTTCCACCTACCCACCCTTCCTTCCACCCACCCCTCCCTTTCTTCCTTCCTTCCATCCACTACTTACTTTTACCCACCCCTTCTTTCCATCCACCCCTTGCTTCCACCCACTCACCCACTCCTTTCTTCAACCATTCCTCCCTTCCTTCCTTCCATCCACCCCTTTCTTCCACCAAACCCTTCCTTCCTTCCTTCCTTCCACCCAACCACCCACCCATTCTGTCCCTTCACCCAGCCCTTCCTTCCCTTCCTGCTTCTGCTCAACCTCCCCTGTGCCTGCCACACTTCAGTCTGTGCTGCTTCAGAGGAGGTGTGGGTTGGAAACAGAACACAGCAGCAGATAGTTCTGATGGATCTGAGCACATGAGTCCAATCTACATTCCTTCCACCCACCCCTCCCTTCCTTCCACCCACCCCTCCTTATCTTTTACCCACCCCTTCCTTCCACTCCTCCCTCTCATCCTTTCACCCACCCCTCCCTTCCTTCCACCCACCCCTCCTTATCTTTCACCCACCCCTTCCTTCCACTCCTCCCTCTCATCCTTTCACCCACCCCTCCCTCCCTTCCTTCCACCTCTTCCTGCCTTCCTTCCACCCACCTATCCCTCCTTTGTTCCACCCACCCCTTTCTTCCTTCCTTCCTTCCTTCCTTCCTCCCCTCCCTTCCTTCCTTCCACCCACCCCTCCCTCCCTCCCTTCCTTCCACCCACCCCTCCCTCCCTCCCTTCCTTCCACCCACTCCTTCCTCCCTTCCTTCCACTCATCCCTCCCTTTCTTCCTTCCTTCCAGCCACCCTTCCTTCTTTCCTTCCACCCACTCCTCCCTTCCTTCCTTCCTATACTCTTTTCCTTCCTTCCTTCCTTCCTTTCTTCCTTCCTTCCTTCCTTCCTTCCATTTACCCACCTCTTCCTTCCACCCAACCATTCTGTCCCTCCACCCACCCTTCCATCCACCGACCCCTTCCTACCTTCCTTCCTCCCACCCACCCCTTCCTTCCATTCATCAACCCACCTCTTCCTTCCACCCCTTCCTTCTTTCCTTCCACCCCTTACTTTCACCCACCCCTTCCTTCCACCCATCCCTCTCTTTCTTCCTTTCATCCATCCCTGCCTTCCTTCCACCTACCCACCCTTCCTTCCACCCACCCCTCCCTTCCTTCCATCCACCACTTCCTTTTACCCACCTCTTCTTTCCATCCACCCCTTACTTCCTTCCATCCACCCCTTTCTTCCACCCAACCCTTCCTTCCTTCCTTCCTTCCTTCCTTACTTCCATCCACCCCTTCCTTCCTTCCACCCACCCCTTCCTTCCTTCCTTCCTTCCATTAACCCCTTCTTTCCATCCACCCCTTCCTTCCACCCACTCACTCCTTTCTTCCATCCCTTCCTTCCATCAAACCCTTCTGTCCACCCACCCCTCCCTTCCATCCACCCCTTCCTTCCTTCCTTCCTTCCTTCCTTCCTTTCAACCTTCCTTCCATCAAACCCTTCTGTCCACCTACCCCTACCTTCCATCCACCCCTTCCTTCCTTCCTTCCTTCCTTCCTTCCTTCCTTCCTTCCTTCCTTCCTTCCACCCCTTCCTTCCACTCACCCCTCCCTCCCTTCCTTCCTTCCACCCACCCCTCCCTTCCTTCAACCTATCCCTTCCTTCCTTCCACCCCTCTCTCCCTTTCTTCCACACACCCCTCCCTTCCACCTATCCCTTCCTTCCTTCCACCCCTCTCTCCCTCCCTTCCTTCCACTCACCCCTCCCTTCCTTCCAGCCCTACCTCCCTTTCGAACATCCACCCCTCCTTTCCTTCCACACCTCCCTCCCTTCCTTCCACCCACCTTTCCCTTCCTTCCTTCCACCCCTCCCTTCCTTCCTTCCACCCACCCCTCCCTTCACTCCTCACACCCCTCCCTCCCATCCTTCCTCCCACCCACCCCTCCCTTTCTTCCCCCCACCCCATCCTTCCTCCCTTCCTTCCTTCCTTCCACCCATCATCCCTTCCTTCCATCCCTCCCTTCATTCCACCCACCCCTCCCTTCAACCCACCCCTTCCTCCCTTCCTTCCACTCATCCCTTTCTTTCTTCCTTCCACCCACCCTTCCTTCTTTCCTTTCACCCACTCCTCCCTTCCTTCCATCCACTACTCTTTTCCTTCCTTCTATCCACTCCACATTACCACACCAGTTGCGGTGTCACCAGACCAGTGTATGACAATAACAGTGTTCCTGATCACTGCCAGACCAGTAGCAGTGTCACCTGACCAGTGTATGCCATCACCAGTGTTCCTGGTTGCTGCTACACCAACCCCAGTGTCATTAGGCCAGTGTACAGCATCAGCGGTGTTCTGGTTACCCCCACATCAGTCCCAGTTTCAGCAGACCAGTATAAGCCAGCAACAGTGTCCTGATTGCTGCCACATCAGTCCCCAGTGTCACCACAGACAGGTAAGCCAGCAACCATGTCCCTAATCACTGTCACACCAGTTCTAGTGTCACCAATCCAGTCCAGTGTATTCCAGGAACAGTGTTCCTGATCACCACCACACCAGTCCCATTTTCAACAGAACAGTGCCAGTGTTACCACAGCCAGTAAAACCAGCAACAGTGCCCCTGATTGCCACCACACCAGTCCTAGTGTTATCAGGCTGTGTAAATTAATGACAGCGTTCTCAGTCCCCACCACACAATTCTCACATTCACCAGGCCATTGTAAGTAAGAAACAGTGTTCATGATTGCTGCTACACAGTCTCAGTGTCAGCAGGCTAGTGTACTCCATAAACAGTGTTCCAGATCGCTGTTACTTCAGAGGTAATGTCATCAGACCGGTGCAGCCAGAAACTGTGTTCATGGTAGTTAGCCACACCAGTTGCAGTGTCACCAGAGCCAGGGCATCCATCAACAGTGTCCTTGATCATCACCATATCAGTACAGTGTCACCATATCCACTGCAGTCAGTAACAGTGTGCCCGATCACTCCCACCCCAGTGCAGTGTTGCTTCTGCCTGCCTCCTGACCTGATCCTGGCCTGTTCATTGACCACATTTCTTCCTGCTGTCAGGACAAATCCTTTGTCTGTTTGCTGACTGTGTCTCTGCCTGCCACCTGAACAGACCCATCTGCACATCCAACTGACCACATTCCAGTGAGGCACCAGTCCCAGCCATCCCCTGTGGACAACTGCACTCTTGGAATTACAGGAACTCTTTTGTTCTTCCTTTCTTTAGTACTTGGTGTCATTCTGGACTCCAACCTATCCTTCCAGCCCCAAGTCCAATCTTTAACAAACTCGTGCAGACTCCACCTCCGCAACATCGCCAAAATCCGCACGTTCCTAACCCCAGAAACCACTAAACAGCTCATCCACTCCCTCATCATATCACGACTCGACCACTGCAACTCCCTCCTCACTGGCCTGCCTCGCCGCTGGCTATCCCCGCTTCAGTCGATCCTGAATACGGCTGCCAGACTCATTCACCTTTCCAACCGCTCCGTTTCCGATTGCGCAACGGATCAAATTTAAAATCCTAACACTGACGTACAAAGCTGTCCACCATACTGCCCCGAACTACATCACCGACCTAATATCCAAGTACCGCCCAACACGCACACTCCGCTCCTCACAAGACCTCCTCTCTAGTTCCCTGGTCTCCTCCTCCCATGCCCGCCTCCAGGACTTCTCCAGGGTGTCACCCATCCTCTGGAACTCCCTTCCCCAACCCATCAGATTATAACCTACTCTCCTCTCCTTTAGGCGCACCCTGAAAACCCATCTCTTCAGGGAAGCCTACCCCCTGCTAACTTGACCGACCTCCTCCACTCTTCCTACCACTCCATTCCCCACAGCTATCTCCTCCTGTACCACCATCCCCCCCTCCTAGATTGTAAGCTCGAAAGAGCAGGGCCCTCGATCCCCTCATGTTTTGCATTGTATTGGTATTGTTCTGTCACATGTTCTGTCCCCCTCTGTAATGTACAGCGCTGAGCGAACTATTGGCGCTTTATAAATACTGTATAATAATAATAATAATAATAATAATAGTCTCTTGTGCTTTCTGGGCAGTGAACATGGTAATCCTGGGGCAGCCATGTACCAGCAGGTTAGGCTTGCTTGGCTTATAGGAACAAGGACTTCTTTAGGTGACACTACACTAAGCTATATTCCCTGACCACTCATATAGAAGTGATCATTACAGTTCACTGTTTTGATACAATTGATTGATTTTTGTGATAGACAAGATACAATGTCAGGTACATCATCAGTTCAAACATGTGCTATCATGTAGAAAAATATATGTTGGGTTGTAATTCTGAGTATGCCCATGCTGTATGTGAGAAATATCTTACTGTATTGGCAACTTTGTGTAAAAAATACATTTTAAATTCTCAAAAACTTGTGGCAAACATTAAGTCTTCAGAAGAATCACCATGCCTCTTAAAAATACATTGTGGTGTTTGCTTTCCAAAATGTGGTCATTTTCTGGGTTTTTCAATTGTCATGGTGCTCCAGGGCCTCCATGTGATAGGTAGTCAGGAAATTAAATGTTCAATTTATGCTCCTTGAAAGCCTGAAGGCGCTCCTTAAATTTTTATGCCCCTATACTGTATGTGGCTAGGCTGTGAAAGAGTCTCACACCTGTGGTATCCCATAAGGAGTAGCAGAATGTGTTTTGAGGTGTAAATCTAAGTATGCCCTTACTGTGTGTTAGGAATATCTTAATCATTGACAACTTTGTGTTAAAAAAAAAAATTTCTTCATTTTCCAAAATGTTTTGAATTAAGTTAAATCTTTAATACACTCACCATGTCCCTGAAAAAAAAGTACTTTTGGTTTTGCTTTCCAAAATGTGGGTGTTTCAAGGCCTCAAAAAATCTTATAAATAGTAAAGAAATTAGATGAGTTAATTATACCTCTTAAAACAGTGAAGTTTCTCCTTAAATTGTGTCCCCTCTATGCATTCAGACAGTGAAAAAGTCTCACACATGTGGCATCCCAATACCAGGGAGGAGTAGAAGAATGTGTTTGGGGTGTAATTCTAATTATGTTCATGCTGTGTGTGAGAAAAAACTTGTTAAAATGACAAATTTGTGAAAAACAAATCAATATTTATGTACTTTCTTCATTTTCCAAGAGTGGCAAATAAAACTCACCATGCCTCTTACTAAATACCTTGGACTGCCTACTTTCCAAAAAGTGGTAGTTTTGGGGGTATTTGTACTGTCCTGACATTTTTGGGCCTCAAAAATGAGACAGGCCATCAGTACATCAGGATTGATTTATTTTCTAATATATATATTATATTTTGTTAACTCAGTAACTTTCGCACAGACTAAATAATATCATTGATTTGGGTTATTTTTACCAAAGGAATGTAGAAGAGAAAAGTTTGGCAAAAATAACTGAAAAAGATTATTTATTTGCAAAATTTTATAACAGACTAAGAAACATGTGTTCTTTATGTTGTGTCTTTCTTTAAATTATTAAAAAAAAACTGGGTGAGTGGTGATTAAAAACCACCAACAGAAAGCTCTAGATTTTTCTCAAAAACTTAGATAAATTTAATTTGGATACAGTGTTGAATGATTGAGTAATTGACAGTGCTGAGAGCTGAAATGTTGGCCTGGACATGAAGGGGTTTTAACATGTCGGTCTTCAAGTGGTTAAAAAAAAAAACATTTTAAGTAATATATTAATAATTATAGAGTTCATTTCTGTCTATTCTATCTACTTAGATTTCTGATTTAAATTAGTCTAATTCTTCTTAAAGTTCTCCACAATTATTTTTTCCCACCGGTCTTTGTACTTTTCCACATTTTTAAAAGCAATCGGAAGGAAAAAAATTAAATAATAAAGTTTACCAAGTAGAAATATATTTTGAAACACTAAAACCACATCCAGGTAGACACACTGGGCTTTGTTTACTAAAGCTGGAGAGTGCAAAATCCGGCTCACTTCTGCATAGAAACCAATCAGCTTCTAAGTTCAGCTTGTTCAATTACACTTTGGCAATACAACCTGGAAGCTGATTGGTCTCTATTCAGAATTGAGCTTGGTTTGCACTCTCCAGCTTTGGTAAATAAACCTCAGACTGGTCACTATCATATCATTGTGTTATCATTCTAGGATATCATTTCATTGCATGTTATGGACAACTAGATGGCCAAACATGAGTCTCATGACAATGCGCTCATCCTTGAGGATTTCTTCATTCTCACTTGTTTCTGTGTTTGTTGTCTGATAAGTGCTCCCCGGAGTGCGGTGTTCGCATTCCCAGGTTCAGTTGCATTTCTTGTTAATTAAGATCTAACAATGAACAGAAATGGAATCAAAATGAACTCTCTGTGGAGAGGATTGATTATAAAAAGGGATTAGCAGAATTTCATAGAACTCCTTTCCATAGGAGGTGATCATCGTGTGCTGGCAGAGATCTCCACATTCTTCAGGGATAGGCATGTCACTTCTGTCCCATCCCGGGATATTGGCTGTTATATTCATTATATTGTCATTGTGATGTGCTGGTCCTTATGATTTATTTGCCTAACAGGATGTTTAGAATTGTATTTTTCTGTTGCCTCTGTGGTTGAATTATACCAAATAGTTAACATTCTATATATTATCAAACAGAGTTATTTAAAAGAAGGTTTTCATTTTTTATTAACATTTGAACAAAACAAATAATGGTAATGTAAGAAACTGCAATGAATATATAAGCTGTTGTTGATAATATATCTGTGAAAATTCCTGTAACTTGGTTAATATGTTGATCTTCTGGATTTGGTATTTGAGCAGCAAAAAGGACATGGCCACACCGGCTCTGGGTCAGAGACAGAAATCATAGGGATCCGATTGATGCTTGATAATGAGCTTTTTGCTGCATTGACTTGTGTCAGTCGTCACACACTATTATTATTATACTTTTATATATCTCTGACATATACCGCAGTGCTGCAAGGAGATAAACTAAGCCAGTCCCATCAGTCTCTGCACTAGCAGATTTTATACTCTGTCTCCCCACAATCACACACTATTATTATTATACATTTATATAGCTCTGACATATACCGCAGGGCTGTACAGAGAACACTGAGCCAGTCCCATCAGTCTCTGTACCAAAGGAGCTAACACTCTAATGTCCCCTCCCCCACAGTCACATCAGTCTCTGTACCAGAGGAGCTTGCGCTCTAATGTCCCCTCCCACACAATCACATCAGTCTCTGTACCAGAGGAGCTTACACTCTAATGTCCCACACAATCACACACTATTATGATTATTATACAGTTACAGTATATAGCTTTGACGTATACCACAGTTCTGTACAAGGAACATCTAGCCAGTAATATCAGTCTCTGCACCAGAGGAGCTTACACTCTAATGTCCCCCCCCCCCACAGTCACACACTATTATTATTATTATACATTTATATAGCTCTGAAATATACCGCAGTGCTGTACAGAGAACACTGAGCCAGTCACATCAGTCTCTGTACAGAGGAGCTTACACTCTAATGTCCCCTCCCCCACAGTCACATCAGTCCTTGTACCAGATGAGCTTACACTCTAATGTCCCCTCCCCCACAGTCCCATCAGTCTCTGTACCAGAGGAGCTTACACTCTAATGTCCCCTCCCCCACAGTCACATCAGTCTCTGTACCAGAGGAGCTTACACTCTAATGTCCTCTCCCTCACAGTCACATCAGTCTCTGTACCAGAGGAGCTTACACTCTAATGTCCCCTCCCCCACAGTCACATCAGTCTCTGTACCAGAGGAGCTTACACTCTAATGTCCTCTCCCTCACAGTCACATCAGTCTCTGTACCAGAGGAGCTTACACTCTAATGTCCCCTCCCCCACAGTCCCATCAGTCTCTGTACCAGAGGAGCTTACACTCTAATGTCCCCTCCCCCACAGTCACATCAGTCTCTGTACCAGAGGAGCTTACACTCTAATGTCCTCTCCCTCACAGTCACATCAGTCTCTGTACCAGAGGAGCTTACACTCTAATGTCCCCTCCCCCACAGTCACATCAGTCTCTGTACCAGAGGAGCTTACACTCTAATGTCCTCTCCCTCACAGTCACATCAGTCTCTGTACCAGAGGAGCTTACACTCTAATGTCCCCTCCCCCACAGTCCCATCAGTCTCTGTACCAGAGGAGCTTACACTCTAATGTCCCCTCCCCCACAGTCACATCAGTCTCTGTACCAGAGGAGCCTACACCCAAAGTTCCCCAACAGGCACAAACTTTAAATATACACTATAATGCCAAAAGTATTGGGCCGCCGGCTTTTCCACACACATGACCTTTAATGGTCTCCCAGTCTTAATCCGTAGGGTTCAATATTGAGTTGGCCCCGCCCTTTCCACGCACATGACCTTTAATGGCCCCCCAGTCTTAATCCGTAGGGTTCAATATTGAGTTGGCCCCGCCCTTTCCACGCACATGACCTTTAATGGCCCCCCAGTCTTAGTCCGTAGGGTTCAATATTGAGTTGGCCCCGCCCTTTGCAGCTATAACAGCTTCAACTCTTCTGGGAAGGCCGCCCACAAGGTTTAGGAGGGTGTCTATGGGAAGGTTGGACCATTCTTCCAGAAGCACATTTGTCAGGTCAGGCACTGATGTCGGGGGAGGAGGCCTGGCTCACAGTCTCCACTCTAATTCATCCCAAAGGTGTTCTATGGGGTTGAGGTCAGGACTCTGTGCAGGCCAGTCAAGTTCCTCCACCCCAAACTGGCTCCTCCATGTCTTTATGGACCTTGCTTTGTGCACTGGTGATGCATTAAGAATTCCCTTCACTGGAACTAGGGGGCCAAGCCCAACCACAGAAAAACAACCCCACACCATAATCCCCCCTCCACCAAACTTTACACTTGGCACTATGCAGTCAGGCAAGTACCGTTCTCCTGGCAACAGCCAAACCCAGACAAGTCCATCGGATTGCCAGACAGAGAAGTGTGTTTGCTCACCCCAGAGAACATGTCTCCACTGCTCTAGAGTCCAGTGGCAGCGTGCTTTACACCACGGCATCCGATGCTTTGCTTTGCACTTGGTGATGTAAGGCTTGGATGCAGCTGCTCGGCCATGGAAACCCATTCCATGAAGCTCTCTACGCACTGTTGATGTGCTAATCTGAAGGCCACACCAAGTTTGGAGGTCTTTAGCTATTGACTCTGCAGACAGTTGGCGACTTCTGCGCACTGTGCGCTTCAGCATGTACTGACCCCGCCCTGTCATGTGACGTGGCCTACCACTTGGTGGCTGAGTTGCTGTTGTTCCCAGTTGCTTCCACTTTGTTATAATCCCACTAACAGTTGAGCGTGGAATATTTAGTAGCCAGGAAATGTCACGGATGGACTTATTGCCCAGGTGGCCACCTATCACGGGACCACGCTTGGAGTCACTGAGCTCCTGAGAGTGACCCATTCTTTCACAAAAGTGTGTCCTGTAAAAAGTCATGTTTTTTTTTGTGCAATTAATAGACAAGAAAATGTAAATAGTGTTTTTTTTTTCTATTTTTGGCCAGAGATGGTTTTAAAATAAGTAGTGTCTTTCATATACATACATGGTTATATATATACAGTATACATGCAATATACACAATGGTATCTACTCAGACTCCTAACCAATGATCATTCAACTGACATATCACTCCCCTCTTGAATTGAATTTATTAATCTAAAATTGGATGCCTCCCCCTCTTCCCCTTACTTACCACCTACATGTCTGACCACCATCCAGTCAACTGTTTCTTAATCCCTTCCTTTTACCCCCTTCCTGCCCATACCATATTTCAACTTTCAGCGCTGTTGCAATTTGAATTACAATTGCACAGTCATGCAACATTCTACCAAAACTTACATTTTATCATTTTGTTCACACAATTAGAGTTTTCTTTTGATGGTTTTTGATCACCACTGGGTTTTTTAATTATTTTTTATATAATGGTATATAGCTAAAAAAACGATCTCTCCTGCTGTACCGACGGCCAATCTAATTTCTAGAGTCCCAAAAATGTCAGGACGGTACAGATATCCCCCGAATCACCCCTTTTTGGAAAGTAGGCAGTCGAAGGTATTTAGTAAGAGACATGGGGATTTTTTTCAAGTTGCAATTTTTTTGTCATAATTTTTTTGAAAATGTCAAAAAAAATTTTTAAATACTGTCACCAGTGCAGTACAGCGTCATCATATAACTGGTGTGGCGGTGATCAGGGACACTGACTGGTGACAGTACGAAAAAAATAAAGAAATAATATTATTTTTTTCATTTTTATTTTTTTTAATTTTTGAAGTTTTATCATTTTTTTCTTTTTTTTAAATACATTGTGACCAGAGTAATATAATGTTACTATAGTAACATTGTACTACTTTGGATAGGTGAACAGTATTTTTTTTTACACATTATGATTGTTTATAGCAAATGAAAAAAAACTTTCTTTTTTCAATTATATGTACAGTATTTGTTATGCACCATGCACAAAGATAAACAGAAAAGAAATTTAAAAAAGTTGAAATTAATAGTATATAGAAATAAATAAAACATAAAATAATATTTGCATAAAATAATAGCTAATGATGTTTCCATTTTTAATTTTGTGTAATTGCAACTGATAAGTGATCTGCGAGGATTCTCATTGTGGGCATATTGACCACTGGCCTGCCTCGCCGCTGGCTATCCCCGCTTCAGTCGATCCTGAATACGGCTGCCAGACTCATTCCCCTTTCCAACCGCTCCGTTTCCGCCACCCCCCTCTGCCAATCCCTCCACTGGCTTCCACCCCCCTCTGCCAATCCCTCCACTGGCTTCCACCCCCCTCTGCCAATCCCTCCACTGGCTTCCACCCGCCTCTGCCAATCCCTCCACTGGCTTCCACCCTCCTCTGCCAATCCCTCCACTGGCTTCCGATTGCGCAACGGATCAAATTCAAAATCTTAACACTGACGTACAAAGCCGTCCACCATACTGCCCCGAACTACATCACTGACCTAATATCCAAGTACCACCCAACACGCACACTCCGCTCCTCACAAGACCTCCTTCTCTCTAGTTCCCTGGTCTCCTCCTCCCATGCCCGCCTCCAGGACTTCTCCAGGGTGTCACCCATCCTCTGGAACTCCCTGCCCCAACCCATCAGATTATCACCTACTCTCCTCTCCTTTAGGCGCACCCTGAAAACCCATCTCTTCAGGGAAGCCTACCCCACCCCCTGCTAACTTGCCGACCTCCTCCACTCTTCCTACCACTCCATCCCCCACAGCTATCTCCTCCTGTGCCACCATCCCCTCCCTCCTAGATTGTAAGCTCCAAGGAGCAGGGCCCTCAATCCCCTCATGTTTTGCATTGTATTGGTATTGTTCTGTCACATGTTCTGTCCCCCTTTGTAATGTACAGCGCTGAGCGAACTATTGGCGCTTTATAAATACTGTATAATATTAATATTGACCATTTTCCTTACCCTGTCACTCTCCATCTATGAGATCATTTTTCCTTCTTTTATTTGCTTTATGTCTGCATTTTGATGGTTAGGAAACTGACAAGATGTTTTTTGTTTTCTCTGGTTTTCTAGTTCTGATAATTATATACTGAATGTTTACATGTTCCTTAATGGTTCATATATTGTGATAGTCCCTGGCCTATGGTGATGCACCCCCTGTTTTCCTCGTCACTACATATTGTCTTACTACTGTCCTGGATTGTCCAATTATGAATGCATTTGTTACATCCAGTCTTGTGCCCGTATAACTGTCCCATTTCAAATTGGTCACCAAATCTCCTTTCTGTCTTTAAATATGTTGTTTATCTTCAATAAAAAATACTATTGAAATAATAGCTAAGGGGAGAAGGGGAGAAAGGAGATGCATTTAATGTATTTATTTTTTTTAACTTGTAAGATTTCTTAGTCTAGTTCACACCTAAGCATTTTCCGCTGCGTTTTGTGGAAAATGGACACACAGCAGGTAATTTAACGTGATTTACATTTTGATACAACTGCAGTTGTCATTTCACAACCAAAAAGTGCCGATAATAACGGAAGGCGTGAAGGATCAGGTTGTGGGAGATATGCCCTAGAAACTTTGTTGAAGAATCTTAGGACATATCCCACATCTAAGGCCCTCCAGGGGTTGTTATTGTTATTATTATTATTATATTTTAAACAGAAGTTTTTGATATCTGCCTGTATTTCTACTTTTTAGGGATTTATTAGAATTCCTCTTTTGGATAATGAATCAGAATATTGTCCAGCTTGAGTGATCAAACACTTTAAATTGGAGTCCTATCTTGTGGCGGAACACCATCTACTCTAAATTTCCTGCATCTAATTTGTCTTACTTTGCTCTGTTGTTCAGAAATCTTTGTTACTTAAGAGAACATTAATTTAGCAATATTTATTACAAAGTATTGAGTGACTGATTGACCTTTCTCAGATATACTGCTTGTGTGAGGAACATTTTGTGTACGCATGCATTTTTGCTAATTTGCTCAGATTTCAGTGCCGTGGTCTCTAGGTCGTGCACATGTAAGGGTCAAATTAGTGATCTTTCAGTATTTTTTAAAGATTTTGGCAATACAGCTCATTTGTTAATAATCTAAATATTTGACAAACAGATCTAAAGACTTTTCTGGACTTCTGGCCACACTGGACATCCCATAAACTCCATTTTTATTTCAACGGTATTCACAGTTGTAATGCAAAGACAAATACTGTAAAGTATGCTTATGCAAAATGGAACAAGGTTTTTTCTCCTAGGATTCTCAGATCTTTCTTTTTCCATTCAGATAATCTTATTGATTTTCTTCCTGGTTGCTTATATCCTGTCCTTAGTGGGCAATGGTCTCATTATCTTGACCATTACATTTGACTCTCATCTTCACACACCAATGTATTTCTTCTTGAGGGGCTTGTCCATGCTAGAAATTTGTTCCATCAATGTTACTGTTCCTAAAGCTTTGGGAATCTTCCTGTTCACGGATAGATCCATCTCCTTCATTGGCTGTGCTGCTCAGATGTACATCTTCTCTGCAGTTGCTGTGTCAGAATGTCTGTTCCTTGCTGTAATGGCCTTTGACCGGTTCATGGCTATCTGCTACCCACTACATTATACTTCAGTGATGACCTCTAACATGTGCTATCATTTGGCCACTGGACCATGGATTGTAGGGTTCCTGATGTCTTTCATTCACACCAGTTCAATTTTCAGGTTCCCATTCTGTGGGTCTCATCACATAGCCCACTTCTTCTGTGACATTCCACCTCTTCTTCACTTGGCGTGTGTCAACACCTTTCAGATCGAGCTGTACGTCTTCATTGTTTGTATATGTGGAGCGACAATTCCATTCTTTCTTATACTCTGTTCTTACATCAAGATATTGTCCTCTGTGTTTCTTCTACGCTCTAAGGAAGCCCGCCAAAAGGCCATGTCCACATGTTCTGCCCACCTGGTCTCTGTTATCATATTCTATGGCACGGCCATGTATGTCCACCTTCGTCTTAGGACACCTTTCTCTTCATACCAGGACAGAATGACGGCCCTTTTCTATTGCATTGTAATCCCAACAATCAATCCTCTGATCTACAGCCTGAAGAACAAGGATATGAAAGCTGCTCTTATAAAAAAATAAATTGCATAATTCTCACTACCCACTACATAGTACATCCAGAAACAAAATTGCATTAGCACTGGACTTTTCATTAGATGGCTGATAAAACATATAAAAAAATAAATTATATCTTTAAATGTTTGCACGTTGAATACATAAAAAAAAACAGCTGACAATTTTTCTAATCTCACAATTAGCATTTGGACCTTTGAGTTTTCTTTTATTAAATAATATAATAATGTATTTATACATCTTCATAAGAACAGGTGGTATATGTGCATTAGTTCAAGGAGTTATCTATCCAAAATATGTTCTAATCCTGCTGCTGACCTATGACAAACCCTGGCACACCAGTCATAGACAGGGTTTGTAAATTGCACTTCCTGTGCAATTTACTTATATTGTTTAAAATTCAACTAGACAAACTGGAGCATTCCAATGGTGAGCAAAAACATTTCAAGGAGCAGAGGAGAAGAGCTAAGCCACTGGAAGAGAGCCACTGTAGTTGCCAAAATACTAATTTCATAGAAAAGTAATTCTAAATTGTTAGGTTTCTATTCTAAGCATGTATATGTAGCACTACCCCCTTAGGAGTCGCTGAGTTTTGGGTCCCCCTAAGCTACACACAGCCAAGGAACACACATTTTCCACACTTTGCACAATGGAGTCAAAGAACAGTCTTTGAGCTTGGTTTTGTGATTTTATTAAGGAGTTAACAACTTGGATGTGGTCTAGGGGTACAGTATATGGGATGCCCGAGGAACTGCAGAACTTGAGGACAAACTCCTTAGCAACTATATACAAAAAATGTGGATAGCAACAGTCTCTTTCTTTGAAGAGCTCCAAAGACTCTACCTAGGGTACCTCAGACCCCAAATGATTATTTCTCTTCACCCAGCTGCACTGAGGGTATTCCCTGGGCAAGGGGGCCCAGAAGCTGCCAATTTAGCATAAGCAGTCCTGGATGAGAAGCTATTTGGGTCTTTCACCTGACTACCCTCTCCCTTTATCTGGCCCAGGGGGTGTAAGAGTACTCACACTGTCCTTTCCTGTTAGCTGAAAGGATTGGTAGCTGCTTTCAGGCCTTTCGCTGGGCTGGCTCCTTCCCTGCTGCTCAGACTGTCCTCCCTAGGAGACTGTGGTACAGTGGAGATCCCCTTTTCTAACAAGCTCCCTGTAGGAAGGCCCCCTCTCTTGGGACCCTTCCCAGGCTTCAAACTCCAGCTTTCCACACTCCATATTTTAACCTACACTGACCCTGCTCTCCAGGCTCTGCAACATTTGAGGGTTGCCCTAGTCACAATTCCAAGCCCCGTACCAGAGGATTTGCTAGGGTCCTGCAAGCCTGCAGAACCAAGGCTCCTCCTTTCCTCCACCCCTCATCCAAAAAGTTCTCAGGGTTTTGGAGAGATGGGAGGGCTGCAGAAGCCCTGACATGATAGAGCCTCCTAGCCTGTCCTGAGGTGAACTTCTGCCTCGCTCACAGGCTGACTCATCCCAGGCTGCTACTAAGCCTCTGCCTAAAAAAAAAAAAAAAAAAAAAGCCTATCTGGCTAACCTTGACCACCATCCATAAGTACAGCAAAGTTAGGGTTTTGTAATACAGTGCGGAAAATAAATATTTCAACCACTGCAGATTTTATACGTTTGCCCACTTACAAAGGAATGAAAGGTCTATAATTTTTATCATAGGTGTATTGTAAATGACAGAGACAGAATATCAACAAACAAATCCAGAAAAAACACGATACAAATGTTATAAATTGATTTGCAGTTCAGTGAGTTAAATAAGTATTTGATCCCCAAGCAAAACATGACTTAGTTGGTAGAGAAATCCTTGCAGGCGAGCACAGAGGAAACACGTTTCTTGTAGTTGGTTACCAGGTTTGCACACATCTCAGGAGGGATTTTGGTCCACTCTTCTTTACAGATCATCTCTAAATACTTAAGGTTTTTTGGCTGTCGCTTTCCAACTCCCTCCCACCTGCCTTAAATTTTCTATAAATTGAAGGTCTGGAGACTGGCTATGTTACTCCAGGACCTTAATGTGCTTCTTCTTGAGACACTCCTTTGCTGCCTTGGCAGTATGTTTTGGGTCATTGTCATGCTGGAAGACTCATCCACGATCCATCTTCAGTGTTCTGCTGAGGGAAGAAGGTTCTCATCCAAGATTTTACAATACATGGCCCAGTCCATAGGACCCTCAATGCGGCAAAGTCGGCCTGTACCTTTAGCAGAGAAACAGCCCCAAAGCATAATGTCTCCACCTCTGTGCTTGACTGTAGGAATGGTGTTCTTAGAGTCATAGTCAACATTTTTCTTCCTTCAAACATGACGAGTCCACTTAATGCCAAAGAGCTCAATTTTGGTCTCATCTGACCACAGCACTTTCTCCCAATCCTTCTGTAAATAATTTATCTGTTCACTGGCAAACTTCAGATGGGCCTGTACATGTGCCTTCTTGAAGAGGCGCTGTAGGATTTCATGGAAAGCGGGGGTGTTGTTGGTCACTTTCCATGAGAGGGGCGGGGGGGGGGGGGGTTGGGGTTGGTCGGTGTCCGTGGGGGCGGACGATTTTTGTGTTGCCTAGTGCAGCACAGAACCTAAATACACCAATGCTTCTAGCCACCGGTGTCCTCACAGCTAGTGACATCAGTTGATTAGGAGGATGTTGGTTGCCTGCATCTTTGTTTGACCCTCCCCCGCTCCTCTCAGTCTGTGGTGAGGGGTCACATTATCTCAGTGATAGAGAAAAACTGAGGGAGAAGAGAAACATTGGAATACTAGTCCGTACCAGTGTACAAAAGTGTATTTGCTTTGGAAAAATGAATCACCTCTAATGTTGGGTGTCCAATGTATATGGATGTGTGGCTGCGTTATATAAAACTATTAGAAAAGTTTTATACATTTTAGAATGGGGTGCCCTTTTAAAATTATGGACAGTCTAGAGGCACCCCATTTCAGAATGGGGTGCCTCAAGACTGTCCATAATTTCAAAGGGTGTCTCAGAATGGTCCATAATTTCAAAGGGTGCCTCGGAACGGTCCATAATTTCAAAGGGTGCCTCGAAACGGCCCATAATTTCAAAGGGTGCCTCGAAACGGACCATAATTTCAAAGGGTGCCTCGGAATGGTCCATAATTTTAAAGGGTGCCTTGGAATGGTCCATAATTTCAAAGGGTGCCTTGACTGAAAATAGGTTGAGAAACACTGGTTTAGCTGCATGTCAAGATGCACATAGGCTCCAGGGTAACATTAAGCATTTTCCATATGTAGATCCATATTACTGGATGACAAGACTGTCAATGGAGTTACATTGCATGATTTGGTATCATGGTGTCTGTGTGGTGCCAGTAAAGGAATTTCTCACAGTGCCAGTCTGTTTATTTCCTTTTTGCTGTTTGGTGAATGAGTAACTAGGAATACTATGTACCCTTTACTCATTAATATGAAGGAGCAGTCAGACAAAAAAGTTAACAACAAAAAAAACACACATAAAAAAAACCAAACAAAAAAAACTGCAGCAGACTTGATGGACCACTTCTAGTATGTTTCAGTGAATACTTGCTTCTCCCACTTTCCTGGTGAACCAGGCTGAATGCAGAGATAAGGGTCTAGCAGGGTTTTTTTAGTGACCCTGCATTTATTTTCTAGTTTTTTTTGAGTGGGGATCCTTCAAAAAATCCATAACATTCGTGCTTTTTTGTGGGGTCCAACTTAAAATCCATATAAGTTCCTTATCTAAAATAAGGGTCTGGTGTTGGTTTTTTGGGGGAAACCACAATGTTTTTGTGTTTGTTTTTCTTTTCAAAACCATCATTAGTTATTATAATTAGAGATGAGCGAATCGAACATGACGAAGTGGAATTCGTTTCGAAGATTTGGAAAAATTCGATTCACGACGAATCCGAAGATTAGCAAACTTCGGATGCACGAATCGAATTTTCCCAAAAATGGCAGCGACATGTGTGGCGACGGAGCGGGGATCTCTGGGAAGGCGCGCTGGGAAGGCGCGCTGACCCATAATGCATTCATTCATGACATGTGATCGCATTAGCCAATCAGCAGCCAGCCAGCCAGCACTGTGTAATGATGGAGCTATAAATTGCGGCCATCTTAGAATTCTCCATTAGCCTCCGGTCATTCAAGAGAGACAGACCTGTGTGTATGAAGGGACAGAGTTAGGGCCACAGAGACTTTAGGGCCACAGAATCGTTACTCAGGGACACAGAATCGTTACTCAGGGACACAGAATCGTTACTCAGGGACACAGAATTGTTACTCAGGGACACAGAATCGTTACTCAGGGACACAGAATCGTTACTTAGGGCCACAGCTATCAAAGAATCGAAAATTTAAAGTGACATACACCCTTTTTTTTTTTGGTGGCTGTCGTGCACAGTTGGTGCTGCAGTTTGCCGATTGTGCAAAATAAACTGACTTTCTGCTTCACAACCACTATTGTACGTTCAAAGAGTTAAATCCATTTACACGCCGGCTGGCGGTAATATTTTTTGGGTGATTAGTGCATTCCAGTGACATAAACGTACAGTTTCCAGCCAACGGCAAGCTGCAATTGACCGATTGTGTACAATAAACTGACTTTCTGCTTCACAACCACTATTGTACGTTCAAAGAGTTAGATCCATTTACACGCCGGGTGGCGGTAATATTTTTTGGGTGATTAGTGCATTCCAGTGACATAAACGTACAGTTTCCAGCCAACGGCAAGCTGCAATTGACCGATTGTGTACAATAAACTGACTTTCTGCTTCACAACAACTATTGTACGTTCAAAGAGTTAAATCCATATACACGCCAGGTGGCGGTAATATTTTTTGGGTGATTAGTGCATTCCAGTAACATAAACGTACAGTTTCCAGCCAACGGCAAGCTGCAATTGACCGATTGTGCTAAATAAACTGACTTTCTGCTTCACAACCACTATTGTACGTTCAAAGAGTTAAATCCGGTTTTATTTTTGGGGTGCTTATTGAATTAAAGAGTATGTCAGACAACACGCAGAGGAGTGGCAGAGGAGGCAATGTTTCAGGAGCGAGCAGACGTGGCAGCAGAGGAAGGGGTCGAGGCAGCACTAGTCGCAGCCAGAGGCCAGTGCTCCCGGTGTCATCCAGCGGTCGTGTCTCCACCGACAACCCTGCCGTCATCGATTGGTTGACTCGGTCGTCTTCCTCTTCCCAGGTCACCTCTGACACCTACAGCCAACGGTCGGTGGGTACGTCAGACACAACCGTTAGTTGGCATGGCCCGGGAGCAAGCCCACTGAAATCACGTGTCCTCGACCTGCCCCTGTCCTTTGGTGTTCCCTCACCAAGCAAAGTATCGCATGCTGTGGGCTCAGCCCCACTGTACAGTGAGGAAGAGCTAACAGAGGGCGGTCAGGAACGGGGGGAGACATCCGCCTCTTCAGCAGCCAGGCGAAGAAGTACTGGTGAGGAGAGTGGCTCGGTAGCCGGTCTAGAGACAGGTCTGTCTCCTGACCCACACGCAGCCGAGGGGGCTAGTAGTGACGCGGAGACCCTAATTGATGATGATGAGGCTGATCGCACTTGGCAGCCTCGTCGTCATCAGGCTATTGCTTCCGCATCATCAGGAGAAGAGGGTGCCAGCTTGCCAGCGAGCAAAACAGTCGGTGGGTTGCCCAGGAGGCAGCAGGGTCGCAGCAGTGTCAGTGGAGGCAAACGGCCACGGAGTAGAGCACCAGCTCCACTGCAGCCTACCACCACGGCCAGTAGTGGTGCCGGTGTGCACGGAGGAAGTAGCAGTCAGCCAGTGAGGAGTAGCGGGGGCAAAGTTTCCTACTCGACGGTGTGGCAATTTTTCGTCAAGCCGCCCGAGGAAGTAAACGTAGCCGTATGTCGACTATGTGGCCAGAAAGTCAAGCGTGGCCAGGGGGCCCATGTTGGGACTACAGCGTTGCGTCAGCATATGCAGCGTCGCCATTCGGTGGCCTGGGAAAACCGTGATAAAGATACGGCGGTTCTGCCTGCCCCAGCCCCCGCTCCATCACCCGCTCCGTTACTTGCTCCGTCACCCGACGTCAATCGCCCTCTATCAGCCAGTCAAGGCTCCAACACCTCTGCTGAGGGGAGTTGTCGCTCGTTGGCATCTTCCGCTCGTTCAGATGCTCCTTCTCCTGCTACTCCTCTTCACGGATTCCGTCAGCAGTCTCTCTTGGAATCCGTTTCCAAGAGACAACAGTTTGCGAGCACGCACCCGACGGTGCAGAAGCTGAACGTCCTCCTGTCCAAGTTGCTGGTGCTGCAGTCCCTCCCTTTCCAACTGGTGGACTCAGCACCTTTCCGAGAAATGATGGCTTGTGCCGAGCCGCGGTGGAGAGTGCCTAGCCGGCATTTCTTCGCCAAAAAGGCAGTGCCAGCCCTGCATTCACATGTAGAAGAGATGGTGGGCCAGTCTTTGAGCATGTCGGTCTCTGCCAAAGTGCACGGCAGCGCCGACGTGTGGAGCTGTAACTACGGTCAGGGACAGTACATGTCATTTACGGCCCACTGGGTGAACGTGGTGCCGGCACAGCCGCACCAGCAACTTGGACAGGTCACGCCGCTTTTGCCTCCACGTTTGCACGTCCTTGGTCCAGCAAAGATGTCCGCCTCTACCACCTCTTCTTCCGCCGTGTCCTCAGTCGCCACCCCCGTGCCAAGTCCCATTACCCGACCGGCATATCACATGTGCAGGGAGAAACGGTGTCACGCTGTGCTGCACCTGGTATGCCTTGGCGAACGTAGTCACACAGGGGAGGAACTTCTGAGTGTAATGAACAGAGAAATCGACAGATGGCTGTCTCCGCGCAAACTGAAAATCGGAACCATGTTGACCGACAACGGAAAGAACATGGTGTCTGCTCTGCGTCAAGGAAGGTTGTGCCATGCGCCATGCATGGCTCACGTGTTCAATCTGGTTGTCAAGCGGTTCCTAAAATCCACCATCCCACTGCAAGACATCCTTAAAATGTCACGTAAACTTTGCATGCATTTCAGCCATTCCTACACCGCAAAGCACACCCTCCTTGAGCTGCAGCGGCAGAACGGAATTCCACAGCATCGCCTGATCTGCGACGTTGCAACAAGGTGGAATTCAACCCTACATATGTTAGACCGCCTTTACGAACAGCGAAAGGCCATCACTGATTTCCTGATGTTACAAGCGGATAAAGGTACTCCCCTGTGTAACTTAGATGTCAGCCATTGGCAGCTCATGCGTGACACCTGCTGCTTGCTCAGGCCCTTTGAGGAGGCCACGCTATTCGTGAGTCGGCAGGACTATGGGATGAACAACGTCATTCCTCTGTTGCACGTCCTGGAACAAATGCTGTTAACAATGGCTGGTCAGGGTGCGGTAGACGTGGCGCACAGATCTCAACGCCACATGACCCCTGTGGGGGCAGGACAGGAAGAAGAGGAGGAGGTAGAGGAGGACATTGGTGCTCAGGAATTATTGAGTGAAATGGGTGGTTTTTCCACTCAGCGGACAGGAGTGGAGGAGCAGGAGCATCTGGTAGAGGAGGAGGAGGAGACAGAGGACCCAGACGCACCGTGGCAGTATGCTGTGGAGATGGAGGCAGGGAGTCCCTCGCATTCCTTGGCACAAATGGCCCATAGCATGCTCGGTTGCTTGCGTAGCGACAGCCGAATAATAACCATCAGACAGAGGGATGACTTTTGGCTGTCCACCTTGTTGGACCCTCGCTACCGTTCAAAAATGGTGGCCTTTTTCACACCTGCTGAGAGGGAGGCCAAAATAAAGTACTATAAAAATCACCTATGTAGTCAGTTGGTCTCTGCCTTTCTGCGCCAACGTCCATCCTCAGACACTGTGGGCCCTGTGCGCTCGCGTTCCGCTGCCATGGCAGCAGGGGAGGGGTGGGGTGGTAGGAGCAGTGGCAGCTCCACCAGCAGCGGCTGCCTCAGTCTGCAGTCGATGATGAGTAGCTTTCTTCACCAGCGCAGTGAGGAAACTACTAACCAGCCGCAGCAGCAGCAGCATCAGGTGGACCTGGAGCAGGACCTCAAACAACAGGCTTGGGCCTACTTGGACAGCACCCTGCCAACCGAGGTAGACAATCCCCTTGACTACTGGGCAATGAAACTTGACCTTTGGCCCCAACTAGCTGAATTTGCCCTTGAAAGGCTGTCATGCCCGGCCAGTAGCGTGGCATCGGAGCGCGTGTTTAGTGCGGCAGGAGGTATTGTAACTCCGCGGAGGACACGACTGTCCACCCAAAGTGTGGAGAGACTCACGTTTGTGAAAATGAATCAGGCGTGGATTAGTCTGGATTTCAAACCACCAGTTCCTGACACAACTGACTAAATCCGCCATGAATCATGCCACAAACATGTTATTAGGGACAAATGGAAGACCTCCACCTGATCCGTACATTTGTATATATATTTTATTGAGAGGCTGCTGGTCGGCCGACTCATGTTTTGCACATTTTTAATGACTTATACTCTGCAGGTCGGGCCCCTCATGAATTGGGGTTTTTAAATTATTTATACTTCGCTGGACGACCGTCACATGAATTTAAACTTTTTAATTATTTATAGTCGACCAGTTCCAGACCGATGGAATAGCAATTTTTTTAAATATTTATTTGACACGTGTTGTCCATCTCATCAATGAGGTGGACTGTTTATTTATTGGCCACGGTTTGGCCCCCTCCTGTTTCTTACATTGTTAACTTGTTGTATCGGTCACGGTTTGTGGCCAAACATCGGCCTATAAATAGATGTCTACACAGTGACAAAAAATTATGTCGCCAGACAGCGGCCCCTAAGGCGACAGATATACAAAGCAATTCCCGAGGTGTTCAGTGAGCGGCTTGAACGGCTAGGTTATTACTAAATATATCTTTCTGGCCAAACATCGGCCTATAAATAGATGTCTACACAGTGAAAAATTGACATTATAAGAAATGGTTTAGACCAAAAAAAAAAAAAAAAAAAACTTTGATGCGATGCTATACCTTAGTAGATTGTGGAAAGTCGACAAGTCAAGCGTAACTGTGTACATTACAGAAAATCTTAACAAGACAACCAAACATGTGGCCAAACCGAGTTACAATACCTCCTGCCGCACTAAACCCGCGCTCCGATGCCACGCTACTGGCTGGGCATGACAGCCTTTCACGGGCAAATTCAGCTAGTTGGGGCCAAAGGTCAAGTTTCGTTGCCCAGTAGTCAAGGGGATTGTCTACCTCGGTTGGCAGGGTGCTGTCCAAGTAGGCCCAAGCCTGTTGTTTGAGTTCCTGCTCCAGGTCCACCTGATGCTGATGCTGCTGCTGCGGCTGGTTCGTAGTTTCCTCACTGCGCTGGTGAAGAAAGCTACTCATCATCGACTGCAGACTGAGGCAGCCGCTGCTGGTGGAGCTGCCACTGCTCCTACCACCCCACCCCTCCCCTGCTGCCATGGCAGCGGAACGCGAGCGCACAGGGCCCACAGTGTCTGAGGATGGACGTTGGCGCAGAAAGGCAGAGACCAACTGACTACATAGGTCTTATGGATGGAAGTACGACGGTATATGATCTTCTTCGCACCCACGGCATTACCTCATAAAATTTCTGCATTGCATCTGCAATCACAACGCTGACTTCCCGGATCGCCACTCAGCCATTGGACTTTTGATAGTCGTCTCCCCACGCTGCTGCTGGGGGGACTTTTTAACATAGGCCTCTGTATGGTCTTCAATTTTAGCTGCTTACGCTCCGCCACTCTGCCATGGGCCCCTGTACCGCCTCCTCATGCTGCTGCCAGGCCCGTAATCTGCCATGGGCCCCCGTACCGACTCCTCATGCTGCTGCCAGGCCCGTAATCTGTCATGGACCCCTGTACCGCCTCCTCATGCTGCTGCCAGGTCCAGAGTGTGTCATGGGTTCCTGTACGGCCTCCCATTGCTGCTGTCTCCATCGCCACACTCTGCCATGTGCCACTTTCAGGTCTCCTCACACTGCTGGTGGGTTCCATTTTGTCATAGGGTGCTGTATGGCCTCCCATTGCTGCTGCCTCCACCGCCACCCTGCGCCATGTGCCTCTGTCGTCAGCTCACGCTGCTGACGGCTTCCGCTTTTTAACCGAGGCCTGTGTTTGGCTTCCGAATACTGCTGCATCCACCGCCACCCTGCGCCATGTGTCTCTGTCATCTGCTCACGCTGCTGACGGCTTCCGCTTTTTAACCTAGGCCTGTGTATGGCTTCCGAATACTGCTGCCTCCACCGCCACCCTGCGCCATGTGCCTCTGTCGTCTGCTCACGCTGCTGACGGCTTCCGCTTTTTAAACTAGTCCTGTGTATGTCTTCCGAATACTGCTGCCTCCACCGCCACCCTGCGCCATGTGCCACTTTCAGGTCTCCTTACACTGCTGGTGGGTTCCATTTTGTGATAGGGTGCTGTATGGCCTTCCATTGCTGCTGCCTCCACCGCCACCCTGCGCCATGTGCCTCTGTCGTCTGCTCACGCTGCTGACGGCTTCCGCTTTTTAACCTAGGCCTGTGTATGGCTTCCGAATACTGCTGCCTCCACCGCCACCCTGCGCCATGTGCCTCTGTCGTCTGCTCACGCTGCTGACGGCTTCCGCTTTTTAAACTAGTCCTGTTTATGTCTTCCGAATACTGCTGCCTCCACCGCCACCCTGCGCCATGTGTCTCTGTCGTCTGTTATAGCTATAGCTATGTACCTCATTATTGCCATGTGGTGGTTAATTTGTGGAATCTTTGTTTTCACAAATATGTCATTTAATCCCAAAAAAAAAAAAAAAAAGTATATGAGTATATGGAAACAACTAAAACATTATGGATGATCTCGAGCTATGAGTTTAAATATAGCCCCAAACATAATGTATTAGGACGGTATGTTGAACTAATTTCTTCCTATGTACCTTCTTTCTTTAATAATTATTATACCATAGGATGGATATTTAAAAATTGGGGTATTTCTGTTGGAGTGACCCTTAATGAGAATTTTCAGGTTATATTGCCATCTTGTGGTATATCATGGTAATTCATAGGGGTGTTTTTGATAATTTGACTCAGTGGATAGACTTGTTGATTCTCTGATTAATATCGCCACCTTCTGGTTAGAATGTGATGGGTGCTTTAGTTGACGAATATATTTAACTCATGATTTTTTGATCAGTATAGGCATCGTAAAATTACTAAAGTCTCTCCCCTCTCTGTTGTCTCCGGATGTCTGTCTTTTTAATTATATTCAACAATGACCAGCAGCTGTGCTAAGTATTTAGCCTTTTCTTTCTTCCATTGGGAATAACTGCAGGTTGGTGTTTTGCATAAATGGGTGGGTCTCTACCCACTATAAATAGGAAATTGAAATGCGGTTGTTTCATTGGTCCTGACGAAGCTGAGTGAGATACGCCCATCGGCGAAACGCGTTGACGTCATACGTCAGATACGTCACTTCCGGTCATGCGCACTAGGTGGAACGCACGCTGACCCATAAGGAGGAAGCCATCTTCACAAGCCATGAGGCAAGCTTAAGCAGCACAAGCGCCGAGAAGGGGCTGGAACCCGCGGTATGTCGGCGGATGTCAGCGGTGGTTCCTTGGCCGCCTTGGCCCTGTATGGCAGTACCTATGAAGGACTTCTCTTTCATTCCCGTTATCCATAGCACAGGTGGTGAGTGGATCGTTACAGGACATTAGATATATGGTCCTCTGTGAACTATATGACCTATATATCTTCCATAGAGTGTTAGCTCTGTCAGTGACTTCCCACATATTGTTTGTTTCACTACAGGATGGGGACATCATGGTGCCTTGTATAGGAAACAAGATATACCACCATATATATTTCAACAGGCAGAAGAGTCTGTGGGATGTGTCTTGTTTTTTCTTAAAAAAGTGGTGTATAGTCCACATGCAGTGGTGAAGAAACCATTTTAAGCAGAGTGCTGCTGTGTGCATCTTTTCCTCCACCCTGGAAATAAATGGGGCATATTCCCATCCAAGAGCTCTAGGAAACAGCTATCTACATTACAGATGAATGGGCCCCAACCACTTGTGCCGGCACAGGAATGTATTGTATAATATATTTGACATTTATGTCTTCCTTCATACAGGCCTGAGGCCTGCTACTCTCCTTTTTGACGCATATTGTGCTTGCTCTATTGCATATATGTGATATACACATTTACAGCATAATTTTTGGATTCCTTGATAAGGATTTGCCATTATGGTTACTGCTTAATCCCTTATATCCTCTATTATGGTATGCCCATGGCATAATTTTTGGATACACCTCCCTAGGGAAGTGTTCACCTGTGTGTTTGTGCTACAGGGACACTAGACTCATGTAGCCATTTTCCCTGTTGCACATACATTTAGACCGGTTCTGGTGTCATTTTAAATGGTTTTAGGTCTGTATGTATTGTTTCATACTGAGGTGATGGTAAACCAGGGCGAATGCCCATATGTCATATTTATATTTGTGTAATAAAGCATAATTTTTGGAAATTATTTCCTGAGTGTCACGTTCTGTTCATTATGTAGCCGCTTTCTGTGAATCTCTTTTCACAACCCTTCTTTTTTGTATGCCTCTTTTGGCTACTGAATGGAGACCATACATTGGGTGACACGCTAATTTATTTAACAACCTCTTAAATAACTATCTTAGTATATGTGTCTTTTGGGTTCCTATGGACCTGTTCGTATAGAGGTTTTTTTGACTTTATAAACTTGGTTTGCCATAACCTCAGTTGATGAGTATTTTATTTTAAGACGTTTGGAGCGCCTTGAGTGGAGGGGCTTGTATTCATGGCATTCATACCAGGAGAAGAGGTGGAGTTGGAAATGCATCAGGCCTTTGTAGCAGAAGGCCCAAGTCTATCTACTGAAGATGATGATATTAAGATTAAGTTTCGGGAACATAAAAAGCTTGTTATTAAACGTCTTAATCGGAAATGGGATGTATGTTTCCTGGAAGCTTACATTAGACAGAGTATCATCCCACGTGGTTTGAGAAGTAAGGTAGTTCCAGCTGAACATTTGCATAATGAAAGGTTTTTGGAGAAATGGAAAATGCTGTGTATAGAACATGGAATTAATGGTATGAAACTCATTGTAGAGGAGGAAAAATTACAACTTGAAGAATTGGATCAGGCCATTAATAAAAGTGTGTCTGGACTAGACCCTTTTAAAAATCAGGAGAATTTTGAAAAGTATAATGAGCAATTGAAAAAGGAAGTTGAAAAAGTACAAAAAAATCTTAGAACCACTAAACAAACTAAATTTAGACGTGATCTAAAAGACTGGGAAACAGGTGAGATATTTGATCTCACTACAAAAAGAAGTAGAAGTCGGTCTAAACGAAGAGTTTTTCGCTCACACTCTAGATCAATGGGAGAAACTATGTCCAGTGAAAGTGATTCTGAAAATCTTGGAAAATCTGTTTCTTTTTTAGACCAACAAAATGGAGAACCTCCTCGTACCAATCAACTACAGATGGGAAGAGGATCCAAAAAGAAAGTAGAGGAATCCTTAAAAAACAAACATCAGGAGGACAAGGGCAGAACAAGAAGTCAGAGGAGGTAGTAGAAGAAAATATCCATGATAAAAAGGTAATCAATTTGGCTAATTTTCCACTCAAAAAGGAACATATCTCTTTATTGAATAAAGGTATGTCCTTTTCACCAGTGACCCCCATGGACGAGTTTGAGGTATTTAAAGATGTTAACTTATTTCTAAGAAAGGTTTTCTTGAGAATGATACATGGTAATCCCACTATGTTGGAGGATATGGCATCTGACTCGTCCATGGAGGATCGCAGGATGTTGGATATGTTGATATCTCTCATAGAGGAAAATGAGGATGGTGTTGAAAGCGACACTGATTTTGATAATTGTAGTGATATAATTAGAAAGGTTGATCTAAATATTAGATCGACGAAAATGCCGAAAATTCGTTCCAATATGAGGATATCGACGTTTCTAGATTTTGTTGCTGATGATTTGAAAAATCTTGAGTGGAAAATGCCAATTGGTGATAACCTTACCAAAAAAGAAAGGAAAGCCCTTAAAGAATTAAAAGAGACCAAGGATATTGTTATTAAGAGAAGTGACAAAGGGGGTAATGTAGTGATTTTGAATGAACAAAACTATGTTAGAGAAGTGAAACGCTTATTGAGTGACTCATCCACGTATAGGAAAGTGACTATGAATCCTTTTCATATGGTAGCTAAAAAACTAAATTCCATCTTAACATTAGGAAAGGAAGCTGGTCTGTTAACTAGAAAGGAATATGAGTATCTGAGAACCGAAGAATTTAATCACCCTACTTTCTACATTATCCCCAAAATACACAAAAATCAGGAAAATCCTCCGGGTAGACCTATTGTTTCAGCCATCAATGGCCCCCTAGATAAAACAGGGAAATATATAGATTTGTTTCTTAAAGACATGGTCCCTAATCTCCCCTCCTATGTAAGGGATACTAAAGATGTGTTGGCGAAAATTGAGAATATGATTATCAATGATAATTCCATTCTAGTGGGAATAGATGTGGAATCACTTTACACCTCTATCCCACATGAGTGTGGTGTGAGATCAGTCTCTTTTTTTCTTGATAGAACATATCCTACGTCGGGGGGACAGAATGAGTTTATCAGTGAGCTATTGGAATTTGCATTAAAACAATTTTTTCCAATTCAATAATACCTTTTATCAACAGACTAGGGGCACTAGCATGGGAGCACCGTGGGCTCCGGCCTATGCATGTCTCCATTTAGGGTTTTGGGAGGAGCGGGTTGTATTCAGATCATCAAGATTTCTTGCAAATGTCCAGATCTGGTTAAGATATATAGATGATGTGTTCCTCGTATGGCGAGGAACATCTGAGGAATTAAAATTGTTTTTGGGAGAGCTCAATCAGAACTCCTTTAACATTGGACTTACATATATATTTGATGAAAGATGTATCTCTTTTCTGGATCTGGAGATTAGAGTTGAAAACGGAAGACTCCTTACAAAGACATATAGGAAACCCACTGCTGCCAACACCCTATTAGAGGCAAGAAGTTATCATCCGCGTTCACTGATTTCAGGGATTCCAGTGGGACAGTTTCTGAGATGCCGGAGAAATTGTTCAAATATCAATGATTTTAGGATGGAGGCTCAGGACCTCTATAGAAGATTTAGGGAAAGAGGATATTCCCATTCCCAAATTAGAAATGCTCGGAGACGGGCATATCAAACTGACCGCGAGGACTTACTATCCTCTAAAAAGGATGTGAAGGCCAAGTTGAGTGATCAACCTGTTAGAATGATAACCCAATTTGGAGCCCAATGGCAAGATGTAAAATTGATATTAGAAAAACATTGGAAGATTTTAACTCAATGCCCCAGATTGAGTAAGATTGTAGGCGAACGCCCCCAGATGGTAGCGAGAAGAGCACCAAATCTTGGTGATCTCCTTATTCATTCAGATTATCAACCATTAAAACAAACTACATGGTTAAAATCACGTACTAAAGGGATGTTTAAATGTGGAAAATGTCAAATTTGCAAATACGTGGATCGTACGGATTCCTTTCATGATTCAGGAAATAATACTCATTATAAAATTCAGAGTCTCATAAATTGCTCTACAGTAAGAGTACTATACATCTTAACCTGTCCCTGTAAAAAGATGTATGTAGGTAAGACCAAAAGACAACTTAAAGTACGAATAGGTGAACATCTTAGAGATATTAGATCAAATGAACCTGATAGTAATCTTGCCCAACATTACGTTAAATATCATGGAGGCAAACTGGATGGTACAAAAGTAAAAGGTTTCTATGCATTGCACTTTCCACAGAGGAGAGGTGATTTTGACAGAGAATTGCTTAAAAAGGAAAAATATTGGATCTATAAACTTGATACATTGCACCCTAAGGGGTTAAATGTGGAATGTGATCTCCAAGTATTTTTGGAAAAATAGTTATAGCTATGTACCTCATTATTGCCATGTGGTGGTTAATTTGTGGAATCTTTGTTTTCACAAATATGTCATTTAATCCTTAAAAAAGTATATGAGTATATGGAAACAACTAAAACATTATGGATGATCTCGAGCTATGAGTTTAAATATAGCCCCAAACATAATGTATTAGGACGGTATGTTGAACTAATTTCTTCCTATGTACCTTCTTTCTTTAATAATTATTATACCATAGGATGGATATTTAAAAATTGGGGTATTTCTGTTGAAGTGACCCTTAATGAGAATTTTCAGGTTATATTGCCATCTTGTGGTATATCATGGTAATTCATAGGGGTGTTTTTGATAATTTGACTCAGTGGATAGACTTGTTGATTCTCTGATTAATATCGCCACCTTCTGGTTAGAATGTGATGGGTGCTTTAGTTGACGAATATATTTAACTCATGATTTTTTGATCAGTATAGGCATCGTAAAATTACTAAAGTCTCTCCCCTCTCTGTTGTCTCCGGATGTCTGTCTTTTTAATTATATTCAACAATGACCAGCAGCTGTGCTAAGTATTTAGCCTTTTCTTTCTTCCATTGGGAATAACTGCAGGTTGGTGTTTTGCATAAATGGGTGGGTCTCTACCCACTATAAATAGGAAATTGAAATGCGGTTGTTTCATTGGTCCTGACGAAGCTGAGTGAGATACGCCCATCGGCGAAACGCGTTGACGTCATACGTCAGATACGTCACTTCCGGTCATGCGCACTAGGTGGAACGCACGCTGACCCATAAGGAGGAAGCCATCTTCACAAGCCATGAGGCAAGCTTAAGCAGCACAAGCGCCGAGAAGGGGCTGGAACCCGCGGTATGTCGGCGGATGTCAGCGGTGGTTCCTTGGCCGCCTTGGCCCTGTATGGCAGTACCTATGAAGGACTTCTCTTTCATTCCCGTTATCCATAGCACAGGTGGTGAGTGGATCGTTACAGGACATTAGATATATGGTCCTCTGTGAACTATATGACCTATATATCTTCCATAGAGTGTAAACTCTGTCAGTGACTTCCCACATATTGTTTGTTTCACTACAGGATGGGGACATCATGGTGCCTTGTATAGGAAACAAGATATACCACCATATATATTTCAACAGGCAGAAGAGTCTGTGGGATGTGTCTTGTTTTTTCTTAAAAAAGTGGTGTATAGTCCACATGCAGTGGTGAAGAAACCATTTTAAGCAGAGTGCTGCTGTGTGCATCTTTTCCTCCACCCTGGAAATAAATGGGGCATATTCCCATCCAAGAGCTCTAGGAAACAGCTATCTACATTACAGATGAATGGGCCCCAACCACTTGTGCCGGCACAGGAATGTATTGTATAATATATTTGACATTTATGTCTTCCTTCATACAGGCCTGAGGCTTGCTACTCTCCTTTTTGACGCATATTGTGCTTGCTCTATTGCATATATGTGATATACACATTTACAGCATAATTTTTGGATTCCTTGATAAGGATTTGCCATTATGGTTACTGCTTAATTCCTTATATCCTCTATTATGGTATGCCCATGGCATAATTTTTGGATACACCTCCCTAGGGAAGTGTTCACCTGTGTGTTTGTGCTACAGGGACACTAGACTCATGTAGCCATTTTCCCTGTTGCACATACATTTAGACCGGTTCTGGTGTCATTTTAAATGGTTTTAGGTCTGTATGTATTGTTTCATACTGAGGTGATGGTAAACCAGGGCGAATGCCCATATGTCATATTTATATTTGTGTAATAAAGCATAATTTTTGGAAATTATTTCCTGAGTGTCACGTTCTGTTCATTATGTAGCCGCTTTCTGTGAATCTCTTTTCACAACCCTTCTTTTTTGTATGCCTCCACCGCCACCCTGCGCCATGTGTCTCTGTCGTCTGCTCACGCTGCTGACGGCTTCCGCTTTTTAACCTAGGCCTGTGTATGGCCTTCAATTGAAGCTGCTTCTGCTCCGCCACTCTGCCATTGGACTCTTGATAGTCGTCTCCCCACGCTGCTGCTGGGGGGACTTTTTAAAATAGGCCTCTGCATGGCCTTCAATTTTAGCTGCTTACGTTCCGCCACTCTGTCATGGGCCCCTGTACCGCCTCCTCATGCTGCTGCCAGGCCTGTAATCTGCCATGGGCCCCCGTACCGACTCCTCATGCTGCTGCCAGGCCCGTAATCTGTCATGGGCCCCCGTACCGACTCCTCATGCTGCTGCCAGGCCCGTAATCTGTCATGGGCCCCTGTACCGCCTCCTCATGCTGCTGCCAGGTCCAGAGTGTGTCATGGGTCCCTGTACGGCCTCCCATTGCTGCTGTCTCCATCGCCACACTCTGCCATGTGCAACTTTCAGGTCTCCTCACACTGCTGGTGGGTTCCATTTTGTCATAGGGTGCTGTATGGCCTCCCATTGCTGCTGCCTCCACCGCCACACTGTGGCTCCACACTCTGGTTTTGGCCCCGTGACTGCCCAAATAAGTGAAGTGTGCGGTGATTCTAAGATCGACGGCACTCATCTGCATGTCATACTGACTGACAGTATTATTTCTCTTCCCCAGCAGACTCCAAGGGCATTTAAATTAAAGGTACAGTGTTCTGCACTAATATAAAGGCTCTCTGAAGCCTAGAAACACCCTTTTTATAAGTTAAATTCGCAGCGAATATATTCGCCTCGAATCGAATTTATTCCGCGAATTCGGCGAATCAGCCGAATCGAATTTTTGAATAATTCGCTCATCTCTAATTATAATGTACCATCAAAATCAATGGCCATGCAATTTCTAGGATGCAGCTGACCAGGCTGTGCAACATCCTGGAGTGCTTTTTTTTTTGTGTGGGGGGGTCACCTTGTAAACCATACCAGACATGCCCCTAAGATATGGGTTTGGTAAATAGTAAGTACATATCCTTTGTTTATAAACAGTGAGAAACCAGCAGGAAAATGTAATTTATATACGGGCCATTTAAAATGGTTCTAAAAGCTGAAGGTTTCTCACCTTCATGCATTCTATACAAGGATTCTATGGGAGGGATTGTAGTGCAAAAGAGTTTGACCATATAATAAAGAAAACAATTTAATTAAATAAATATAAATAAATCTGAAAATAACATTTAAAATCTGGCAAGCTAAAGGAAAGAAATGACAGATGTGAATTTCCCACCATGGAAGGAAGGAGCTTTTCACTAGATTATATGGGAGGAGTTACAGCACAAAGAGCTTGAACAAAGTAGAGCTCAGACCATTAGACTTGGGGGTGGTTACAGTGTAGCTTTTTCAACCCCTGATGGCAGCTGAAGCGCCAATGTCCAGACACCAGGGGCGGACTGACCATTTGGAAACTCGGGCATTGCCCGAGGGCCCGGAGTCAGTAGGGGGCCCCATGAGATGCCCCTGGTTCCTTTTTCATAGGCTTTTTTGAGTTTGAGCAAGGACACAGGGGCCCCGTGATCCCCTATTGCCCGGGGGCCCCATGAGTTGTCAGTCCGCCCCTGCCGGACACTAAGCAATATTTATGACTTCTGCCACTCAAATAATACAGAAACAATACAATATCAACAATAAAAAATGATGGTACTTCTAATAATAGTAATCACTAAGCAACCTGGACTGGATGATCTAGGTGTTGCAGCCCACGTAAGATCAGCCAATCTTGTAACTGCACAAACAATGAAAAACAAAGGGTGCAAATGCCTAGTGCATTATCCCCAACACTTTATTGAAAGGCAAAAAATATAAATTATACTCACAGAGCCATTGTGAATACCAGCTTTGTAAAAAAAAAAAAAAGAAAAACGAAAGGCAAGCCCATGGATAGAACTCCTCAGGTTCAAGTGGATGATGACACAGAGTGATGCATTTCTGCTTTGAAGAAGGGGCTTTGTCCACCAAAATGTGTCAGCTGGTGTCATCATCCACCTGAACCTGAGGAATTATATTGATAGGCTTGCTTTTGGATCCTGAGTCTTTTTTTTTATATAATGCTATTATTCACAAAGGAGTATAATATTCACTATATTGCCAAAAGTATTGGTCCACCTGCCGTTACACGCACATGAACTTTAATGACATCACAGTCTTAGTCCGTAGGGTTTAATATGGAGTTGGCCCCGCCCTTTGCAGCTATAACAGATTCAACTCTTCTGGGAAGGCCGTCCACAAGGTTTAGGAGGGTGTCTATGGGAAGGTTGGACCATTCTTCCAGAAGCACATTTGTCAGGTCAGGCACTGATGTCGGGGGAGGAGGCCTGGCTCGCAGTCTCCGCTCTAATTCATCCCAAAGGTGTTCTATGGGGTTGAGGACAGGACTCTGTGCAGGACAGTCAAGTTCCTCCACCCTGAACTGGCTCCTCCATGTCTTTATGGACCTTGCTTTGTGCACTGGTGGGCAGTCATGTTGGAACAGGAAGGGGTCATCCCCAAACTCTTCCCACAAAGTTGGGAGCATGAAATTGTCCAAAATGTCCCCTTCAGAGTTCCCTTCACTGGAACTACGGGGCCAAGCCTAACCCCTGAAACACAACCCCACACCATAATCTTCCCCCACCAAAATTTACACTTAACACAATGCAGTCAGGCAACCCATTGAATTGCCAGTCAGAGAAGCCTGATTGGCTACTTCAGAGAACATGTCTCCACTGCTCTAGAGTCCAGTGGCGGCGTGCTTTACGCCACTGCATCCAACACTTTGCATTGCACTTGGTGATATAAGGGTTGGATGCAGCTGCTCGGCCATGGAAACCCATTCCATGAAGCTCTCTACGCACTGTTGTTGGGCTCATCTGAAGGCCACACCAAGTTTGGAGGTCTTTAGCTATTGACTCTTCAGACAGTTGGTGACTTCTGCACACTGTGCGCTTCAGCATGCGCTGACCCCGCTCTGTCATGTGACGTGGCCTACGACTTGGTGGCTGAGTTGCTGTTGTTCCCAGTTGCTTCCACTTTGTTATAATCCCACTAACAGTTGAGCGTGGAACATTAAGTAGCCAGGAAATACGGATGGACTTATTGCCCAGGTGGCAACTTATCATGGTACCACGCTTGAATTCACTGAGCTCCTGAGAGGGACCCATTCTTTCACAAATGTTTGTAGAAACAGTCTGCATGCCTAGGGGCTTGATTTTATACACCTGTGGCCATGGAGGTGATGGGAACACCTGAATCACATGATTTGGAGGGCTTACCCAATACTTTTGGCAATATAGTGTATATCTTTTAACTTGCAACAACGTTCTGGAGATAATTCACTAGGCATTTGGCCCTCTATTTTTATTGTTTGTGAAGTTGCAAGATTGCCTGATGTTACGTGGGCTGCAACACCTAGATCACCCAGTCCAGGTTGCTTGGTGATTACTAGTATTAGTACCATAATCAGCGTCTCTAGTAATTCTTAGCATTACAATGTGAGGTTTCCATATCTTTACACTTTAATGTCTATATCAAGATAAAACCTGTCTTGCCTCTCCATTTTATATTGCAGCCTAACTAAACTGCCTATATACTGTCCTGCCACTGAACAATATTTGTCGCTATTGTCCCCCAAAAAATACACCCTACATTTTTATTGCACGATAAAACCTGCCTCATATCTCCCTGTAATATTGCTGCCTAACCTAGGTGCTTATAAAGTGTCCAGTCACTGGACAATATTTGTGACTGCTGTCATTCAAATAATACCTTCTATTGAATAATCCTATTAAAATGCTCATGTACTCTCCTGGCATTGCCCAATTTCTCCCTAACACATACCTAAAGCCTATATTTGGAATTGTTAGGAGGGAGTTAGGAGTGGTTTTGTGCATTCTGTTTTGTCATTTTAAGACAATGCAGTGTTAATGTAATAATTGTGCTATTAAACTATTCTTCAACTTGCCAATTTCTGCATAGTTGAGGGATTTATATTTAGTTTTTTTAAGAGGTACCCTTCCTATAGCTTTTAGATCTATTGAACCTGCTACTTTCACCATTCAATTCAATTTTTTCAGCAAAACTGACTGTTTTACAAGTTACATTGAATTATATTTACTTAATCCAAGCTAAAATTAAAAAATCAATCCATAAAGAAATGTACTGACCAGTATGGTGTGGCCTGTAAAGAGCCCTGACCTCAACCCTGGTGAACACGTCCTCCATACTTCTCTCAGGACATGTACACTTCCCATCAGATTCATTTTTAACAAAATGGATCAGGACCCTGATTTCTTCCATGCCTGCTAGAGTTAATTTTACACTATTCACTTATCAATAACAGCAAAGGGAAGAAGACCTTACTAATGAACACAAAGAAACACAAAGATATTTTTGGATCGTCTTGTGTCATGAGGCTGCAGTGAAATCTCGGCAGTGTAATGAGACCCAGGAGGGAAATGACTGGAGATCTCAGGAGGCTTCTAAATGCTTATATGCACAATGAGATGGTGCTGGGTGGGGGAGAACCTGTGTGTCCACTGTACCTGATACTCCCATCTCCTCTATAGAACTGGCTGAAGGAACCGAACCAACACAAGATCTGATAACAAGACATCTACAGGATACATTGTATCTGTCTAGGACAGGAAGGTGTTGGCTGTTTTATCCATGAAATATTCTTCTACAAGGTGATCAATCCTTCCTGACCTGTACAGTGTTGTAATGCTAGATATTCCTCCTCTCCATCCCCTGTATTCCCATACACAGACCCCACCCATCCTCAATAAGGGATTCTGAATATACAGGTGAGTGGTTACAATGTGTCTTCTCACACTTTCCTGGTATATTCTGCTCTGCTCCCACATCAGTTTGAATGGTGAAAGAGAATTCCAAAAATCTGATGACTCCAGTCTGTATATTTCTCAGAAAAGGGGCCCCGTAATGATAAGATGTTCAGGAGATGTTACATTTTTCCTGTACAAGTCATAAAATCAATCACACTTAGCTTTACACTGACCTCTATGCCAATGGCTTGCTAAAGGCACATTCAACAACCCTCCTCTCTAGAACCTTCCTAGGAAGAGACTTAATTTCCTCTGTCATCACACGCCATTGCCAAACCATTTTCAGACATGGGGAAACATAAGCCGGGAACTTACCATGTTGGACCCTCAGGCTTTTCACTGGTCCACCATGCTCCCAGCTCCGCAGAAGAGGCCTAAACCAGGACTGAAAAATACCAACCCACCCAGGCGGTTCCTCTGCCAGCATGCTACCAAAATTATGTTTCAAAAACATCACAGAAAAAAAAAACACCGGGTTGACCATACCTTGGCCACCCATCCACCTAGAAAGGAAGGTTACAGACCTTTTAATTGGGTTAAGTTTGTTCCCCCATAACAGCTAGAAGAAACAACTGTAGATGCTCACATAGAGAGACACTGGAAAAACACAGAAGGAGCTGATATACAGAAATACTGGGATCAGGTAAGTTTTAATCAAGTCAATCCTTTCCCTGTAAAAGAGTTTCCAATCCTTCCAGCTAGCAACCTTGGCATCGGCATCTTGTAGCCTGCTTACCCAATTTGTAAGGTCGGAATCACCAGGACCAAATCTGATGCCTAAAATCCGTCTGGCCCAGGAAACTTCTTAATGACAAGCTTATCAATAGCTTTAACCACCTCATCTGCCGTGATATCCTCTGTCAAACTCACAGAACTGCCATTTCCCAGTCCTGGAGTAGAGTCCATAAAACCCAACATGCTCGCCCAATCGAAGTACTTCCTACCCAGGAGGTCAGCATAATATGACCTGGAGGTTTCCAGGATCCCCAACTTGGACTTTTTCAGGGAACCCGTACTGTCAACCAGGCCTATAACTGACTTAACTGCTCTACCTTGTTTGCAATTCTGGTAAGGGTCGGGTGAGCGATATTTTCCATAATCCCTTTCCAGAACCAAAGAGGCATGCCTGTCATATTGACACTGCCTGAGCAAGAGTTTAACCTCAGAGATCGCCCCTGGATCTCCATTATTTGAGACAAGCCTATCAAGCTTCCTCCGCAGACGCTGGTAGGTGACATACTTCTCAAGCTGTTTATTTCTTCCTATGGCCTTGAAAAGCCCAACGATCCTTCGTTTTGAAAGCTCCCACCACTCTGACTTACTGCTGCAAAAGTCCATGATTGATACCTGTGCCTCCTCCATGTCCAAACAAAAAAACTCTTCCACCAAAGCTGATTGGTTATGCATGGCCTCAGGGCACCAGTTGCACGAATGGCCAACCTTATCACAAAGATTGCACCTAATGATATTACAATCCTTAGCCAGATGCCCCAGATTCTGACACAGAAAGCACTTCATCTCTGGACATGAGGAGGCAAAATGACCCCGAGAACCGTACTTATTGCAGAGCTTGGGCTGTCCAGGGTAGAACACAACAATCCTATCCTTCCCAATGAAGGCTGAGGAGGGCAGATGCTGTACCACATTCCTGCACACATACATCCTCATCTGCTCCGACCACCCACCAATGAATATCCCCCCTCTCATCCACAATCTTCTTCAGAGGGGTCAGTAGCTCCCCAAAGCTCCTCAGCCAGACAGCAAAGTCAGCAGAAGGGATTGACTCATTCCTTACTAGAATGGTGACAATCTTAACTAGAGGTTGGTGTGAGACAAGCCTTGGGATGAGTCCCTTCCACTCTGGCAGACCCCAATACACATGCTCATGCTTCTCCCAGAAAATATCAAGAGACTCGGGGCGCACAAAGGACAGGTCATACTCATAGGAGCCCACTGGGCTGATCAAAGCAAAGATGTCATCAGCCTTAAAACCCATCACCAAAATCCTGTCCACCACCAACTTCCTGACAGGGGGAGCACCCCCACCTTCCCATCTGAGCTGCACCACATTCTGTAGCCTGGAGGATAGGGGTGCAGATGGCAGACCTCCCCCCAGAGCTTACAGCCTGATGTGACCCCCTCCTCCCAGCCAGAGCCCTAGCATAGGTTTTATTTGCAGCATGAGACATACCAGACCTTAAAGCTGCACCCTGCACATTGGTTGCAGGAGCCTCGGAACCCCCGCTCTGCAAACTACCATCAGAGGCTGCAGCAGTCAATCCATCCACTAGCACACAGGCATTCCCCGTTCCAGCATTGCAAGCACTTTTATCATTCACATTTTTCCTTTCACTTGTGGCACTACTGCTCCCAGCAGACCCACTCACACCAGATGGTCCTATCTCCCCATCCCAGAACGTACTCCTCTTAGGCAAAAGCCTTCCACTCCTGGTCACTCTCTCCTGGGTTTCAGCAACACCTTTCCCAGTGCAGCTGACATTTTCCCTCCCACCATTTTGTGCTGCATTTGCAGCCATCAGCAGGGATTGTCCAGACAAAATTTCAGTTTCCACTTTTACCTTCCCCCCAGCAGAGTCCATAGTCACAGGTTTCTTGATAGCAGATTCAACAGTCACTGAATTCCCAGTCTCAGCAGAGTGCAGTCCTGCAGGCACAGTAGCCATCTTCCCTGCAGAGCTCTGTGCACACACAGGAGGATTTCCCTCCAAAACTCTGCAGTGCACATGGTTGTCCATACTGGAGTCCAAACTGTCACTTTTACAGGACCAGGTACAGAGTCCTCACCATCATCCTCATCTGCAGAGTCCTCAGAAAACCAGAAGGTTCTTCCACATGGGGGAGACTCCATCTCTGTAATAAAGTTCAGCAGCCCTCCACCATTTTCCTCTACCTCCTGTGCTGTTCCTCCAGCTTGCTGGGGAGGGAGGGAGGCAGAGGCTGACCTTTCCTCTGGTGAAGCATATCCTAAGGAGGAGAGGATAAAAGGGGCAGCATACAGGACCCCCTCCTCGCTCTCCACCCATACTGCTACCGCTGATGCTGGATTTTACTGGTGTCTCCCTTCATTTTCTGGAACCTTTCCTCATTCTGAAACTTCTCCTTGAATGCTCCGCTCTTTTCCTTCAATGTTTTCACCAAATTATGTTGCTGCTTGATGGCGTCCTCCTAACCTTTCAGCTCCGGCTTCAGACTCTGCCGCTTGCTGCTCCATGCCTTATCGTGTAAAACTTTCTTTTTCTTGTACTCTGCTTTCAGGTTCATCAGCTTTTCCTCCTCCTTTGCAATTCTCAGCAAATAGTCAGCAACCTGCTATCTGAAGACAGGGAGGGATTCCCCTCCTTTAGGGCCACAGCCAAGGTCTTCTGGTGTAGGTGAAGCTTGGGAGCGCAAGCTGGGTCCCTCAGGGGGAACATGGCCTGAGCCTATCCCTAAAGAAACCATGTTTCTGGGGCCAGGCAAGTAGGCCTTCCCCCTAGTGTCTGGAGAGGGAGAGCAACTACACAAGCTACCTCTCTGGTGCAGAGACTGATGTGACTGTGGGGAGGGGACATTAGAGTGTAAGCTCCTCTGGTACAGAGACTGATGTGACTGTGGGGGAGGGGACATTAGAGTCTAAGCTCCTCTGGTACAGAGACTGATGTGACTGGCTCAGTGATCTCTGTACAGCACTGCGGTATATGTCAGAGCTATATAAATATATAATAATAATAGTGTGTGAATGTGGGGGAGGGGATATTAGAGTGTAAGCTCCTCTGGTACAGAAACTTACGTCAGTGGTTCAGTGTTCTCTGTACAGCCCCGGGGTATATGTCAGAGCTATATACGTAAATGTATCATAATATTAGTATGTGACTGTCGGTGGAACTTTGGGGTGTAACCTCCTCTGGTACAGAGACTGACGTCAGTGGCTCAGTGTTCTCTGTACAGCCCTGCGGTATATGTCAGAGCTATATAAATGTATAATAATAATAGTGTGTGGGGGGGGACATTAGAGTGTAAGTTCCTCTGGTGCAGAGACTGATGTGACTGTTGGGGAGGGGACATTAGAGTGTAAGCTCCTCTGGTACAGAGACTGATGGGACTGTGGGGGAGGGGACATTACAGTGTAAGCTCCTCTAGTACAGAGACTGATGTGACTGTGGGGGAGGGGACATTACAGTGTAAGCTCCTCTGGTACAGAGACTGCTGTGACTGGCTCAGTGTTCTCTGTACAGCGCTGTGGTATATGTCAGAGCTATATAAATGTATAATAATAATAGTGTGTGACTGTGGGGGGGGGGGCATTAGAGTGTAAGCTCCTCTGGTACAGAGACTGATGTGACTGTTGGGGAGGGGACATTAGAGTGTAAGCTCCTCTGGTACAGAGACTGATGGGACTGACTCAGTTATCTCTGTACACAGCTGCGGTATATGTCAGAGCTATATAAATATATATTAATAATAGTATGTGACTGTGGGGGAGGGGACATTAGAGTGTAAGCTCCTCTGGTACAGAGACTGATGTGACTGTGGGGGAGGGGACATTAGAGTGTAAGCTCCTCTGGTACAGAGACTGATGTGACTGGCTCAGTGTTCTCTGTACAGCACTGCGGTATATGTCAGAGCTAAATAAATGTATAATAATAGTGTGTGACTGTGGGGGAGGGGACATTAGAGTGTAAGCTCCTCTGGTACAGAGATTGATGTGACTGTGGAGGAGGGGACATTACAGTGTAAGCTCCTCTGGTACAGAGACTGATGTGACTGGCTCAGTGATCTCTGTACAGCGCTGTGGTATATGTCAGAGCTATATAAATGTATAATAACAAAGGCTTTCTGACTCTGGGGGTCATTGTTATAGAATGATCTTACTGTGTGAAATGACCATGATTCTGGGAACTGATTATGAAGCACAGACTTGTATTAGGCTCTGATCACTATCTGCCCATTGTATGCACTGAGATGTATAAGAAATTCTTCAAGCTGCAGCTTGGCTATGGTAGAATATGAAAAGGATCCAACGTTCACATAACAAAATGTTTATGTTCTTTTTTTTTTCCAGTGAAGCAAATGAGCCAAAAATTTTGATTTTCAATTTTTTTATAATTTGGTACAAAATATTAACACTGAGCTAACATTTAAAATTCACTAACTACATTTTATTTGCTTTTAATGAATTGATGTAAATGATCCTTTACAGCCTAGTGACCAGTGTCTTCTCCAGTACAATGTCTTCCTGAATCCTCACATTACCGCTCCCTCTCCTAGTGAATTATTTGGTTCTGATGGGAAATCAAACTTCTCAGTCTGAATTCATTTTGCTTGGCCTGTCAGACCTCACATATTCTCAGGTCTCAGTATTTCTGCTGATCCTCCTCATCTATGTAGCCACATTGGTTGGGAATCTTCTCATCATTTTCCTGGTGGTCTCAGACTACCACCTCCACACCCCCATGTACTTTTCTCTGGGAAACCTATCAGCTTTAGACATCTTCAACTCCTCCATTTCCACATCTCATGTGTTTTTTGATGTAATTACTGAAAACAGGCTGATTTCATACCCAACTTGTATCACCCAGGTCTTCCTCTTCATTTGGTTTGGCAGCACTGAGTTCTTTATACTTGATATTATGTCCTACGATCGCTATGTTGCCATCTGTCATCCTTTGCATTATACAACCATGATAAGCATTCACTTGTGTGTTCAGCTAGCGTTCTTTTCCTGGCTCTTCAGATTTATATGTTGCTTGGCACACACGTTTTTGGCACTAAGACTGGCCTTCCCTGACCCCACCACTATCCCAGGCTTATTCTGTGAGCTATATCAGCTTCTTCAACTTTCATCTTCTGACACATTCCTCAATTATTTACTTTTATATTTTGATGCTGTAAGTTTTGGAGTCCCTGGGTTTTTCATTACTTTCCTCTCCTATGTCTACATTTTCAAAACTATCCTGAAAATGAAATTGAAGGATGGAAGACGGAAAGCTTACTCCACCTGCAGTTCTCACCTCACCGTGGTCTTCATCTTTTTTGGGACGAGTATTTTCAACTACTATCAACCCAAAAGTGAGAATTCTCTGGCAGGCAGATTGATCTCTTTATTTTATGCAGTGTTCACCCCTCTCCTAAACCCGCTTATATACAGCCTGAGAAACAGAGACCTAAAAGGAGCTCTTCAGAAAATTCTACCCAGAAAAGGCACCATGTCCTGAACTGTGCAACAATCATTTTATTCTCAGCACTGGTTGTATTTTGAACTTGTTTGTCAGGTTTTCATTTTAGATGAAGTGAGATTTGTAATTCTAATAAATGCTGGCTTACATGGTCTCAGGTAGATATTTAAGCTCACTAAAGGTTTCATGTTTAATGCTAACTGCATAACCATGTGTCATAAAACAGGTTCTCTTGGAGTGCTTCAAAATGATGTGTAAATGATTTAGATATGACTATCTAGTATATGGCCCTTCTGTTTATGTCTGGAGGTGCCATCCTTGTTTTGAAAAACTGTCCTGATAAAATGACAAACTTTTTTCCAATGGGTTATCAATTTGCACTATTAATGTCCTGCTTTACTGTCATTGTGGGGTATAAATATTGTGTATTCTGCACAATCCATGTTCACAGGAATGCTCACAAATGTGCCAGTTGGGGATAGGCTGCTGGTTAACCTTTTTTTTTGTTGGGCTTCAATTTATTTTGCCAAGCTAGTAACAAGACGCCAGGTTAGGAATGGCTTAGGGCATACTTTTCATTTTGTTCCAGAGAAACCTGCCTGCTCAATGCTAAAGCCAGAGATGACATGATGACTACAAATGCATGTCATCACTCTTGCCCTCTTCCCTACTGGAATTGACATAAGGTAAACCTCTGTCCACCCCATGTAATGTTTTCATCCCTAGCACTTGAGGCTACTGATTTTGTATATTGGGGTAGAGGTGGAAAGAGAGGAGAAGAAAGGATGAGGAGGAATACAGCCCTTTTGCTGCCCATCTCTAACCTTCAGGTGATGCTCCCACTGAGCTGGTGAACACTTATTTGTTTCTCCATACATGCGGTACCCGAATGACCAATGCTATTACCACACTTGAGACACTTCAGAGACTACAGTGTGATCTTCAGCACCTGTAATGAGAAAGGTTAATACTGCTGAACTCTGGGGAATGGATTGGAGGATAAAAGTGACCTATACCCATGGAACTCCAGTGGAATGAAGCAGCATCCCCCTCCACTTTTTCCACAAACTGTTGCCCCGGGATGACATCCTGACACTTTAATGTTGTTCCATTTCTACTCTACAATAGTTGGTACCCAGGAACAATCAGAGAGTTTGTTGTGATCATTAGAACCAATTTGGCAATTCAGCTGCAGAAGCATGAGTACCAATTGGTTCTTCCTGCATGTTTTCCCCTCCATCTATTCCTCTGTTACTCTCCTTCTCAACCTAAGATGCAGTTAATTGATGTGAAGTCTCTTGCAGCACGTAGCTGATGCTGTGCTCAATTAATTCAGCTAACTTTTTAATGCCAATTTGTGGGGCAATGCCATGAGTAGCTGTGGATGAAAAGAAAGAACAGTATGCTTTTTCAGATGATGATGACTTCACACAACTCTTAACCTTGGGAATAAAGAAGAAGGATGAGGGAAGGCTTGGTTAGCCACTTCACCACAGCCTTCATGTGCTCTAGCTTTACAGCATGCACACTGTCCAAAAAGAGAGATGGCGAGGTAGCCATTGACACCATCAGATGTTCTTCCAGGGCAATGCTTCACTCCATAATAGCCAAGAGGTTCCTCTGGCTCAAGCCATGTGTCAAGGATGTCTCTTCAAAGCAGAGATGGTGCAAGATTACCCTTTGACAGAAAATGTTTACTGGTGCTAAATTAGAGACTGTAAACTCCAGAGTAACAAAAAGGCAAGTCTTAGTTTCTGCACCAAGATAGAAAGATGAAGCATTCAAATCCATTCAAGAATAGGCTTCAGCCACAGAGGTCCAGAGATTCCAGAACTTTTCACCAGGGATGAGATACAAGGAAGGCTTGGAGAGGCACCCAGTTAACATTAATGAAGGCCTAAAAACAGAAGACTTTGGATATACTGCTGGACCCGGCAAAGTCTTTTTGACAATCAGAGCAGCCAGGCTGTTGGAGTGGGGGGACAGGCTAGACCACTTTTTTGGAAGTCTGGGAGAGTCACTGCAAAGACAGATGTGTGTTGTCTATGGTTAAGCAAGGGCACTTGGACTGCACTTATTGTTTGTGCATCTTCCTCCAGCCAATCCTTTCACACCCACTAGAGTTCCATCTTCCCCTCAGAAGACAAAGATCTTATATCAGTACATCAGAACAATACTGGTTCAATAGGCTATCGTCCAAGTGCCATTCCTGAAAAGATTTACTGGGTTTTATTCTACGCTCTTCCTGGTTCAAAAGGAGAACAGCAGTTGAAGCCCTGTAATAGACCTCAAGAGGCTGAATAACTACTGTATATCTTTCTGGAGAGGTTCAAAATAAAGTTGATACAGATCATTGCACAAGTGGTTCAACTAAGAGATTGCATGCTCTTAGTGGATCTGCAGGATGTGTTGATCCTACCATCTTGGGTTGGCAGTGGGTCCAGTCCAGCTACAGTCCTGCTGCCTCACATTCGGTCTCTTTACCTCTCTGAAAACCTTCACCAAGGTCCTGGTGGCAGCCCTGGTGCCCCTCAGGGATAAGAGACTCTGAGTCCATAATTATTTCGATAATTTTCTCCTCTTCGCAGCAAAGATCAGTTAGTCACAAACAGTACTTACTACAGGCTCTACAGTCATTCTGCTGGACAAAAAAAATTTTGGAAGAGAAACCCAGAAGTTGGTGAACCTGGGTGCTATCTTCAACACGGACATGCCTCCACAGAAGATAAGGTCTGTCAGGACGAATGTGCACAGAACAACCTCTTCTATTATCCTATCAATCTCCCAATGTTTAAGCCTGTTAGGCACAGTTGTTAGCGTGCATTCCCATGGTTCCATGGGTTCACTGGCACTTTCAACAGTTCCAGATGGGCATTTTATGCTCAATGGAGGAGACATTACCTGAGGTAATGGATTTCAATATCAAACTATATGATGAAAAGCCTGAGAAGAGAGTCCCTTGCGGCCATTAGGACCATCAAGCTGCATCACAAGTACAACAGATGCAAGCAAGAGGGACTGGGGAGCTGTCCGTGTTCAGGGGAAGAGGAGGTTCAAGTCAAAAGGAATGGTGTCCAATGTCCTAGAGGTCAGGGACAGGCACACACTTGCTTCACTTGCCTCCAATATCAGATGGAGATCAGTCTTGCTTAAGAAGGACAAGACTATGGTGGCCTACATTCAGAGATTCTTATTGAGATTCCTAACTGAACAGATCTCAGTAGTAACCATCCTGCCATATTGGGTATGCAAGGGCTTGGTTTCCTATAGCTCTCCATTTTAGTACTCGGGCTCTGATTTCCCTGCAAGACCTACCCAATATTCTGTCTCAAGGGGACTGTTTTCACTGAATCTGAGCAAGCTCTGTCTACATGCACGGCTGTTAAAAGAAGGAGGCAGGAGAGCGCTTAGGGTGCTTGTCAGAAGTAATTACTACCAGGAAACTGTCCACCAATATCTATTCAAGGATCTGGGACAGATTTATCAAGTTTGTGTCAGGAAAGGGCTTTTTACCTATCACTCCCTCTGCTTCACAGATAGTGGATTTTCTTAGGTTAGACCTTGGTTTGGGGCTGAATTCTTCGCAGCCATCTCAAGTCACAACTAAAGCCAAGTGGGCAGAATACTCTCTGATAAATGAGTTTCTTAAGGCAATTCTTAAAGTGCGCCCTCCTAGGAAGAGGATGTTTCCCCAATGGGACCTGTTGGTCTCTCTAAGCATCCTTTTGCCCCTATGGAGCAATGCTCACTGTGGAACATTACCTTCAAAGCAGTCATCCTTGTGACAATTACCTTGGGAAGGGGGGTATCAAAGTTAAAGGGCCTGGGAGTTTCAGAGTCCCATATTACATTCTTCCCGGATAGAGTAGAACTGCGCCCAGTGTCCCAGTTTCTTCCCAAGGTAGCCTCATCCTATCACCTTCTGGAAACCCGGGCTTTGCCATATTTTACAGCCAGGAGCCCTACAGGAACTGAATATCTCTATAACTTTGAAGCGATGCTTCTTAGCCACAGCTTCACTTTACGCATTTCACAGACTTTTCCTCTTACCTAGTGGTAAAAACAAGGGGAAGGAAGCCTCCTCATAAACACTGGTGGCTTGGATTGTGAAGCTTATCCAAAGGGCATACAGAGCAGCAGGTATCTACCTTCCAGGGGTGGTGACAGCGCACTCAATGAGTGCAGTAGTGGCATCATAGGTGGCCTATTCTAACTTCTCCATGGAGATTTTTGCAGAGCTGCATCTTGGTCTTCACATTACACCTTTCTAAAGCACTACATCGTGAACCTGGGAGCCCTATCCACAATTGATTTTGGGAGTAAAGCGATGTCTCTATTCATTAAAATGTATGTTTTGGGGCATCTACCCACTCTTTCAGCTGGTTATTTATCATAGGTATCATATGTTGGTGCCAAGAAATTTTAAAAATTGTATCAAAATACTTACCATAATTTTCCTTTCCTGGCACCACTCCATGGCAGCATACCTTCACATCCTCATTAGTGAGAATGCCAGAGCTGTTTGCAGTATTTCCTTTATGCTATTCACTGGTCACGAGGGAGGAGCTAAAGGCAGAGCTCAATCATAGGTATGCTGCCATGGATTAGCAACAGGAAAGAAAAATTATGGTAAGTATCTCATACAGTTTTCAATTTTGTCACTGATACACACACACAAAAGGAAAAAAGTAGTCATACAAAAACTGGTGTTTTTTTTTTAAATTTCAGTGAAGGCAGGTGGGCTTACACTCCACTTTTCCCAACCCCACAAACTGCAATTCGCTGCAACATATCAGTAGCGATTACAACATTAAATATATGTATGTATAGCTCTTTAGTAGATTGTACAGGAGAAAAAATCCACCAAAGGTATAATAAATACATTTCATGTGTAAATTAAAAATTATGAATTCAAGCCATTCTTAAATATTAGCACACAATTACTACATTCACCTCTGCTGTTCGAACAGTCAATGAGATTTTTCCTCCTCTACAAACCAGTTCAGTACCCCTTGATGTTTCCAATGAGGACCTAGAATGAGGCTCCCTGAGGAATTGAGATTGACCTACGTTTTCCTTGCATGGAGATAAGGGCTTTGCTCATAAGAGTACTCTAACATACAACTTGGTCATTCACCACCTTGCCAAATGTAAGATGATTCTTTTTGTATTCTTTCATCTTTTCAAATATTCATATACGCTACAAAAAATATAATCTACATACTGACTATAAGGGCTTTCCTGCCTCTTCCCTTATTTTTCTGGGGTACCCCTTAGAGCTCCTTTCCCTTTTTTTACCTTGTACATCTTTGAGGACCACAACTTGCAAACACTATAATGCTCTGCAATAGTCCCCTGGCAAATTCACTATCCCTAGAAGCCCTGTTAGCTTTCAAAACCATCAAAAACAATCACTTGCCACAATTTTGTATCCCAGCAGAGGTCAGGTTCAAGGCTTTGGATGTTTACTCAATGCATGCTTGTACATTTTGGCTGAGCAATTCCCACCAAATCTGCCAAAAGTTCAGACTGAATCTGAATCTCTGTACAGACAACCATTGCTTCCTCTGGGATCACAACCATGCAGCTCCTCAATCCTGGATGAACTAGTATATCCTCTGATCCTGCACCTTAGTGTACCACTGTAATTTTGTTAACCACAGTAGCCAGCTGTAGGTTATCCACATGACCTCCTAATTTTTTCAAAACAATCAACACTGGAGTTGATGCACCTGTCACAGGTAGCTCGTGGACTGGGACTTCTTCTTTCTAGACTTTGGCCTTTAACATGCCCAGCTTGGTTGCAGATAAAACACTGTCAGATATTCAGAGGTGTAGGTATGAATGCCAATGCAGGTGGCTGTAAAGATGCAATTTTGAGGGAAATAACTGTAAATAATGGTCATGGGAGAGGTGTTTTGTGCATATCCAAACTTGTGGAAACATATCAGGGAGGACCCATTTATGTTCCAGAATGACTGTGCCCATGTGCATAAAGCCAGCTTCATAAATAAATGGTTTGACCAGTTTGGTGTGGAGGAACTTGTGTGGCGTTCACAGAGCCCTGACCTCAACACAAGAGAACACATGCGCCATACTTCTCTCAGGACATGTACACTTCCCTGCAGTTTTTATTTCATGCACACTGGACGTTTTTACAGCTGCTGTTTTTGGCTTTTGACGGTTTTTGATGTTTTTTTCTACAGCTAGTAAACCCCCCAGAATGTTATCCTATGTGTCCGTACACACACAGACTGTAATCAATGTTTTTTGGCAGGGATGTTTTGTGGCTGGAAAAAAAACCAAGAGTAGTGGGTTTCTAGATGAGTTTTTTAGCTGAAAAATGATGCAAATCTGAGTTTTTGGATGTTATTTGACCCCCCAAAATTTTTTTGCTAAACAATGCAAATGAGGAAAAATGCAGGAAAACACGGCAAAAAGCGTCTAAACGCCACTAAACGCTAATGCAAAAACATTTAAAAAAGCTGAAAAACTAAGTTTTTAACGTAACTTTACACTGCTAATGTTACCAGCGTTATCAAAACACCCCCCAGTGTGCATGGAGCCTAACAAAATGGATTAGGACCCTGATTTGTCCCATGCCTGATAGAGTTAACTTTACATTATTCACGTATCACTAACAACAAAGGGAGGGAGACCTTAATAATGAACACAAAGAAATGCAAAGCTATTTTTGGATCGTCTTGTGTCATGAGGCTGCGGTGAGATCTCTGCAGTGTAATGGGACCCAAGAGGGATATGGTTGGAGATCTCAGGAGGCTTCCAAATGCTTTTATACATGGAGAGATGGTGCAGGGTGGGGGAGAACCTGTGTGTCCTCTGTACCTGACACTCCCATCTCCTATATAGAACTGGCTGAAGGAACCCGACCAACACAAGATCTGATAACAAAACATCTACAGGACACATTGTATCTGTCTAGAACAGGAAGGTGTTGGCTGTTCTATACATGAAATATTCTTCTACAAGGTGATCAATCCTTCCCGACCATTATACAGTGTGGTAATGCCAGATATTCCTCATCTCCATCCCCTGTATTCCCGTACACAGTCCCCATCCATCCTCAGTAAGGGATTCTGAATATACAGGTGAGTGGTTACAATGTGTCTTCTCACACTTTCCTGGTATATTCTGCTCTGCTCCCACATCAGTTTGGGATGGTGAAAGAGAATTCCAAAAATCTGATGACTCCAGTCTGTGTATTTCTCAGAAAAGGGGACCAGTAATGATGAGATGTTCTGGGGTTCAATTGTTGTACTACAATTCATAAAAACAATCACACTCAGCTGTACACTGACCCCCCCCCCACTACCACCACCCGATCATTGCTGCTATTCCTTCTTATCATTTTACAGATGAGACAATTCTGGATTCATATCTTATGGAGTTCACAGAATTCACAAACTCCAATTCACCAACTTTGTCCTCGGCTACTGAACCCGACATATTATAATAATACTCAGGGGGATTTATATTACACAACCACAATCATCTCTCTCTCTGTATTGTTCATTGCTTGTCTTTACCTGTGTATTGTCTGTTGTACCTGAACTAATTTGAATGATAATCTATTTATTTTTTTAATAAATAAGTAAATTAATTATTTAATCAATACATTTTTTTTTTATTACTGAATGTAAAGTATACAGAGACTGATGTGACTGTGGGGGAGGGGACATTAGAGTGTAAGCTCCTCTGGTGCAGAGACTGATGGGACTGGCTCAGTGTTCTCTGTACAGCACTGTGGTATATGTTAGAGCAATTAAGTAAAATAAATATATTTGAGCATATATGATCTGTATGTATAATTAGCTCCACCTATCACAGAATGATCTTACTGTGTTCTCATTATTATTGTTTGTGCAACACTTTACAATAAGAAGGAAGACAACACCGTTCAACACTGAAGGAATAGGGAGGCCCTGCTCATGGAGGGAGGTAATCATGATATAACAGGTAACTGATTATGAAGCATAGACTTGTATTGGGCTCTCTTCAATACATGCACATCCACTACAAATGTTATTATTTTCTCATTATTGACTTCTGGGTCTGTTCACGTGAAAATATCTTGCAGTATTAAAACAATTTTCAGGCTGCAGTTTGGTTGTGGTAGAATAAATTCACATTAAAAAATATTGATGTTCATTGTAATCCTTCTAACAGTAAAGTAGCGATAACACAAGTTTTCATATTGACTTTTTTAAAGCCTGTACAAACATGTAAAATCATCCAACTAAAATATAAATTTATAATATATATTATAAGTTTTATATATATATATATATATATATATATATATATATATACTGTGTATATATATATATATATATATATATATACTGTATATATAATTCATATTCATATGTCTTATCATTATTCAATCCAAATGGATATTGGGCATAAAATTACACTATATTGCCAAAAGTATTGGGCCGCCTGCCTTTCCACGCACATGAACTTTAATGGCCCCCCAGTCTTAGTCCATAGGGTTCAATATTGAGTTGGCCCCGCCCTTTGCAGCTATAACAGCTTCAACTTTTCTGGGAAGGCCATCCACAAGGATTAGGAGGGTGTCTATGGGAAGGTTGGACCATTCTTCCAGAAGCACATTTGTCAGGTCAGACACTGTCGGGGGAGGGGGCCTGGCTCGCAGTCTCAGCTCTAATACATCCCAAAGGTGTACTATCGGGTTGAGGTCAGAACCTCCACCCCAAACTGGCTCCTCCATGTCTTTATTCTTCTTATTATTATTATTATTATACAGTATTTATAAAGCGCCAATAGTTCGCTTAGCGCTGTACATTATAAAGGGGGACAGAACATGTGACAGAACAGTACCAATACAATGCAAAACATGAGGGGATCGAGGGCCCTGCTCCTTGGAGCTTACAATCTAGGAGGGAGGGGGTGGTGGCACAGGAGGAGATAGCTGTGGGGGATGGAGTGGTAGGAAGAGTGGAGGAGGTCGGCAAGTTAGCAGGGGGCGGGGTAGGCTTCCCTGAAGAGATGGGTTTTCAGGGTGCGCCTAAAGGAGAGGAGAGTAGGTGATAATCTGATGGGTTGGGGCAGGGAGTTCCAGAGGATGGGTGACACCCTGGAGAAGTCCTGGAGGCGGGCATGGGAGGAGGAGACCAGGGAACTAGAGAGAAGGAGGTCTTGTGAGGAGCGGAGTGTGCGTGTTGGGCGGTACTTGGATATTAGGTCAGAGATGTAGTTCGGGGCAGTATGGTGGACAGCTTTGTACGTCAGCGTTAGGATTTTGAATTTGATCCGTTGTGCAATCGGAAGCCAGTGGAGGGATTGGCAGAGGGGGGTGGCGGAGATGGAGCGGTTGGAAAGGTGAATGAGTCTGGCAGCCGTATTCAGGATGGACTGAAGCGGGGATAGCCAGCGGCGAGGCAGGCCAGTGAGGAGGGAGTTGCAGTAGTCGAGTCGTGATATGATGAGGGAGTGGATGAGCTGTTTAGTGGTTTCTGGAGTTAGGAACGTGCGGATTTTGGCGATGTTGCGGAGGTGGAGTCTGCACGAGTTTGTTAAAGAGTGGACTTGGGGCTGGAAGGATAGGTTGGAGTCCAAAATGACACCAAGTACTCTGGCCTGCGGGGCGGGTTTGATGGTGGCGTTGTTGGACATGATGGAGAAGTCAATGGGGGGTGGTGTCCGGGCTGGAGGGAAGACAAGAAACTCGGTTTTGCAGAGGTTCAGTTTAAGGAAGTGGAGCGACATCCAGTCTGATATGTCGCTCAACAGGTGTGTGATTCGGGCGGAGACCGAGGGGGTGAGGTGGGGGGTTGAGAGATAGATTTGTGTGTCGTCGGCATAGAGGTGGTAGTTGAAGCCGTGAGAGTGTATGAGTTGGCCAAGGGAGGAGGTGTAGATGGAGAAGAGAAGGGGCCCGAGGACAGAGCCTTGAGGGACCCCAAAAGAGAGGGGGAGTGAGAGGGAGGTGGTGGCATTATAGGTAACGCTGAAAGAGCGTTGTGACAGGTAGGATGAGAGCCAGGAGAGAGCAGAATCTCTGAGGCCGAGGGAGTGTAGTTTTTTGAGGAGGAGGGGGTGGTCGACTGTGTCGAAGGCCGCAGAGAGGTCAAGGAGTAGGAGCACTGAATAGTGGCCATTAGCTTTGGCGGTTAGCAGGTCATTGGAGAGTTTGAGTAAGGCAGTTTCGGTGGAGTGTAGGGGACGGAAGCCAGACTGTAGGGGATCGAGGAGGTTGTTGTCATTGAGGTGAGAGCATAGGCGGGTGTAGACTAGGCGCTCGAGGAGTTTAGATGTAAATGGGAGCAGGGAGATGGGTCTGAGGTTGTTCGGGTCATTGGGGTCCAGGGAGGGCTTTTTAAGTATGGGGGTGATGTGTGCATGTTTCAGAGGGGAAGGGAAAGTGCCGGAGGAGAGGGAGAGATTGAAGATGTGGGTGAGGGAGCGTAGGATGGAGGGGGAGGGAGGTTGTAGGAGTTGTGAGGGGATAGGGTCAAGGGGGCAGGGGGTGAGGCGGGCATCAGAGAGGATCTTGGAGACTTCTTCGATGGTAGTAAGGTCAAAGGTGCGGAGTGTTGGGGGAGCTTCAGTATGAGGAATGTAGGGTGGGGTGGGAGAGGAGGTCAGAGCAGTGGTGGGGCCGTGGGAGAGGGGTGTAGAGGGGGTAGCTAAGTGAGGGGGAAGGGGGTTGGAGGGAGTTTGAGCAGCGACGAAGTCCCTGTGGGTTATGTCGAGGGGGAGGGGGGATGAGGGGGTAGCTGTGTGAGAGGGGACGGGTTGAGAAGGCGTGTGAGTTGCGGCAATGTCCTTGCGAATTATGTCAATCTTGTTTTTGAAGTGATTGGCAATCTCAAGGGCAGTGAGTGAGGTGCTGGGTGGAGGTGGGGGTGGCGAGAGTAGAGAGTTGAAGGTGGAGAAGAGTCGGCGAGGATTGGAGGAGAGGGCCTTGATGAGGGTCAGGAAGTAGGCTTGTTTGGCAGTATGGAGGGAGGAGGTGTAGGTGTGGAAGGCAGATTTGTATCGGGTGAAGGCTTGTTGGGATTTGGTTTTGCGCCATAGTCGCTCCAGGGCACGACTGTGTCGTTTGAGGGTTTTGGTGTGATCAGTCTGCCAGGGCTGGAGCGGTCGGGGTCTGATGTTGCGTGTGGTTAAAGGCGCTAGTGAGTCAAGGGTTGTTGACAGCGCATTGTTGTAGGCGGTCATAGCCAAGTCGGGGCAGGACAGGGGGAGGATGCGGTCATGGAGTTGATCAACTGCGGAGTGGAGGGAGGCAGGGTTAAGGTTGCGGAGGTTACAGCTGGTAGTAGTGTGACATTTGGAGGGGTAGGCGTTGGAGGATGAGGAGATAGAGAAGGTAATCAGATTGTGGTCAGAGAGAGGGAAGGGGGTGTTAGTGAGGTTGTGGGGAGCGCAGCGGTTGTAGAAGACAAGATCAAGGATATTACCGTCGGAGTGGGTGGTGGATTGTATGCACTGTGCAAGTGCAAAGGAGGAGGTTAAGTGGAGGAGACGGGCTGTGTCCGGGTTGTCGAGGTTGACAGGGATGTTGAAATCCCCAAGGATAATAGTGGGTAGCTCAGAGGAGAGGAAGAAGGGTAGCCAGGAGGAGAAGTCTTCCAGGAAGCGGGGTATGGATCCAGGAGGCCTGTATATCACAGTAATCTTCAGGGGGGTTGGGGAGAATAGTCGGACGCAGTGGGCCTCGAAGGAGGAGAAGGATAGGGAGGGGGGGTTTGGGAGGACTCGGAAGGTGCTCTGCGGTGACAGGAGCAGGCCAACCCCACCACCTTTACGACCGTTGGGCCTGGGTGAGTGGGTCCAGGTGAGACCGCCGTAGGAGAGTGAAGCAGGGGAGGTAGAGTCAGTGGGCTGGATCCAGGTTTCCGTAATCGCCAGGAGGTTGAGGGAGCGGGAAACAAAGAGGTCGTGGATGGCGGTAAGCTTGTTGCACGCCGATCGGGCGTTCAGGAGTGCACATGAAAACGGGGGGGAGATTTTAGGGAGCAGGGGGACAGATACTAAGTTGCGGGGGTTGCGGCAGGACGTGGAGGCGGGAGGGTTTTGTGCGGGTGAGGGAGGTGGTGGAGGGCCAGGATTCGAGGAGATGTCCCCCGCGGTTATGAGGAGGAGAAGGGTGAGAAAGGTGGCATGGGAGCGGGATGTGCAGGAGCGTGAGAAACTACAAGTGGAGGTGTTCGGGTCAGTGGGAGAGTGGAGTAATAGGAGGAAGTGGTAGGTGCCATAGAGGGGTGAGGGAAACAGTGAGGGCACAATATACAAATGTTTGGGAGGAGCAGAGGGATATAGTGAATGGATTTTGGGAACAGAGGAGAGGAAAATGAGAAGGAGGAGTGGAAGAGGCATTTTGGGGAGGTGATGAAAGCAATAGTAGGGAGATGATAGCAATGAGGGGGAGATGTACAAGTTTTGGGGTGGAGCAGAGGGGTAAAGAAATGAGATTTGGGAACAGAGGATAGTAATATGAAGAGGAGAAGAGGGGTGTATTATATAAAAGGTACACGGAGTGGGACTCAGGTATGTAAAAGATATTTCCCAGGGTGTTTCCTTGCAGTCTGTCCAGCATGCAGTAGAGTTTCTTGCTGTTGTTGTGTCTTCCCGCTGCTTAAGTTCTCCTGCTTTAGTTCAACTGCTGTGTTTAACTGCTCTGCACTCATTCAAAGCCACACTCCATCATAAGCAGCACCCCCATCAGAGACTGTGCCCCCCATCAGAGATCTCCCCCATGAGCTGAACTAAATTTATAGGGAGATGCTCAAATGAGCATTCAACTCCGCCCCAATTAGAAGCTGATAAGGCTCACATGAATAAGGGGGGATGTTTCTTAGGAACCAGGCCACAGTCATAAACCTGAGTGCGCCTAGAGGTGAGGACAAGTCAACAGATACACAGATATAATTACAACATTTGTTGAGAATTTAACAGGAGTCGATGCGTTTGTCTGGTTAAGAGTGGAGGTAGCAGATAAATGCAGTTACCCAGAGAAGAACAGCAGGAGTCAATGCGTTTGTCTGGTTAAGAGTGGAGGTAGCAGATAAATGCAGTTACCCAGAAGAAGACCTTGCTTTGTGCACTGGTGCGCAGTCATGTTGGAACAGGAAGGGGCCATCCTCAAACTCTTCCCACAAAGTTGGGAGCATGAAATTGTCCAAATTGTCTTGGTATGCTGATGCCTTAAGAGTTCCCTTCACTGGAACTAGGGGGCCAAGCCCAACTCCTGAAAAACAACCCCGTACCATAATTCCCCTCCACCAAACTTTACACTTGGCACAATGCAGTCATGCAATCCATCGGATTGCCAGACAGAAGCATGATTGGTCACTCCAGAGAACATGTCTTCACTGGTCTAGAGTCCAGTGGCGGCGTGCTTTACACCACAACATCCAACGCTTTGCATTGCATTGCACTTGGTGATGGAAGGCTTGGATGCAGCTGCTCGGCCATGGAAACCCATTCCATGAAGCTCTCTACGCACTGTTGTTGGGCTCATCTGAAGGCCACACCAAGTTTGGAGGTCTTTAGCTATTGACTCTGCAGACAGTTGGTGACTTCTGCGCACTGTGCGCTTCAGCATGCGCTGACCCCGCCCTGTCATGTGACGTGGCCTACCACTTGGTGGCTGAGTGGCTGTTGTTCCCAGTTGCTTCCACTTTGTTATAATCCCACTAACAGTTGAGCGTGGAATATTTAGTAGCCGGGAAATGTCACGGATGGACTTATTGCACAGGTTGCCACCTATCACGGGACCACGCTTGGAGTCACTGAGCCCCTGAGAGCGACCCATTCTTTCAAAAATGTTTGTAAGTAGCAGTCTGCATGCCTAGGGGCTTGATTGTATACACCACTGGCCATGGAGGTGTTTGGAATACCTGAATCCAATGATTTGGTGGGCTGGCCCAATACTTTTGGCAATATAGCATATATACAGTACATAATGTATATCTATGCCCAATATCAATTTGGTTAGAATAAAGAAATCGATTTGTATTTACCTTTATAACATATTTATTTTCAGGATTTATTTTTGATTCTTTATGTGGTCTTTATTTATTTATTTATTTTATTTTTCCATTGAATGTGGGAGTATTGCAGCAGCCATCAGTATTTACTTTCCGTTTTCTATTCATTGTTAGTTTGTTTCACCTGACTTGTATCAATTATTCATTGAATAGATTGAAACAAACTTATTTACTGTTTTTGATTGTTCTAGTGGATCTGCCTGAAACTGTCATAATTGTGTATTGCTAAAATTTTATTCTTCAAAATTTTTATACCTTGTAAGCTGGAACCCCTCAGTTGGACGTTCTGTCATATATTGAGCCTGGAGGGCAGAGCTCTGATTGCTGGAATTCATCTTGTTCACCTTTTCCTATACATATAATTATATACACATTTACAGTCTAGTGAATGGTGTCTTCTCCAGTATAATGTCTTCCTGAATCCTCACATTATATTTCCCTCTCCTGGTGAATTTTTTGGTTCTAATGGGAAATCAGACTTCTCAATCTGAATTCATTTTGCTTGGCCTGTCAGACCTCACGGATTCTCAGGTCCCGGTATTTCTGCTGATCCTCCTCATCTATGTGGCCACACTGGTTGGTAATCTTCTCATCATTTTTCTGGTGGTCTCAAACTCCCACCTTCAGACACCGATGTACTTTTTCTTAGGAAACCTCTCGGTTTTAGACATCTTCAATTCCTCCATTTCAACATCTCATGTGTCTTTTGACATCTGTACTGGAAACAAACTGATTTCATACCCAACTTGTATTTCCCAGGTCTTCCTATTCATCTGGTTTGCCAGCACTGAGTCCTCCATACTTACAGTGATGTCCTTCGATCGCTATGTTGCCATCTGTCGTCCCTTGCATTATACAACCATGATAAGCATTCACTTGTGTGTTCAGATAGCATTCTTTTTCTGGCTCTTCAGGTTTGTATGTTGCTTGGTACACACACTTTGTGCACTAAGACTGGCCTTTCCTGACCCCACCACCATCCCAGGATTCTTTTGCGAATTATATCAGCTGTTTCAACTATCATCTTCTGACAAATTCCTCAATAATTTACTTTTATATGTTGAATCTGTAAGTATTGGAGTCACTAGCTTTCTCATTACTTTCCTTTCCTATGTCTACATTTTCAAAACCATTCTAAAAATTACATTGAAGGATGGAAGACGGAAAGCTTACTCCACCTGCAGTTCTCACCTCACCGTGGTCTTCATTTTTTATGGGGCTGGTCTTTTCAACTACTTTCAATTCAACACGAACAGTTTTCTGGCAGGCCGACTGATTTCTGTATTTTACACAATTGTCACCCCTCTTCTAAATCCAATTATATACAGCTTGAGGAACAATGACCTGAAAGGAGCTCTTCGGAAAACTCTGTCCAGAATTGGTGCCACGCCATAAACTGTCACTGAAGGAGAACTGCACAACAATATTGTCAATCTCAGGATAGCTTGCATTTTATACTCATTTGCTGGGTTTTCATCTTAGATAAGTATGACATTTCTTAATTTTGATACGTAGACACAAGGTCAAAAGAAGTCCAAACATTCAAATCTGATAGCAGTGCAGAATATTTCAACCATAAGACTTCTTGTTGCTTAAACACTTGTTGCCCACCCAGTACATATAGTGTGAGCAGGCAGCACAGCCAGGCCGGGAGGTGTACTGGTACATGGCCCAGCACACAAGCTCTAGTGCTCCTCCTGGGGCAGGTAGCAGCTCAGTCCCATGACCATCGTGTCCAGTGGACACAGTGGGTCTCTCTGCTCGATACCTGGCCACTATAAGCAGCCAGGGTATCATGTGATTGCTGTGACCAATCATATCAATCACACAATGTTTATGTAAGCAATCTGTCATGAATGATTTTCCAAATGCGATATCTCCTGCGCTCCGGGACCCAGACCGGTGGTGAGTAGATGGAATCAAACTCCAAAAAGGAAGGAACCACCGGAATAGACAAGGTCGTGCAGCTCCACACCAAGGCTGGGGAAGCCCAAACAGAACTGTGAAGAAGAACAACAAAAAAGAAGCGCACCAACCTTGCGCATTACCTCAGTAACCAAAATTTATTTAGTAAAGGAATGGTACTCACAAACAGCGAATAAAAACAGGCATGTAAGTCCTCAAAGGGACTTTAAAGGCAAGATGCCAATGCGAATCCCATCATGGAGGAAGCCACTCAGTACAGCTGACGCGTTTCGAAGGACATGCCTTCTTCCTCAGAGCATTGGCATCTTGCCTTTAAAGTCCCTTTGAGGACTTACATGCCTGTTTTTATTCGCTGTTTGTGAGTACCATTCCTTTACTAAATAAATTTTGGTTACTGAGGTAATGCGCAAGGTTGGTGCGCTTCTTTTTTGTTGTTCTTCATCACAGTCATGAATGATTTTCCATTCATGACAGCTTTATTACTGTTGTGATGCTGTGATTGGCCCACAGCTATCACATGTTACCTAACTACCTGTACCATGTGATTAGCTGTGGTCAATCACTGCATGTCAACAGTAACTAAGCTAGCATGAATGGAAACCCATTCATAACAGCTAAAGTTATTGCTTACAATGGTGATATTCACAAAATAGGCAATAACAGTGTAAAAAAAAATCCTTCCCCTCCCCCTCCATAGTAGTACAGAATCACAGTACCACGCTTGGAGTCACTGAGCTCCTGAGAGCGACCCATTCTTTCACCAATGTTTGTAGAAGCAGTTTGCATGCCTAGGGGCTTGATTTTATACACTAGTGTCCATGGAGGGGATAGGAACACCTGAATCCAATGATTTGGAGGGCGGGTCCAATACTTTTGGCAATATAGTATATATCTGTTTTATTGGAAATAAAATATTTTTAATGATAAAGCACTATTTATGTTTCCTTTTGCTTGAAATGGAGTGGTGTTTTGGGAGGAGGGGCGGGGATCGCAGTGCTAGATACAAGTAACATCCATGATGTCCATGGAAGGGACAAAAATAGTTTTACGACCAAATGTGAGGTCATTTACAAGAGGTGAGCAGACATCTGATGGCAGCGTGTTCACTTTATAATTGTTGGATGCAGCACGGATGGTGATTCAGTAGTGAAAAGCACAACATGGTGTTATAAAAAGGGCTTTATGTTTACACTGTATAACGTTCACGTTTTGCATTGTATTATGCGGAATGGGTTAATTATAGTGCTGCCCACCCCTTGTCCCAGCCCTGCCCAGACCTCATCCCTAATAAAGAATTATGTGATAATACAGTGTGCAGGATACCAGGGCTTGGTTTTGGAGGCAATTATATCTCATCACTGTTTGGGTTGTGGTCCCTCTAATGGACCTAACAAGGTATATTTGGAGTGCTGATGGATTCTCCTGTGACTTGAAGCTTTCCTAGAAGAAAGTTTGGGTGGGATAAAGCCTCAAAACCTGACTATGAGTACTTTGGACCTGAAAGGGTTACCTGCCTGCAAGTTAGGGTTGAAAAGGGCAGGAAGCAGCCAGCAGGTGTCTGTGAGGTATTGAGTGGAGTAGGACCCACTTGTGAGAGAGAACTGTGTTCTGCTCAGTTTCTGAGACACTGCTAAGCTGCTGGAAACTTCTGGATCCCTGGAGCAGGCCTCTAACCCCTGTTGGGGATAAGTTTATACTGGCACTGAGCCATGTTTTTTGCGAATACCAGACGTTTCTGAACTGTTTTAAGCTGAAAAAAGCTGGCTTTGTTTGCCCTTTGAAAAATAAAACCTGTTTTACTTTTACCAAAACAGCTGGCTTGTGATCTGGACCCCCAACATGTCACAACAACAATGTAATATTGGCCAGTAGAAGGACTTTCCTATTCAGGGAGAATTGGCCAAAATGTTACCAGAGAAAAAAAGGAGCACAGGCAAATGTTTTGCTACAACAAAAAAAGACAGTGCAGAGGATACAGCAGTGTAAAATTAGCTGGCAGCATGACAATTTTTAATGCTAAAGGCTAGACATAAATTAGAGAAAAAGAACACAGGCAGGATTATTATTATATGAATTAAGGTATTGCAGAGAATATAGAGGTGTAAAATTGTCCAGCAGCAAGACAGTTTTATTCAGTGATAATAGGCCCAACTGCTTTATGCCTAACTTTTTTTTTAGCTACGGGGCTAGGTGGGTGCGATGAATTTAAATGATATAATGTGAGGGGGTTTAGGTAAACACTGTTCTTAATCTTTTTCATTTCAAATTAAAACATTTCATTTTGTCTGTTGCAAACAAAAGTCAGCTTAACCTCATGCCGACCGCGCATAGCCGAATGACGGCTTCACCGCGGCCGGCCAGTTCTGAGTGGACGTCATATGACGTCCTCCCAGAACGCACTCTCCTGCGCGCCCCAGGGGGCGCGCACCCGGCGATCTCCGTGATCGCTGTGTCCTACGGACACAGCTGATCACGAGATGTGGTAAAAGGCCGATCATACCGGCCTTTTACCACGTGATCAGCGGTGTCCAATGACACACTGATCACAGGGAAATGCAAGTGCCGGTTCTCGGCTGCACTTTCCTCACGCTGTCAGATCGTGAGGAAAGTACTGCCGAGAACCGGCAGTTGTCAGAGCGTGGATCGGCACCGATCATCAGGGCACTGATGATCAGTGCCCTGATGATCGGTGCCCAGCAGTGACACCCGCAAGTTCCGCCCAGCAGTGCGCCCACTAGCTCCGCCCACCCGTGCCCAGCAGTGCACCCACCTGTGCCCAGCAGTGCCCCCACCTGTGCCCAGCAGTGCACCCACCTGTGCCACTCTGCAGTGCCACCTACCTGTGCCCAGATGTGCCACCTACATGTGCATAGCAGTGCCACCCACCTGTGCCCACCCACCTGTGCCCACCAGTGCCACCCACCTGTGCCCACCAGTGCCACCCACCTGTGCCCACCCACCAGTGCTGCCCACCAGTGCCACCCACCAGTGCAGCCCAGCAGTGCTGCCAGTCAGTGCCACCAGTCAGTGCCCAGGGGTTGTGCCAGTCAGTGCCGCCAGTGAGTGCCCAGCAGTGATGCCAGTCAGTGCCATCTATCAGTACCCATAATCAGTGTCACCTATCAGTGCCGCCTATCAGTGCTGCATATCAGTGCCGCCTATCCGTGACCCCTAATTAGTGCTGTCTATCAGTGCCGCCTATCCGTGCCACCTCATTAGTACTGCCTATCAGTGCCCTTTAGTGCTGCCTATCAGTGCCCATCAGTGCCGCCTATCAGTGCCCATGAGTGCTGCCTCATCAACGCACATCAGTGAAGGAGAAAAAATACCTGTTTGAAAAATTTTATAAAAGAAACAAATAAACTTTTTTTTTTTTTTCAAATTTTTTGCACTTTTTTTATTTATAGCGCAAAAAGTAAAGCGCCCAGTGGCGATTAAATACCACAAAAAGAAAGCTCTATTGGTGAGAAAAAAATGATCAAAATTTCATATGGGTACAATGTTGCATGACCGCGCAATTGTCAATCAAAGTGCGGCAGCGCTGAAAGCTGAAAATTGGCCTGGTAAGGAAGGGGGTATAAGTGCCTGGTAGGCAAGGGGTTAAAGAACAGATCGCCAGTAACAAGTGAATGCTCCACACCCAATCTTTATCAAAAGGCCTGCTATTATCATTACAGGTGCTTGTATAGCGCCATCAATTTACGCAGCGCTTTACATATATATTTTACATTCACATCAGTCCCTAACCTTCAAGGAGTGTACAATCTAAGGTCCCTAACTCACATTTATACATACACATACTAGGGCCAATTTAGACAGGATCCAATTAATCTACCAGCATGTCTTTGGTGTGTGGGAGGAAACCAGAGTACCTGGAGGAAACCCACGCAAGCACAGGGAGAACATGCAAACTTGGGATTCAAAACTGACGATCCTAGTACTGCCAGGCGGAAGTGCTGACCATTTAGCCACTCTGCTGCCCTTTAGAAGTTAACCAACTTGATGCCTCACTAATGACAGATGAGTTTCTCACTCCAGTTAAATCTCTAAAACTTGGTAAAGCACATGGCCAAGATGGCAACACAGACCAATATTAAAAAAGCATTTGTGCCCATCCTATATTCCATCCTATAGCCTGAGATTCTATTCTGAAGGACAAAACGTCTAGCACATACTCTGAGAGCCCATATATTGGTTCAACCTAAAGAGATCAAAGACCTCGCTATGTGTGCAAATTGTGCCCAATATCCCTCATAAAGTTAGACCTTAAGCTTTTCACTAAGGTCCTTTCCAAGGGTCTGTTATGTATTTTGGGGGACCTTTGGAGGCGTTTGTGTGCTTTTTTATTTTTAAGACATTGTCAATGAATGCAATTAAAACTTCTTTATTTCTTTGTAAATGTCATTGTTTTCTGCAGCTTGTTACACAGCATGAATAAAAAAAATGCCTAGACCTCCCCTCCTTAAAACATAATACATATCAGACCCTTTGACTCTGGTATGGATTTTAAGGTGGACTTAATTTTAAAAAAATGAGTGAGGTCCTCCTCAAAATTCATTCTAGACCCTAATCTGAGCAAGCAGGCTGGCTGGTTAGGAAAAGGGGAGATGAGTGTGCAGCCCCTTGTTAACCATACCATTACAATATTCCCTAAACATGGGGGTGGGGGGCACAAATCACCTTGTCCCCAACTTGATCAGGACAAGAGCCTCATCCCCACAACCCTGGCTGGAGATTGTGGAGGTTTATGGATGAGGGGATTATAAGAATATGGAATCCCTTTTTAAAAATAAGGGGGGCCTTAGATACTGCACCCTCCCCCAGTATGAATGAGTATGGAGTACATAAAATCCTCACTCATTCACAAAAAAGTTGTAACGTAAAAATGAAGATATTTGACATACTTTTGATAAGTTCTTTATTTTAAAAAAATCCTCAAAGTCACTTGCTGTAAATCCATCATCAGTCACAATGTCCACTACTAGCCGACTGGCTGAATAAATAATAAAATGATGACCCTGTGCAAGCGACCAATGCTATTGGTTACACTAGCTAAATGACAGCTCCCAAAACTGTCATTAACTTTAAAATGGAAGAGTGGTGACATCATTGAACAAATATGGTCATGGCCATAATTAGTCAATGTCATTGCCCAGATATGACCAGGTTTCCAGTGATGTCAATGGTTCTTAGGGATGCATTGGCTTCCTTAGGAACCGATGACATTGAGAAGCTGCCAGAAATAGAAATAGTAGGAATACCACTTCTTTAATTGATGCTCAGTTCCTGCTGAGTGGGGGGCTGAATGGGGTAATGTTCTGGCATTCATTCATCCCTAATTGTGATGAATCCTCTCCTTTAACCACTTCCCACCCGGCCACTGTAGAAAACTGGCTGGGTGGGATGAGCTCCGATCTGGGAGGATGTACCTGTACGTCCTCCACTTTTGTGGCTCGCACAATCTCTGGACTTTAAACACATCACAAATCTGGAAATCTGCCCTCCTGATCATGTAATCATGTGATTGCTGTGTCCAATCACTGCCATCACACAATGTAAACAGAAACACATGTCTCTTTAATGGCTTTCCTTCTCCTCACACAGAGAGCATGAGTGGAGAGGGAGAGTGGATCTGTGCAGCCTGTAAGGGATCTGTGTGTAACTACTCTGCAGGTACACAGTGATCCCACACAGTGCAGCCATATGTCACAAGTGCACCAAGCACCATCTTGTGTCCAAGCACATCAGTGTTCAAGTTCACATCAATATCTGTACCAGTGTCCCATCTGTCAGTGTACCAGTGCACAAAAACATATGTTATAGTGTACCAGTGTCCTATCAACATCTGTCACAGTGTACTAGTACACAAAAACATCTGTCACAGTGTACCAATAGCGCCCACCTGCAACATCAACATTTGTCAGTGTCCCACTGCAACATCAACATCTGTCAGTGTCCCAGTGGACCATCAACATTTGGCGGTGTATCTAGTGGGCTGTCAACATCTGTCAGTGTCCCAGCGGACCGTCAACATCTCTTGGTGTTCCTAGTGGATTGTCAAAATCTGTCAGTGTCAAGTGGACTATCAACATCTGTCAGTGTTCTTAGTGGACTGTTAACATATGTCAATGTCTGTAGTAGGCCTTCAACATCTGTTGGTGTCCCTAGTATACCATCAACATCTGTTGGTGTCCCTAGTATACCATCAACATTTGTTGGTGTGCCTAGTGGGCTGTCAACATTTGTATTTTTCTTAGGGGACTTTCAACATCTTTCAGTGTCCCTAGTGGATTGTCATCATCTTTCAGTGTCCCCAGTGGACCATCAACATCTGTTATAGTGTCCCAGTGGACCATCGATATCTGTCAATATCCCAGTGCAAAGCATCTGAATTAGTCTACCAGTGTACATCAATATCTGTCAGATTGTTCCAGTGCAAAACAACATCTACAATGGTGTCCCAGTGTACATCAACATCTATCAGTGTCCCAATTGACCATCAACATATGTCAGTGCCCCAGTGCAAAACAGCTGCAATAGTGTTCCAGCGCACATCAACATCTGCCACAATGTCCTAGTTCAAAAACATCTGCAATAGCCCAGTACAGATCAACATCTGCCGGTATCCCCAGTGCACAATAAAATCTGTAGGTGTCCCAGAGGACCGTCAACAATTGTTGATGTCCTAGTACACATCAACAGCTGTCACAGTGTCCTAGTGCACAACATCTGAAATATCATCCCAATGCAACATCAACATCTGTTGGTGTTAGTGGGTCAGTAACTGATTCAGAAGAGGAAGGGGTTCCAACAAAGAGATTCAGGTGATCTGAGGAGGAGCAGACAACCACCAGCAGCACAGTACATCCTGCTGAAGTAGAGAGCACCAGCAGTGCAGTACACCCAGATGATAGGCTAGGAACTAGTAGTGGGGTTTCATGACCACAAAGAATTATGGCTCATACCGCATATGGTGTTGCTATACTCAGGAAGAGGTTTATTTCTTAGTATGTCCATGCTGTGTGTTAGAAATATCTTATAAATTAACAACTTTGTGTAAAAAAAAATACATTTTAATTTTCTTTCCACATTTTCCAAAGCTTTGTAGCAAAAAACAACATGTTAAAAAGACTAATTATGCTTCATAGAAAATAAGCTGGGTTGTTTGCTTTACAAAATGTGGTTATTTTATATGCGTTTCCACAGTCTTGGTGCTCTGGGGTCTCCAAAAATGTGATAGGTAGTCAGGAAATCAGATGCCCCTATAACGTCTGAAGGTGCTCTTTGGATGTTGGGCCTCTCTATGTAGCTAGGCTGTGAAAAAGTCTCACACATGTAGTATCACTATACTCAGGAGGAGTAGCAGAATGTATTTTGGGGTGTAATTCTTGGTATGTATATGCTGTGTGTTTGAAACATCTTATTGTCGTTGTGTAAAAAAAAACTTTTCTTTTCACATTTTCCAAAAACTTGTGGCAAAAAAATTACATGTTCAAAAGACTAATTATTCATCATAGAAAATACATTGAGTGTTTGAATGTGATAATTTTGTGGGTGTTTCCATTGACCTGGTGCACCAGGACCTTACAAAATGTGATAGGTAGTCAGGAAATTAGATGCATAATTTAGGCATGATTAATGCTCATTGAAAGCCCAAATGTGCTTCTAAACTTCTTGCAAGTCTGAAGCTGCTCCTTGGATTTTGGGCCTCTCCATGCTGCTAGACTATAAAAAAAAGTCACACGTGTAATTTCCCCATATTCAGAAGGAGTAGTAGAATATATTTATATAATAGGGTGTACGTGTAAGCATTCCTATGCTGTGTAAGAAATAGCTTGTTAAAATGGCAAACACAGTTTACTTACTTTCATGAATTTCCAAAGAATTGTGACAAAAAAATTACAAATTGAGAAAACTCATCATGACACCATGTTTTACTAAATATATCACACAGTTTACTTTAAAAAAACGGATCATTTTGGGAGGTGTGTGTATTGTTCTGTCATTTAAGGGCCTCAATAAATGAGATGGGCAGTCAATACATTTGCATTGATCAAGTTTCAAATACACTGTATACCATGGTTTGTAGACTCTATAACGTTCACTCAGACTAAATAATATACACTGGTTTTTTCACAAGAAATGTAGCAGAATGAATTTTGGCCTAGATTTATAATGGAAGACTATTTATTGGCAAAGTTTATAATTATAGCAGAAACTTGGAACAACTGTTGTTTTTTCCAATTTGTTAGGGTTTATTTATACAGAGGTAATTAAATAATACCAACAAAAATCTTTATCTGTCTCAAAACAATGCTAGAAAATGTATTTGGTGCATAACTGTGTAAATGTCATTCAAAGTGTGACAGCACTGACAGCTGAAACATGGTCTGGGCGGGAAGGGGGTTTAATATTAGTCTTCAAGTGATTAATCCCTGGCCAGTCCTTGCTTACTAGAAGAAGAAAAAACACACAGGATCATGTAACCGACATGCGAAATGAACCAATTCAATCTGGTAAAATGTGTGTGTGTGGGGGAGCATTTAGAAGACTTGTACTGCTGCTTAAAGCTCGAGGGGGAGCGAGGGGGAGCAGGCGGTGGATCCCACTAATATAGAAGTGTCGATTTGAGGAATATAGGATTCCGCTCACCCTCCCAATGCTTGCAGATGAATGCATTGGCCTCAGCCAGAGTTGCTCCACTGGCCATGCCCCTCAGGGGCATGACTATTGGAGCAGTGCTGGCTGAGGCCAATACACTCAATTACAAGCATGGGGCCAGGATAGGGGGGAGAAAATGTTAGAAATACAGAACCATGGATCTTGAAGTTCTCCTTTAAGTTAAAGTTCTTCATAAAACATACATGGCGATAGAACAGAACAATCCTTGCATCTATATGAGCAATATGCGAGAATGCTGCCAAATGGTGTTTCCAGTGAAGGGTCCTGTCGATGCTAAATCATACAAAGATATTTTGGTCAGTATTGCTCTTCCAAATTTTGGTGACTGGAGAAGACCCTTTTCCTTTCCAGCATGACTGTGCCCCTGTGTGCAAAGCCAGCTCCATAAATATATGGTTTGACCAGATCGGTGTGGAGGAATGTCCTGCACAGAGCCCTGACCTCAACCCTACTCAACACATCCTCTACACTTCTCTCATGATAGCAGATTTATCACAAAATTGATTAAGACTCTGATTTACCTTGTGCCCCATTTCTTATTAATTAATATATTTGTATTATTATTATTATTATTGTTTATTATTGATTATGCATTATTTATTTACCAATAGAATAAACATTAAAACACAAAGATATGTTGTAATTGTCATGAGGCTGTAGTGGAATCTCAGCAGTGTAATGAGACCCAGGAGGGATATAGTTGGAGATCTCAGGAGGCTTCTAGATGCTTTTATACACGGTGAGATGGTGCAGGGTGGGGGGAGAACCTGTGTATCCTCTGTACCTGACACTCCGGTCTCCTCTATAGAACTGGCTGAAGGAACCCGACCAACACAAGATCTGATAACAAGACATCTACAGGACACATTGTATCTGTCTAGAACAGGAAGATGTTGGTGGTTTTGCCTCCTCTGCACCCCTCGAATTCCCGTACATAGACCCCATGCATCACCACTATAAAGATTCTGAATATACAGGTGAGTGGTTACACTGGGGGAGATTTACTAAAGCTGGTTCACTCAGAATCTGGTTGTCAGGAATGGACTTGCCAATAGTGGTGGGACTCACCTGCCTTGTGGGCTGCAGTACCAGGGCTGGCTAGCGGGTGCTCTCAACAATCAGAGGTTCACTTCGGCAATTAGCCATCACCTGGGGCTGATTGCAGGTGGTGTATTTAAGGGATGGCCAGACCTGCAGTCTGTGCCTTGGTGTGTGTTTTTCCATGGGCCCCTGTATCTTGTAACCTGCATTCCTGTTTCTGCCTGACTTGTTGCCGACCCTGCCTGATCCTGACCTCTGCTGACTTCTCCTGTTTGATCCCTGGCTTGTGACCCTGACCATTCTCTGCCTGACCCCCTGTACCTACCTGTCCGTTAGTTGCTGTACCCGGCTTGTGACCTGACTACTCTCCGCCTGCTCCTCCTGTACCTACCTGCCCGATACTTATTGACCCAGCCTGCCTGATTACGTTGTGCTCTATATGTGTATGTACCTGTGTATCAGTTTAGGTTTGGGTTTGTTTCACCTTGTTGTATGTATTTGTGTTAGCTTGGGGTTTGTGCACTGCGTTTATATTTGTATTGTTAGTCTTTAATAAATTGTCTTATTTATACCATATCTGAAGCCTGCGTTTCCCTGTGTCAGTCCACACACTTCTGGTCACACCCGCATCCCTGACACTGGTGCACCTGTGCACGGTAGCCAATGAGTTTCTAACCTCAACTTGTTCAATTAAGCTTTAGCAAAAAAAACTAGAAGCTGATTGGTTTGCATGCAGAAGTGCATGAGATTCTGAGTGAACCAGCTTTACTAAATAAACCCCAATGTGTCTTCTCACACTTTCCTGGTATATTCTACTCAGCTCCCACATTGGTTTGGGGTTGGCAAAAGAGAATTCAAAAAATTGGATGAATCCGGTCTTTGTGGGGTTTATTTACTAAAGCTGGGTCACTCAGAATCTAGTGCACTTCTGCTTGGAAACCAATCAGCTTCCAGGTTTTATTGCTAAAGCTTAATTGAACAAACTGAGGTTAGAAGCTGATTGGCTGCCATGCACAACTGCACCAGATTCTGATTGAACCAGCTTTAGTAAATCTCCATACAAGGTAAACCTATGTGAGCGCACTCAGAGATAAAGCAGCTGTGCACTAAGGTAACCAAAGTAAAAGCTCAATATAACAGTACAGTAATAGTGCAGCGCTATTACTGTACTTCAGTAAGTCTCCCCTTGTGTTTCTCAGGAAAGGGGTCCTGTAAGGATGAGATGTTGAGTTCAGTATTTATTCTACGAGCCATAAAAGCAATCACAGCCAGCTTTACACCGCCGGAGTCATATATAAAAAAGTAAATATATTTAAGGACCTTCCAGTTACATGTATCATGTATGATTTGGATCACTCTTCAGAGGCATTTGAAGCGATAACTCCTCCTCACATCTGATTTACTTTTTAATGCTGCACTATAATTCCGCAATGACATACATTACACGGGGTTGTAGTGTGGCCTTATTAAACTCAATGGGTGACTTTTATGGTACTGCCTGTTAAACTCTGCACCCCGAGTTAAACAATGTGAAATAATGTATTGTAGCCATTAAGCAACGCATCATGAATGCAGCATCTGTCCATTTGTATTGGGACAATTCAGGTGAGATACATGGAAGTGGTAAACCCGGGGCTTAGCTGACAGTTTTACCCCCCTCCCAAGATACCCACCTGAAAGGGAACTATTAAAAAAAAATCTTTAGACTGCAGCTTGGCTGTGGTAGAATATGCAAAAGTCTCCAACATTCACATCAATAAATGTTCATGTTCTTTTTTTATCCACTTCGGCTCCGGAGGGTTTTATCCCTTCATGACTAGAGCATATTGTGCTATTCAGCACTGCGCTACTTATACTGGCAATTGCTCAGTTATGCAACCCTGTTTCTTTTGGTGGTATTTGATCACCACTGTTTTTTATTATATACATGAAAAAAACAAATAAAAAAAAAAACAATAAAAATGAAATGTTTATTTTCTGCCATAAAACATATCCACCTAAAAAAAAGAAAAAATACATTTTTTAAATAAATTTAGTCCAAAATGTATTCTGCTACATGTCCTTGGTATAAAAAAATGACAATAAGTGTATATTAATGCTAGCGCTAACAGACCCTCACTGGGAGTTACACTAACTGACACTGACATCAATAGTGACACTAATACAGTGATCAGATATCATACTGTACACTGTCACTGTACTAATGATACTGGCTGGGAAGGGGTTAACATCAGGGGGAAATCAAGGGGTTAACTGTGTGCCTAACAAGTGTAATGTGTATTGCTTTTACTAATAGATGTGCCCATTTTTTTTTCTCCCTGCTTGGCAGGGAAAAAGAACAGCCAGATCGCTGTTCTTTGAACAGAGCCCTGTGTTTGTAAACACACGACTCTGTGATGTGATTGGCTATAGCAGATTAGCAGGTTTTAATCATCAATCATTGGCTGGTACTTGCTGACAAAATCTCGCTGTAGCCAGCAGCAGCACAGGGGACACACGCATGCGTGCTTCTGACCCAGAAACAGGCTGGATGACGTACATGTACATGATCCTGCCTGCTCATGCCACCCACCCACCAGTAATCCTTCTTTTCAACAAAGATCACGTGACATAAATTTTGATACTCATTTTTTTTAAATTAAATGCAAAACACTAAAATTGATCTAAATGTAAACTTTATTAACTATATTTTATTTATTTTTAATGTCTCAGTATGAATGATCCTTTACAGCCTAGTGACCAGTGTCTTCTCCAGTACAATGTCTTCCTGAATCCTCACATTATCGCTCCCCTTCTTAGTGGATTATTTGGTTCTGATGGCAAATCAAACTTTTCAGTCTGAATTCATTTTGCTTGGCCTGTCAGACTTCACAGATTCTCAGGTCCCGGTAGTTCTGCTGATCCTCCTCACCTATGTGGCCGCACTGGTTGGGAATCTTCTCATCATTTTCCTGGTGGTCTCGGACTACCATCTTCACACCCCCATGTACTTTTCTCTGGGAAACATCTCAGTTTTAGACATCTTCACTTCCTCCATTTCCACATCTCATGTGTTGTTTGATGTATTTACTGGAAACAAACTGATTTCATACCCAACTTGTATCACCCAGGTCTTCCTCTTCACCTGGTTTACCAGCACTGAGTTCTTTATCCTTAATTTGATGTCCTACGATCGCTATGTCGCCATCTGTCATCCTTTGCATTATACAACCATGATGAGCATACACTTGTGTGTCCAGATAGCGTTCTTTTCCTGGCTCTTCAGATTTATATGTTGCTTGGCACACACGCTTTTGGCACTAAGACTGGCCATCCCTGATGCCACCACCATCCCAGGCTTGTTCTGTGAACTATATCAGCTTCTTCAACTTTCATCTTCTGACACATTCCTCAATTATTTACTTTTATATGTTGACGCAGCAAGTTTTGGAGTCACTAGCTCTCTTGTTACTTTCCTTTCCTATGTCTACATTTTCAAAACCATCCTGAAAATGAAATTGAAGGATGGAAGACGGAAAGCTTACTCCACCTGCAGTGCCCACCTCACCGTGGTCTTCATCTTTTATGGGACTGGGTTTTTCAACTACTATCAACCCCAAACTAAGGATTTTCTGAGAGGCAGATTGATTTCCTTATTTTATGCGGTTTTCACCCCTCTCCTAAACCCGCTTATATACAGCCTGAGAAACAGAGACCTAAAAGGAGCTCTTCACAAAGCTCTATCCAGAATGAGATCCATGCCCTGAACTGTCACTGAAGGAGAACTGCAAAACAATAGTCTCCAGACTGCTTGCATTTTTAGCAGTTTGCCTGGTCTTTGTTTCAGATGGGCGAGATTTGTAATGCTAATAATCAGTTTCTAAATGAGTCATTCCTTTGGAAGTAGCCAAGGATTTGAACCTGAATTTTGAATAAAAGTAGATATTTAGGCTCATTAAAGGTCTCATGTCTAATGCCATTGATGGTTCTTTATGTATCATGAAACAGGTTCTCTTGGAGTGCTGCAGATCAATGTGTACATTTTATAGATATGATTATCATGTATATGGCCATACTGTCTATATGTTGGGGTGCCATCCTTATACAATATACTGACACATTTTGAAACAATGGGTTATCAGTTTGAACTAATAATGTCCTGCTGTACTGTCATAGGAATGCACACAGATTGGGGATAGTCAGGCAATTAGTTTTGCCAAGCTGCCTTTGAGATGCTTGGCATGGGGTTGGCTAGGGGTTTCTTTTTTTATTTCGTTCCAGTAGCTGGGACAGAGAAATCTGCCTGCTTGATGTTAAACCTGGAGATAACAGGGTAGGTTGGCAGATTCAGAGGGAGGTTGCAGCCTTTGATTGTCCCCATTCTTGCTGTCTTCCCTGCTGGAAGTGACCTAAGGTAAAACTCTGACCTTGTAATACTTTCATCCCTGTGAATTTTGAATATTGAGATAGCGATGGAATGGGAGATGAACAGGGGAGGACTGACCATTTGGAAACTCGGGTACTGCCCGAGGGCCCGGAGTCAGTAGGGGGCCCTATGAGATGCCCCTGGTACCTTTTTCATAGACGTTTTTGATTTTGGGCAAGGACACAGGGGCCCCATGATCCCCTATTGCCCGGGGGCCCCATGAGTTGTCAGTCCGCCCCTGGAGATGAAGGAAGGATGAGGAAGAGTGAAGCCGTTTTGCTGCTCATATCTAGCCTTCAGGTACTGCTCCCACTGAGCTGGTGAGCACTAATGGGTATCTTCCTACTTGTGGTACCCAAATGATGGTGATATTACCACACGAGACAATGCTGTCATAGACTATGGTGCAGTCTTCAGAAATTGTGATGAAAAAGATTCACACTGCTCAACTATGGTGGACAGGGATATCTGTGACCTCAATCCATGGAACTCTGCCCTCCAGTGGAATAGGGCAGCATCTCCCTCTAGGAAAAACAAGTGTGAGGATGCTACCACCTCCATCGATAACTGCTCAACCCGGTGCTCAGACCCAAGGGCTGCCGAAACTCCCACAGATAAGATAAGGAACAGGAATGGCCGGCACTCAGGATGGAATCCAACTGTATACTTCTTTATTATAAAGGTATGTACATAGCTAAAATCGCCAACGTGTTTCGGGAATCAGTCCTTAGTCATGGCTCTGCTTGGGCTCACTTGACCTCCGGAAGGTTTCCCCCATTTCATGATTAGAGAATTTTTTGCTATTCAGCACTGTGCTATTTTAACTGGCAATTGCTTGGTCATGCAACACTGAACTCAAACGAAATTTATATTTTTACACAAAAAGAACTTTCATTTGGTGGTATTTACTCGCCACTGGTTTTTGTGTTTATTTTTTGCTATATAAATGAAAAATACAGATCCTTTTGAAACAAAATACATTCTTTCTTAGTATCTGTTATTAGTTTTCATAAATTTAGGCCCAAGTGTATTCTGCTACATTTCTTTGGTAAAAAATAACCCAAATAAGTGTATTTAGTCTGTGTGAAGTTTTAGAGTCTACAAACTGTGGTATAGTTTAAATATTTAAAAATATATATTTATTTTTAAAAATACTTACTGCCTATCTCATTTCTTGAGGCCCTAAATGCTGGGACAGTACAAATAACCCTAATACCTCTTTTTGGAAAGTAGACAATACAAGGTATTTAGTAACAGGTGTGGTGAGCTTTTTGAAGATGCACTTCTTTGTCAATTATTTGGAAAATTAAGAAATTTGTCATTTTACCAAGTTATTTCTCACACACAGCTTAAGTATACTTGTAATTACACCCCAAAAACACATTATTCTATGCCTTCTGGTAATGAAAATACCAAATGTGTGAGACTTTTTTTCATGTATATGCATAAAGGGGCCCAAAATCCAAAGGGCACCTTTGGGCTTTGAAGGAGCATAAATTACACATCTCATTTCCTGATTACCTATCACATTTTTGGAGGCTCTGGAGCATCAGGAGAGTGGAAACACCCACAATATGACCCCATTTTGGAAAGCAAATAATCCAAGATCTTTTCTGAAAGCCTTATTGAGTCTTTTGAAAATTGTCATTTTTTTGTCACATGATTTTGAAGAATGCAGAAAATAATTTATTTTTTTTTTTTTTTATACAAAGCTTGTGCGGACAAAAATTCTGCCGATAAACGACCCGTCTATGGCCTGCATTAGTCTGAACATGCAGCCTGGATGGCTAGGAAAAGGGGAGGGGGAATGGACAAGCATGAGTTTCCCCTCTGTAACCAGAACAGGCTACATGCCCTCAACATAGAGTTTGATTTTCCAGGGGGAGAAGCACCTTGTCCCAATGTTGATAAGGACAAAGGCCTCTTCTCCACTTGCCTTGTGGTTGTGGGGATCTGTGTGTGGGGGTGATGGTGGTGGGAGGAGTGCTTATTAGAATCTGGAAGTCACTCCTGATCTGGATAGTCTGTATACAGGGGCGGACTGGCAACTCATGGGGCCCCCGGGCAATAGGGGATCATGGGGCCCCTGTGTCCTCGCCCACACTCAAACCACACCCAAAAAAGCCTACAAAAGGTACCAGGGGCACCTCATGGGGCCCCTTACTGACCCTGGGCCCTCGGAGCAGTGCCCGAGTTTCCCAATGGTCAGTCCGCCCCTGTCTGTATATCTATTGTGACACTGTGCTCTAGGGGCATGCTGTCTTAGGGGGAATCCTGATTTATATGGGCACTGTGATCTAAGGGGGCAATCTTGATCTGGGCTGTCAGGAATGGACTTGCCAATAAAGGTGGGACTCACCTGCCTTGTGGGCTGCAGTACCAGGGCTGGCCAGCGGGTGCTCTCAGCAATCAGAGACTCAACCCTGCAGTCAGCCAAACACCTAAGGCTGATTACGGGGATTGTATTTAAGGAATGGCCAGACTCACAGTCAGGGCCTTGGTGTGTGTTTTTCCATGGGCCCCTGTATCTTGTATCCTGTATTCCTGTTCCTGTCTGACTTGTTGCCGCCCCTGCCTGATCCTGACATCTGCTGACTTCTCCTGCTTGATCCCTGGCTTGTGACTCTGACCATTCTCTGCCTGACCCTCTGTACCGTGCTGCCCGTGAGTTACTGAACCCAGCTTGTGACCCCAACCACTCTCCCGCCTGTTCCTGGTACTCCGTTTGCCCGTTTGCTACTGACCCGGCCTGCCTGACGATTCTTGCATTGTATGTATTGTATTGTTATCTGTGGGTGGTTTGGTTTGTTTGCACTGTGTTTAGGTTTAGTATTGCACTGCGTTTTGTATTGTTAGTCTTAATAAATTATATTGTTTATACCATATCTTAAGCCTACGTTTCCCTGTGTCAGTCCACACACCTCTGGTCATACCCGGATCCCTAACATGGGCACTCTGTCTAAGGGAGGGTGACTTATGTATTTGGGTACTGGGATCTAATGGGGCGCTCCTGTTCTATATGGGAACTCTAGCCCAAGAGGTGGCTCCTGATCTATATGGGCCTGTCAGGAACCATCGCGACGCATGGGTCTACACATGCGTAGGTGTCTGCCGAGACGTATAGGTGGCAGGGCACTAGGACCCAGGCGTACCCGTCTTCTGGACAGTCATAGGCAGGCACTAGGACCCAGGCTACGCCTGTCAGGTGCAGGGCGGCCTATTTAAGCTAGCCCTGCACAGACACTTGTTGCCAAATGGTCTTTGTATCCTGTTACCTGATCCCGCAGGGATCACTAGGCTCCCTTACATCAGACTCCTAGCTCTCTGGAGCCCCTGTCAGACTCCTCTACCCCTGTTGGAGATACCTGGTAGTTGCGACCTTGTACCGGAGCGCTCCAAGTCCATCCCCACCATCAGGGGCCCTGGTGAACAAGTGCTCCGGTACTTAGACTCCGCACGCTGGGGAGGCTCTACCGGGGGACTTATAGAGGTGCTGTCAGGCGGTCCCTTACAGGGCCCCCTATTTAAAAGTGGGACTTCTAATCTAAAGAGGAACTCTTTTGTAAGTGAAGATTTTTACACCCAAGTTTCTGCCTTATCTTTTGCAACACATCTGGCCTAACGCCCAGACCGTGGCTATAATCTGGCCCAACGCCCAAGCTGTGGTTACAGCTTTTCAGAAATGAGAGTAAAGGTTATCTCCTTTTTTTGTAAAGTTTGCAAAAACAATTATTTCTACAGGAAGCTGGCATAGACAGTTTTGTTAGCGTGTACAGAGGTTATATATACTGTTTGTATGTTAAACAAGCATCTTTTATTAGTGTGTACAAAATGGATTCGTTTATATTCCATTAATCCTTTCAATTTTTGTGATCCTTCAGCAATTACCAACTATTTAGTGAGCTTCTGCTTAAAGGGAGACTCATATAAAGGGTTCTTTCTGTATTATGTGAACCTTGTCCTGGTCCGGCTCGTCTATCTTTTGTGTGGTATTTTACTGTCATTTTACTCCTTTTTTTTGCCTTTACATTCTGACAATGTACCACTGACAAATCCTGGTCATCCACTGCTGGGTGTTTGCAAGTTGTGTCAGGTGTTTGAGCCACCACTGCTATCTACAGCAAATTTTAACAAGGTTCTGCTTAAAGGTAATAATAAAATAAACAGTGTATGTGGGGTGCTGTGCTGCCACTTCAACATACGGACAAATTGCCAATGCCATCTATAGGTCATTCATCACTGTCTCTTATGCTCCCTAACCAGAAACTTTAGGAAGCCTCAACTGGGAACATGGTGTACAGAGTGCAGAGTTCAGGAGTGTGCTGCACACAGAGGACAGGGTTTAGGAGTGTGCTGCATACAGAGGACGGGGTTTAGGAGTGTGCTGCATACAGAGGACAGGGTTTAGGAGTGTGCTGCATACAGAGGACAGGGTTTAGGAGTGTGCTGCATACAGAGGACAGGGTTTAGGAGTGTGCTGCATACAGAGGACAGGGTTTAGGAGTGTGCTGCATACAGAGGACGGGGTTTAGGAGTGTGCTGCACACAGAGGACAGGGTTTAGGAGTGTGCTGCATACAGAGGACAGGGTTTAGGAGTATGCTGCATACAGAGGACAGGGTTTAGGAGTGTGCTGCATACAGCGGACAGGGTTTAGGAGTGTGCTGCACACAGAGGACAGGGTTTAGGAGTGTGCTGCATACAGAGGACAGGGTTTAGGATATATATATATATATATATATATATATATATATATATATATATACATATATGAATTATACAATCACAATAAAGTCCAGGTATAGCTCTGCACCGAACATAACACAAACACTCAAGTGACCATTTAAAAAGCAATAGACACTTAGAGTGGTATTAAAGGATAAGTACACCTTTCCACCAAAAATAATAAATGCTAATTTTTTGCAGGTAAAAAAAATGTGCATTAATTATATTTTTGTGTTAGGAGCCTCTAAAGCATTGCACCAGAAATCAACAGATCACAGCGCCGTGGTAGTTCATTGAGGACTTCAGGCCGACAGCTGCTAAGGTTGTCAGGACCTGTAGTCATTCATCCACAGAGGACTGTAAATGGATGATGCTCCAGTGTGGGTGGAGCCCAGCAGTGCTGCAATGTTTTTGAAAAGTGACAGCTAGTATGGGGAATTTCTCCCTGTACTTCTGTCACAGGGAGGAGGGGCAGTGGGCAGCAGATCTAGGATCAGGAACATGTTACATGTCAACCCTACAAATGGGTGGAACATGTAACATGTTCCCAAATGAATTTTCACAGAGCATCTCCGAACCCCTTCTCCAAACCCCATCTCCGAAACCCACCGGCGCTCCTGGCTTCTCCTGCTTGACCAATGCCCCAATAACAATCTGCTTTGGGGGCTCTGGTGAGTGTTTACTCCCAAGCCCGGCTCTATGTGTCCATAACATACATAGAGCTATGGCTTGGCCCCATCCCTTGCATTCTTCTCATTGGCTCTCTGGCTGTGATTTGACAGCAGTGGTAGTCAATGGCTCCAGCTGCTGTCTCAGCCAATGAGGAGAGGGAGGACAGCTGAGGATGAAGATCAGGGCTCAGGCGAATATCAGGGGAGCTGTTGGGGAAGGTGCGTACTGAAGGTTTTTTGCACCTTCATGCATTTTAAAAACTTTCAGCCTTTATAAGCACTTTAAAAACAGATCACATTACCTTCTACTAACTGTGTAATTTATTACAAATCCCCACCACCCAAGAAAAAATATAAATTTGCACAAGTCCTGATGCACTTATAATGCTTCCCCAATAGTAGCATCTCAGAAAAATCAAAATTCGGGTAAATAATGTCTTTTAACCTATTCCTGCCCAGATAATAGCAGAATGATGGCTGAGTCTCGTCGATCCAGGTGGGTGTCATATGATGTCCTTCCCGGATCGCGTCTCGTGCGTGCCCATAGGGCTGCTCTGTGGCAAGATCTATCACCGTCTGTGTAAACGAGTGCTATACAATCTTCCACGTGGGAATAAAGCAATCAGGCACAGCCAGATATACCAAGATGGCTGCTGATCCAGAATACAGAAACAGCTGCATGACGTCAGCACGTAGGTTCCAGCCAATGCGTTTCGCCTGATCTTTTTGTTATATCAGTGCACTTGGCACTTTAATGAGCACTATTTGTGTACCAGTATTGACTTATATTATTATATATTAAAAATAGTATTAATTATATATTTATATATATATATATATATATATATATAAATATTATTAATATTTATTTACATAATATTTAATGACTTGTTTTTTTTAATCGGTATGTTTGCACATGTTCTTGATATATGTTTTATGCACTGCACTTTTTTAAATATATTTTTTACTATCTGTTTGCACTTTTTAATTTTGTGTTTTTCCATTTTTCTTGCCAATAACTGTTTTAGAATCACAATTTTCCATTTTAAATGAATTTAAATCCAAGAAGTATTAATGAGTAAAAAAAAAAGAAAATTGTTAAGTGTAGCAAGAAAACGAGAGCCACTTACGTATGGATCAGACCAATGTGTCTGTGGAGGATAAATTATTTCAATAAAGCTTCATTTTCCTTTGAGATTCAGTTTACTGAGGAACCATCATTAAGATTGTTATATGTTGAATAAAGTGCTAATAAACACCTGGTGTGCTTTAGAGACATTAGGGAATATTTCTGAAATATACATATATGTATGCATGATAATAAAACAGCATTGTGAACCAACATTTCATACAGATTTTCTATTATATTTATAAAACTTTCTTCAGAAAAAAGTTTCTACATCAGAGCTAGTACTGACCTTTAGAAGGCTCTTTCGCTCCTCTTACATCAGCATTTACTAAGAGTATTAGATACAAAATCACAGGTAATTTATTATTTTTTAATTTGTAACGTGGGTGCTGTGGATTTCACAAATTGTTATAATTTTTAAAACGCAAGTCAACCTTCATGATAAAATCTTTTTTTTTTTATTTTATATTTTGATTTGCATATATGTTATTGTTCAAATAATATTTGCATTTTTACAACAAAGTTATTTCAGAATTTAAATATCACCAAGCTGATTGTTCTCATTTCATGGTACTTTAAAACTCCAATAATTTAACGTTTGTCTTTTCAGATTCTGGAGATAAAGCAGACACATTTTTTTTAGAGTCCAAGATGCTAAATATTTTGATGTTGTCAATATTTTTCAACAGGTAAAATTCTTATCGAAATCTTGAATTGATGGAAACATAAATGAAGAGATGCCTTCATTTTTTTTTTAACAGAGATTTCATTTGTTTGGAAGTTTCCTGGATTCGCCATTTCATTGATTTTGTTAATAATGCTTTAATTATGAAATACTGTATTTTATATAATTTAAATTGATAGTGTAACCTTACAAAGTAACATTCATAATCCATTACCATACAAGTGATAAAACAATTAAATACACATTTTATCTAATAAATTGCAATTTTTGTGTACAATCAAGTTGGCACCGTATCTAAATTTCATGTACATTTTGAATGATAGGAATTTCACATTCCTGAAGCAAGGTCTTGCTTTCTGGCAGCTGCCACTTGAGCGGACAGACTTCACCACACAGGCTTGACTTTTCGGACTATAACATAAATGAAGAACTATATAACTATTTAACATAGTGCAAGCCTTTTTAATGTCAAATTAATTCTATTCAATTAACCCCTCGCCTTCCAGAGCATTTGCCCCCCTTCCTGACCAGGCCATTCTTTGCGATACGGCGCTGCGTTACTTTAACCTCCTTGGCGGTATTCCCGAGTGTAGCTCGGGGTAAAATTTGAGTACCAAAAGCGGTAACCCCCCCGAGCTACACTCGGGTTTACCATGCGGCGCTGCTCAGGGAGTCCCTGCAGCACTTACCTTGTACTTCGCTCCTGCGATGTGTCCCCTGCAGCGTCCCCGGCCATCTCCTCCGGCCGATGCCGGCATCCGGCTTCCGTGTTCCGGTCCCTGTGACGTCGGGACGTACGGGTGCCGGAACCGGCGGGAAATTTGAAATTTTTAATAAATGTCATTTTTGCTGTCATTGCTGTTTCAATGCATTTCACATACATTGTGTCCCTACTGCTTTGTCCGGCGCCCTGCCTGCATTTTGACTGTTCTTTCTGCCTGGAAACTTAGAAAAGTCCATGGCGTCCAAAAAGCGTCCCTTTACATCAAAAGCGGTTTTAGAACAGCGATAGTAAATCAGAACCACTTGCAGAATTGAGTGATAATGATTGGTGGGGGAAATTCGTCATCAGACACTGAAAACGATTCCGCGACTTTGCTCAGCGATGTGCGAATTTGCCTCTGTATTTCAAATTTCAGTGTTTTTGGTTTGATTATATTATTGAATTAAATTTATTATTATTATATTATTATTTTTTATGATTATTTATTAAATTATAATTTATGATTTTGTGTTTCAAGTTTTATCATATCCGGGATGTTTACTAGACTCTTGTTCGGACAGATTTCAGTGAGTTATTCCTAAAAATTACAGCCTACAATAAAAAACTACATATTTCCATGCAAAAAAATGGTACCGCTTTCAGCACAAAAAATCGGAAAGAATCATACCGCCAAGGAGGTTAACTGACAATTGTGCAGTCATGCAACGCTGTACATTACATTTCCCACAAATATAGCTCTATTTCGGTGGTATTTGATCACCTCTGCATTTTTTATTTTTGTGCTATAAACAAAAAAGACCGACAATTTTGAAAACTTTTTTTTTTATTCTTGCTATAAAACTTATCCAGTAAAAAAATTAAAAAAATAAAATGTCTTCATAAATTCAGGCCAAAATATATTCTGCTACATGTCTTTACTAAAAAAAATCCCAATAAGTATATTAATTGGTTTATGTGAAAGCTATAGCGTCTACCAATGGCGGTATATATACTGGAATTTCTTTTTTTATACTAGTAATGGCGGCGATCAGACTGTTTGCCAGGCTGCAATAGACATGAAATAAGTACATTTACTAAAAAAATAAATAAAAAAACTGCATTCACCACATTAGTTCTTTATCGCCCATACGAAACACCACATATTTTAACATCCTTGGTACAATATGCCCTCTGTCTCCCCTACATTGCCAGAAAAAAAATGTTTGTAATGTACCTACTTGGAAGGTCATATTCCAAAGAGTCACAGTTGAGTAAAGACATGACAATCCCTTCCCTTGAAAATTATCCTTGTAGAAGGTTTATTATTGAGTATCTACTGTATACAGTATGTGATATTACAAGAGTGGATTAGCTGGACATATATGGATATGAGGATGTCACAACAACTATAATCTATATAAGTATCATATGAAAATACATTACAATTTACTCAATTTACTCAACCATTTATTTATTATATTGCCATCTGTTTATGCAAACACGGGCAATTTTCCAGCAATACAGCAGAGACAGAGGGCATCTTTGCTTTTGAATGGTATTTTTTTTATTGTATGTTGTTTAAAGTGATTCTAAAGGCTTTTTTTACATATAACAAACATGTCTATACTTACCTGCTGTGTGTAGTGGTTTTGCACACAGCAGCCTGGATCCTCCCCTTCTCGGGTCCCCCACAGTCTCTTCTGGCCCTTCCCTCCTGTTGGATGCCCCCACAGCAAGCAGCTTGCTATGGGGGCACCCGCTGCTCCATGTGTCCATTCACACACAGAGCAGCAGCTCAGCCCCGCCCCCTCTCTCTTGTCAGTGGCTCACTGGCTGTGGTTGACAGCAGTGGGAGACAATGGCTCCTGCTTCTGCCTCAGCCAATGACGAGAGGGGATCCGGGTCAGTTGAAACTCCAGTGCACATCGCTGTATCGGAGGGGGCTTAGGTGAGTATTCGGGAGGCTGGGGGAGATGCTGCACACACAAGATTTTTTACCTTCATGTATAGAATGCATGAAGGTTAAAAAACCTTCAGCCTTTAAAACCACTTTAAAGCAGTCAATAAAGAATGCAGTTCCATTTTTTTGTAATATTTTTACATAATTCATTGTTATTTTCATAGTTCTAGAAATCTGTATTAGTCTGTTGTAGTCTGGTAAACAGTGTCATTCTTTTCTTTTCTGCTTTTTTTTACTTTCCAACAGACTTCAAACTCAGTCGTGACTTTTGTAGCCATTTTCTGTTAGTTGATATTCATGCTAGACAATACGAATCTGGCTTGTTTTATCTGCAACAATGTTGAATTTTAATTCCACATTTGGCATTTATTTTGGAATTTTTCTCTCATTTGCTTTGTTGGTCATAGCAATAAAAAATGGCTCAAGATTCTTCAATAACAATGAATTTTGATTCTTCAGATGGAATCTTTGTTGGAGAAATTCTATAATTAATTTTGTGGACTAAAATAAAATTTCATCCTTTGGGTTATAAAAAAAAAGATACATTGTAAAATATTTATAAATGTCTTCTTGACAATTTTTAAATAATAGACATTAGTTTAAAAAAATGCTATGGAAAATCAGACGGTGTTGAATGTTTTTTTTCTCACTGGACTGTCTGACCTTCCATCTCTTCAGTTTCCTTTTTTTCTATTCTTCCTCCTCATCTACCTTCTGACTTTAATCTGGAATTTGCTGATCATTGTCCTTGTAGTTTCTGACTCTCACCTCCATGTTCCTATGTATTTCTTCCTTGGGAACCTGGCCATTTTGGATCTTTGTTCTTCCTCAGTCACCGTCCCACGAATGTTATTTGACCTTCATACCAAGAGAAGAAAGATTACCATAACAGCTTGTATGACCCAAGTTTTCTTCTTTATATTCTTTGCTGTCTCTGAGGTTTTCCTGTTGTCCATCATGTCTTGCGATCGATATACCGCTATTTGCCAGCCATTACATTATGGACAGATCATGCGCTGGAAGGTGTGTGTACAGTTGGTCTCTGGTGTGTGGTGTGTTGGTTTAATCAATTCTTTAGTCCACACATTTTATGCCTCCAAATTAAAATTTTGTCAATCGGATATTATAGAAAGTTTCTTCTGTGACCTTCCTCAGTTGCTTCAGATCTCCTGCAGTGACATTTACATTAACATGTTGCTTATGCTTCTCCTGAGCAGCTTCCTTGGAGTTTTATCTTTAATACTGACCTTCCTGCCATATGTCTATATATTAAAAATAGTCTTGAATATGCAAACCAACGGCAAGAGAAGTAAAGTTTTCTCTACATGTAGCACTCACTTGACAGTGGTCATCATATTTTATTGCTCTGGGATGCTTAATTATTTTTGGCCAAGTGCTACTCATCATTTTTCTGGTGCCAAGGTATTGTCTATTTTTTACACAGTGATTGTTCCCCTCCTCAATCCTCTGATTTACAGCCTGAGGAACCGGGATTTCAGAACCGCATTAGAAGATGTTTTCCTATCATCTCCAACGCAATACAAACTTTCCTTGAGCTAAATTCTCATTTCTATGTACTAGAAAGATATACACCTAAGACCAGGGGCAGACTGACCATTTGGGAACTCGTGCACTGCCCGAGGGCCCAGGGTCAGTTGGGGGCCCTATGAGATGCCCCTGGTACCTTTCATAAGCTTTTTTTGGGTGTGGTTTGAGTGTGGGCAAGGACATAGGGACCCCATGATCCCCTGTTGCCCGGGAGCCCCATGAGATGTCAGTCCACCGCTGCCTAAGACTAAGCCTGTCACAACTTAGCCTGCAGCTTCTTGCTTTTGTCTTCTTACCTCTTTGCTGCAGTGCTTTTCCTGTCCTGATCCCTTTCACGTGTGTGCTTTGGCTGTGCTCACCTATGAGCATCGCCTGCTATTCTGTGGGTTTTATTTCCTTCCCTTCCATCACTTCCTGGCCCACCACCTAGTTTGCTTGCTTATATAAACATGCTCAGTCTAGTTCACATTGCCTGATCAACTTCACAGTTCATTGAGGTCCTGTTCACTGTTGCTTGTGTATCCTGTGCCTGACTACCTGTGTACAAACCCCAGCTTAATTCTCCATCTGTGCTTGTTTGCTACCCATCCTGTCCTCAGCTTGTCTCCTGGATTTCCTTTTGCCTCCTGCTGGTTGTACTCTGCACATGTGAGTGGTCTCTGTATCCTCAGAGTACCTGGGGGCCACAACCTGGTTCCAGCTTGCTGCAAGTGTCTCTCCGCTATCAGTGGCTCTGGTGAACAAGCAGGCTGGGGCTTAGACTTGGGAACCCCGAGTTGGCAATCTGCAAGGGCTCACTACCACAAACACTTGACAATGGCTTGCAGCTGGAGAGGCTTGCACCTGTGGTAATGATACTTCAGTGAAGCATAAAGGATGATAGATTGAGATATCACAGGTGGCCATAGCCACCATAACAGCTTTAGTTTGGTCTGAAAAGACAGGGAAAATCTGAAGGACAGATACAATCTCTTTAATTGGTCTGAAATGTTTTATTTGAAAAAAAAGTGTATGTGGGGCACTGAACTGCCACTCCAAGATGAGGATAAATATCAGAAGCAAGAAAGAGGAACAGTTCTATGTGCTTGAGTAAATATGGGCAGCTTCAGACATTGGAACAAAACACAAGAATAATAACACACTCAACAGGGGGATTTGACAAAGGGGTGTACCCTGAAATATCCTGGTCATCCTGTTATCTGGCTCCAGTCACTCTCCCTGGTGCATTCCAGCAGTCCTTGCTGTGTAGTTGATGACTTATGGGTTCTGGTGACGTCAAGTTCCACTGCATTCCTTGTCATGGCCGGTGGTCTCCTGTCACGGATCCCATCCACCCGCTCAGACAGACTGATACATCACATTTGCCTTCAGCCTGGATTTGACCAACAGTGTAGAGCCATGTTATGCTTTATTTAATAAATTATGTTTAGAACTTCTTTGTTTCATGTGGATTCATGGGATTCTAATGCATTAGCTTTCAAGCCTGTTCCACACAATTGGCAGCACAGTGTGTGAGTGTATACAGCAATCATCTGGAGCACAGGGAGAACATGCAAACTCCTGGCAGGTGGTGCCGTGGTTGGGATTTGAACCAATGACCCGAGTACCGCCAGGTGGTAGCGCTAACCATTTAGCCACTGTGCTGTCCAATGCTATCCATGAGGCGAGATATACATAGCAGAGCATCACACAGAACATTTTTGGTTTGCAACAGCTGACTTACCTGATCTGTTAAATTCAAGAAGATCCTTCAGAGCTCAGGTCCTGACATAGGGCCTTACTCATCTATATGGAGAGGAACTCTTGCTTAAGTAAGAAATCCACAATATTAAATAACAACTTAGAGTTTCCATTTTTCAGACTGATATGTAACAATGACTACAAATGTAAGTGCCTACTAGTTTGCAGATATAAAGAAAACTATGAGGCTTTAGTGTATATGTCCTTTATGTATTGAAAGTTTAAAATGTTCTTTCAGAAAAACATTGATTTTAAAATGTTGACTAATAAATGTGTGAAAATATTAGATATTTTTAATTTTGTAGTAAATCTTGAACTTATGGATATGCTAAAAAGTGCAATTTCTTAATTTTTACTCTGGTTATGAACATATTGTCACTTTAATGGTATGATAATGATCTGTAAAATAGAGAAATCTCCACTATAAATGTTACCTATAGCTACATAGTTAATAAGGTTGAATAAAGACACCAATTGACCCAGTTCTACATGTGTGTGTGTGTGTGTTTGTGTGTGTGTGTGTGAGTTCTACATGTGTGTGTGTGTGGCACATATTGAATTTATAAGAATAAGAAAGAAAGAAGTGTTGGTGTCACATCACAGTGGTGGAAGAAATTTTAGTCATTCGCTATTTTATTTCAGGTAACTATTTATGGACATTTTTGTTGTAGATGTACAGTGTGCTGTTGTAATGTTTAATTTTCAATTTGTTACATTAACTTTGAGTAGAGATTGCAGTACATCATATATATTGTACAACCTGTGTGTATGTGTTTATATCACTACCATTTCCCACATTCCTGTATATTGTGCTCACTAAAATTCCTATCTAAAAGACATTCTCCACTGATGCCATCAACTGTGGAAAGGAGTTCTGCATCATTATGGCTCTGACAGTAAAGAACCCTTTATTCAATTTAAAGTTAAACTCCTATCCAACTTCATTGAGTGGCCACGTCTTCTTAAGAGACCTAAGACTGAATAGTGTTCCCCATGCTAGTATCACCATTAAGATATTTGTATATTGTGATCATATCACCTCTTCAGTGTCTCTTCTCCAGGGAGGATAACTTTAATGTTTGTACTCATTCCCCATAAATGATGTCTAGTTGTTGTCTTGGCTCTCAGAATTAGGAGAAATCCAATCAAGAGAACACAATGTGAGGTACTTAAGGCTCACTGAAAACTCATAAAGCTCCTTAACTTCTTGCCGACCGCGCATAGCCGAATGACGGCTTCACCGCGGCCGGCCAGTTCTGAGTGGACGTCATATGACGTCCTCCCAGAACGCGCTCTCCTGCGCGCCCCAGGGGGCGCGCACCCGGCGATCTCCGTGATTGCTGTGTCCTACGGACACAGCTGATCACGTGATGTGTTGAAAGGCCGATCCCACCGGCCTTTTACAACGTGATCAGCGGTGTCCAATGACACGCTGATCACAGGGAAATGCAAGTGCCGGTTCTCGGCTGCACTTTCCTCACGCTGTCAGATCGTGAGGAAAGTACTGCCGAGAACCGGCAGTTGTCAGAGCGGGGATCGGCACCGATCATCAGGGCACTGATGATCAGTGCCCTGATGATCGGTGCCCAGCAGTGACACCCGCAAGTTCCGCCCAGCAGTGCGCCCACTAGCCCCGCCCACCCATTCCCAGCAGTGCCCCCACCTGTGCCCAGCAGTGCCCCCACCTGTGCCCAGCAGTGCACCCACCTGTGCCACTCTGCAGTGCCACCTACCTGTGCCCAGAAGTGCCACCTACATGTGCCCAGCAGTGCCACCCACCTGTGCCCACCCACCTGTGCCCACCAGTGCCACCCACCTGTGCCCACCCACCAGTGCTGCCCACCAGTGCCACCCACCAGTGCAGCCCAGCAGTGCTGCCAGTCAGTGCCACCAGTCAGTGCCCAGGGGTTGTGCCAGTCAGTGCCGCCAGTCAGTGCCCAGAAGTGATGCCAGTCAGTGCCGTCTATCAGTACCCATCATCAGTGTCACCTATCAGTGCCGCCTATCAGTGCTGCATATCAGTGCCGCCTATCCGTGACCCCTAATTAGTGCTGTCTATCAGTGCCGCCTATCCGTGCCACCTCATTAGTACTGCCTATCAGTGCCCTTTAGTGCTGCCTATCAGTGCCCATCAGTGCCGCCTATCAGTGCCCATCAGTGCCGCCTCATCAACGCAAATCAGTGAAGGAGAAAAAATACCTGTTTGAAAAATTTTAAAAAAGAAACATAAACTTTTTTTTTTTTTTTCAAATTTTTTGCACTTTTTTTAATTTATAGCGCAAAAAGTAAAGTGCCCAGTGGCGATTAAATACCACCAAAAGAAAGCTCTATTTGTGAGAAAAAAATGATCAAAATTTCATATGGGTACAATGTTGCATGACCGCGCAATTGTCAATCAAAGTGCGGCAGCGCTGAAAGCTGAAAATTGGCCTGGTAAGGAAGGGGGTATAAGTGCCTGGTAGGCAAGTGGTTAAAGAACTCAGTCAGGTCATAACCAGACCACTGTTCCCATTTTTATGGACAGCACACTGACAGGAATAGTACCAGCTGATTGGCGAAGGGCCAACATGGTTCCAATATTTAAAAAAGGCAGAGTTATATTCCTGGAAACTACAGGCCAGTCAGTCTAACATCAATAGTATGTAAATTACTGGCGGGGATGATAAGGGACTATATCCAAGAATTTGCTGACGAAAACAGTATCATTAGAAGTAATCAGCAGGAATTTAAGAAAGGTCATTGTTGCTAAATCAATCTGTTAACATTCTACAAGGAAGTGAGCTGCCATCTAGATAAAGGAAGGCTAGTGGATGTGGTGTACCTGGATTTTGCAAAAGCATTTGATACAGTCCCCCATCAACTCTTACTTTACAAACTGAGGTCTGTAGGCATGGACCATAGGTCTTTACATGGACTGGTTTCAGGGACGCATCCATAGGGTTGTGATAAATAGCGTGTGCTCAGACTGGTCTGGAGTGGTAAGTGGGGTACCACAAGGCTCTCTCCTGGGATCAATTCTATTTAATTTATTCATAAATGATATAGAAGCTGGCATGAATAGCTCAAGCTCAGTGTTTGCTGACAATACAAAGCTAAGTGGGGCAATAACTTCACAACAGGATATAGAAACTTTACAAGAAGACATCAATGAAAAAGGAGGTTAGCAAATACATGGCAAATGAGGTTTAATGTTGAAAAATGGTACTTATATAGTGCCGTCAATTTACACAGCACTTTACATATATATATATATATAGTACATTCACATCAGTCCCTGACCCTCAAGGGGCGTACAATCTAAGGTCCCTAACTCACATTCATACATCACATACTAGGGCCAATTTAGACAGGATCCAATTAACCTACCAGCATGTCTTTGGACTGTGGGAGGAAACTGGAGTACCCGGAGAAAACCCACGCAGGCACAGGGAGAACATGCAAACTCCAGGCAGGTGGTGCTATGGTTGGGATTCGAACCAATGAACGAGTACTGCCAGGCGGAAGTGCTAACCACTAAGCCAATTTCAACTGATAATTGCGTGGTCATGCGTTACTTTAACCAAACAACATTTATGTCCTTTTTTCATACAAATAGAGCTATCTTTTGGTGATATTTGATTGCCTTTTTTTTTTTTTTTTTTTGTGCTGTAAACATAAAAAGACTGAACATTTAGAAACAAAAATTATATTTTATAATTTTTGTTATAAAAAATATCCAATAAACCCACATTTTATCATAAATTTAGGCCAATTATGTAGTTTGCAACATGTCTTTGGTTAAAAAAATCCCAACAAGTGTATATTAATTGCTTTGTGTGAAAATTATAGCGTCTACAAACTATGGTATAGATACTGCAATTTACACCATCTTTTGCTATACGGCTCTGCGCTAGTTTAACTGGCAATTGCGCGGTCATGCAATGCTGTACGTAAATTGAATTTATATCCCTTTTTTTCACACAAATATAGATTTCTTTTCGTCGTATTTTATCACCACTGGGTTTTTTATTTTTTTTTTGTGCTGTAAACAAAAAAAGACTGATAATTTTGAAAAAAAAACAATATTTTCTCATTTCTGTTACAAAAAATATCCAATAAACTCACATTTCGTTATAAATTTAGGCCAAAATGTATTTTTCTACATGTCTTTGGTAAAACAAAATCCCAATAAGTGTATATTAATTGGTTTGTGTGAAATTATAGTGTCTGTAAACTATGATATAGATACTGGAATGTACGCCTTTTTTTCTATACGGTGCTGCGCTAGTTTAATTGACAATTGCGCCGTCATGCAATGCTGTACATAAATTAAATTTATGTTGTTTTTTTTCACACAAATAGAGCTTTCTTTTGCTGGTATTTTATTCCCTCTGGAATTTTTTTATTTTTTGCACTATAAACAAAAAAAGACCAAACATTTTGAAAAATGACTATATTTTCTCATTTCTGTCACAAAAAATATCCTTAAACTCAAATTTCATCATAAATTTAGGCCAAAATGTATTTTTCTACATGTCTTTGGTAAAAAAGCATCCCAATAACTGCATATTAATTTGTTTGTGTGAAAGGTATAGCGTGGTCCATGGTATAGATACTGACATTTTACACATCATTTACGTTCTGACTGCCTATCACATTTCTCCCAAATGACCCCTTTTCAGAAAGTAGACATCCTAAACTATCTGCTGAGAGGCATATTGAGTCCATGGAAGATTAATTTTCTTTCCACAAGTTTTTGGAAAATGGCAATGTTTTTTTCTACACAAAGTTGTTATTTAAATATTATATTGCTCACATGTGCCATGAGTATATTTGAATTACACCCCAAAATACATTCTGCTACTTCTCCTGAGTATGGGAATACCACACGTGTGAGAATTTTTGGGATCCTAGCCAGATATAGCAGCTCAAAATCCAATAAACCCTTTGAAAGCCTGAAGGTGCGTAAATTCCTCATTTCTCTTGCTCATTACCTTTCA